>NC_091849.1:36911852-37214882 GCF_037783145.1 Equus przewalskii | reverse complement strand
ATGGTCCATCAGGCGGACGTTTCTGTTTGTGCTCCCTTCCATCAGAACAGGAGGGCCTGTTTCCATATACCCCAACCCACCCACATTTTTAAGTTTAAATTTTATTAATTTTTTGACTAGATAATATTTGCACATGGCACAGAATTCAAAAATCCACCAAGGGGCAAACAGTGAGAAGTCCCGTCACCCCTGACCCAGCCATCCAGTCCTCTCCCCAGAAACCCCAACTTTGATCTCAGCCTGTCTGTAAATGGACAAGGGTATCTGACTGAATAAATCTCGCTATTATTTTTAGGTGAAAACAAGCCAGAATATATTTTGGAGTAGAGTGTTGCATTTCAATGAACTTTAAGATAAAACAGGAGACTTCAAAGACATTTTATGCTCAAGGGTGGGGCAGGGCTGGGAGCTGCTTCTGGCTCTGCCTCCTACCTTCTCTTGGGGGAAAATTTGGTACAGTTCTGAGTTCGTCTATAAAGTGCAAGCTCGCAGATGCCCCTGGCCCTCTCGATTACATTGAGGTTCTCCTCATCACCCTGGTCACTTGTATACAATCCATCCCTTGTGCCTCTTCCTGCCCTTGACTTGGCCGCCGCCTTGCTGCCTGACCTTGAGGCGGTTGCCTCCATTCTGGGCTCAGTTTTTCTCACTTGTAAAAAGAGAGCTTGGACTAGGCCCATTCCAGGTGTAACATTCCAGGGCTGGTCAACTAATTCACATTAAGGTGTGGATGACTGATAACGGCTTAATGCATTACCTCTCCTGTGGGTGGGAACATTTTAAGAGATGCAATTTCTCCTCCCAAAAGAGTGAACATGCATAGTGCAATTTCAGGCATGGTCACAGTGGGTGGGAATGATGTGAGGGGAGGGGGCGCCTTTCCTGGGATTGCTCCAGTGGGCACTGGGGTGGAGGGTGCTGTTCCAGCCAGAGGCGGTGTCAGCCCTGAGGGCACGTGCCTATTGGTTTCCCTCCAGAACTCACACCACGCTCATTTCTCTCTGGCGGAGGCCAAGAGCAGGGTTTTGTTATACTGAAAAATGCCTCATCAGGGAAACCCATGTGTGTGGCCTGGAAAACTATCCTGTCTCCTGGGGCGAGGGGAGCGGTGGGAGTGTTTGAGCAGCTTGACTTCCAGGTTCGCAGGTCAGTTCTCATCCTGGCCAAGTGAGGAGACCTCCGCCCGAGGGCCATCAGCTCTCTGCCAGAGCAGGTGGTCCCGCCACACCTGGATCCAAGACATCTGCTTTTTACCCAGGGAGAAAGGCTGTGCCAAATGCTGTCTGGTTTCATTTTCTGTAGGAGGTTTGATTTGGCTTCTGAATTTTCAGGGAGGGTGTGAGAGAGGGGGTGGCCCGCAGCCACCGTTAGCCCACAGAAGGAAGAAAAGCATTTCTCTGGCTGATGAATTCTAGGCCCGCTGGCCTTGTACAGTGCACAGTGCTGTTGCCCAGCGCATCTTCCTCTCCAGCCCCCTTTGGGGCACCATTTTGTCCCACCCGCTGTCTGGGCACCCCTTCAGTGGAGGCAGCTGGGGTAGTCAGTCTATTCTCCAGGCAAAACTGTGGTAGATGAGAATGGAAACCAGGGGCAATGGTCAGTGGTTCACACTCTGTTGGCCATGCTGAGAGCTCAGATAAGACCAGGGATGGACCCACCTTGTCAGAATCTCCACCATCACCTCCCCTGCTCTCCTCTGGAGCAGGCAGCTTCTCAGAACCTGCTGACGCCAAACCCGTGAGCCTCATCATGGAGTTCACAGAGCTCTAGACGCTCCCTAATCAAAGTGTAGTGACCTGGGAGCTGGTTAGAAATGCAGAATCTTGGGACCCACTCTAGGCTACCGAGTCAGATTCTGAATTTTTACAAGATACCAGGTTGATCTGTATGCACATTGATGTTTGGGAAACGTGGGCCTAGATGCTGAATGCCTTTGGGAAGTAGGAAGGAAGGAAATAGAAGCTCCCCGGGGGGAGGGGGGGCGGCTCCTCTGAGGGGAAGACATGCCCACAGGCCTGTTCAGTGGAGGGAGGTGGACGCTGAGGAAAAGGCTAAGGAAGGCCCTCTAGGACAGCATGCTGAAATAGGCGCCTTTAATGATTTTAGTTTTATTTTAATTTCATTTTTAATAGGTAATTCACTTTCACATTAAAATTCTAAGGGTACAGAAGGGTCTGTCAGACATAGTTTCTTTCCCACACCTATCTCCCAGCCACTTCCCCTCAAAGGCAACCTCTGTTACTAGGCCGGAGATAAGACATGTTGTGCAGATAAAAGTGTGTGTGTGTGTGTTCTTCCTCACCGGACCCCTTCTAAAAGATCCCTATGGTAGCCCACCACACATAGTATCTGGACCTTGCTTTTTTAACTTAATATATCTTGGAGATCGTTCTATATTAATATGTAAAGATAATCCTAGATTGTATTTCAGCTGCATATTATTCCACTCTAAGAACGGACCTCAATTTATAATGCCAGGCCCCCACTGATGGACTTTTTAGGTGTTTTTTGTGTGTTTTTTTGAATATTTGGTTTTCTTTTTTTTTTTCCTGAAGATTGGCACCTGGGCTAACAGCTGTTGTCAATCTTCCTTTTTTTTAAGGATTGGCACCTGGGCTAACAACTGTTGCCAATCTTTTTTTTTTCTGCTTTATTTCCCAAACCCCTCAGGTACATAGTTGAATATCTTAGTTGCAGGTCCTTCCAGTTGTGGGATGTGGGACACCGCCTCAACGTGGCCTGATGAGTGGTGCCATGTCCGTGCCCAGGATCCGAACCCTGGGCCACTGCAGTGGAGCGCACGAACTTAACCACTCGGCCATGGAGCCGGCCCCAGGTGTTTTTTTTTTTTTTGAATGCAGCTTAATCTTTAATCTTAGAATCTTCAAAACTGGAAGGTCATTTAATCCAAACTCCCACCCAGCATAGGAATTCTTTCGTAGTATCCCGCTCACTTCTGTGACCCAGGTCAGTGTTGTCTGCCCTGGGGAGCTCCTCCTCCCTCTCCCGCCGTCACTTTGCCAGAGCCCTAATCGCATGACACTATTTAGGCAAAGGCGTGATAACGTTTGCTTGTGTCTCCTCTCGCCCCATCCCATCACAGTGCATAGTGGGTGCTGAACCGATCCGAATGGGGTTGAATTGACCATCCCCGAGTGGGGAGTCCTCCAAATTCTGCTCTTTGAACACTTCTAATGACAGAGATCTCGCCTCCTCCAAAGCCCATTCTGCCTTTGAAAGGCTGTATCAGAAAGTCCTTTGATAAATCAAAATCTTTTTCTCAGTAGCTTTTCCTTCTGGCTCTAGTGCATTTCTAAAACAACACAGAAATTTAATCTCTCTTCCAGATATTTAAGATGACCATCTTTCTCCAAACCAAATACCTCCCAGTTCCCTGTGAATGCTGGTGCTAGGTTCTTCTCCTTCCAGCATTTTCTTCCATACACTTTTTGGTTTGTAATATGACACTTTAAAAAGTGATCTGACCACTACACACTTATTAGAACGGCTAAAATTTAAAAGACTGACCATACCAAGTACTGACGAGGATGCGGAGCAACTGAAAGTCTTCCACTGCTGGTGGGAATGTAAAGGGCTACAGACACTTTGGAATGGCGTCGATAGTTTCTTAAAAAGTTAAACACACATCTTTCACATGACCTAACCGTTCAACTCCAAGATATTTACCGAAGATAATTGAAAGCATATATCCATTCCAAGGCAAATGTCCATAGCAGCTTTATTGTAACAGCCAAGATCTGAAAACAACCCAAATGTCCATCAACAGAGAATGGATAAACACACTGTGGTATATCCATACAATCGAATACTACTCAGCAAAAACGAAAACCTATCGATAGGCTTGACAACATTGATGAATCTCAACGTAATTATACCGAGTAAAAGAGGCCAGATGAAAAATAATGAGTCAGTGCTGGACGATTTCATTTATATAAAATTCTAAAAAATGCAAACTAATCAACAGTGACAGAAAGCACCTTTGTGGTTTCTTGGGGAGGTGGAGGTGGGGAGGAGTGGGAGGAACGATTATGAAGGATGCGAGGAAACTTTGGGGTGATGGTTATGTTCACTTGATACTGGTGATGGTTTCACAGGTTTATATATGTGTCAAAACTTATCAAATTGTACACGGGTGCTTGAGGGTATTATGCTAAGTGAAATAAGCCAGACAGAGAAAGACAAACACTGCGTGATTTCACTCGTATGTGGAACACAAACACATGGATAAAGAGAACAGATTAGTGGTTACCAAGGGGAAGGGGGTATAGGGGTGGGTGAAAGGAGTAAAGGGGCACATTTATATGGTGACAGACAAAAATTAGGCTATTGGTGGTGAGCACAATGCAGTCTATACAGAAATTAATAAATAATAATGTACACCTGAAATTACACAATGTTATAAACCATTATGATCCCAATAAAATAATTGAAAATTACTTAATTAAAATCCCACAGGGTCAGCCTGGTGGCACAGCGGTTAAGTTTGCACTCTCTACTTTGGCGGTCCGGGGTTCACTGGTTCGGATCCCAGGTTTGCCAGTTTGGATCCCAGGTGTGGGCATGGCACTGCTTGGCATGCCATGCTGTGGTAGGCATCGCACATATGAAGTAGAGGAAGATGAGCATGGATGTTAGCTCAGGACCAGTCTTCCTCAGCAAAAAGAGGAGAATTGGAGGCAGATGTTAGCTCAGGGCTCATCTTCCTAAAAAAAGAGAAAAATTCCACAGATAAATTGCAGGCCCAACCCAATAGCCTCTCCCTGCCTCTGAAACATCGAAATAACCTATTAATTAAATAAAAATATGAACTTCAAAAAAACCCAAAAAACTTACCAAATTGTATACTTTAAATATGTGTAGTTTATTGTCTGTCAGTGATACCTCAAGAAAGCTGTTAAAAAAAAGCCTAGTGTCTGGAACTGGTCATATTGTCTTAATGTCACTGACTGGTGTGGTGCACAGTAGACAGCGAGCTCCTTTGATTTGGTTGCTATACTCCTGTTGATGGAACCAAAGTTTTTATGTGCTTTTTCAGGAGGTATATCACTGTCGTTTCAGTTCAGCAAAAATCAGAAGACCTTGATGTCATGAGTACTGACAAGCCAGGTCTCCTCCAACTTTAATGTGAATTGTGTCAAGGTCATTTACCCCTTCGATGTTCGTTTTTTTGGCTGGGAAAGATTAGCCCTAAGCTATCATCTGTTGCCAGCCTTCCTCTCTCTCTCTCCTTTTTTCTTTTTCCTCCCCAAAGCCCCAGTACATAGTTGTATCTTCTAGTTGTAGGTCCTTTTAGTTCTGTGTGAGCCGCCACCACAGCATGGCTACTGACAGACGAGCATTGTGGTTCCACACCCAGGAAGTGAACCCAGGTGGCTGAAGCAGTGAGCGCTGAACTTTAACCACTATGCCATTAGGCAGCTCTCGATGTTCTTTTTGATGATAGAAGAGAGTGAGAGATGGCATAGTACTGTGGAAAGAGTGTGAATTTGGGGTCAGATTCCTTTGACTGGAAGCTCAGGGTGGATAAGTTACTGAGTTTCTCTGAGTCTTTCTTCCTCATCTGTCAAGTGGGTCAGTATTTCTGATCTCATAGAGGCATGACAATTAAATGATACCTAAAGGAAATAAACTTAGTACAGTGCTTGGTCCATCGAGGCATCGAATGAAGAGAAGCTAGTTTTATAGCCCTATCACTCCTGCCTGTCACAGTAGTTACAAATCTTCGTTCTGTGTATGCCAGAACTCTAATCTTATAACATCTCTATATTTGATTAGCAGACCTACACACCTCTATTGGAATTTCTAATATAAACATTGAAATGAGCCAGGTCCAAACCAGCCCCGTGGCACACCGCCATTGAGTTTCCTCCAGATTGATCTGTGCTCCTTGGGTTGGAAGCAATGAGTTTAGCCCTACATTTTTCTTTCTTTCTTTCTTTTTTCATTTGAGTTCATAATAGTTTACATCATTGTGAAATTTCAGTTGTACATTATCTCTTGTCTGTCACCACGTAGGTGCTCCCCTTCACCCCCTGTGCTCACCCCCGACCCCCCTTCCCCTGGTAATCACTGAACTGTTTTCTTTGTGCATGTGCTTGTTTATATTCCACAAATGAGTGAAATCATCTGATGTTTGTCTTTCTCAGTCTGGCTTATTTCCCTTAGCATAATTCCCTCCAGGTCTTTCCAGGTTCTTGCAAATGGGATGAATTTGTCTTTTTTGGGGCCTGAGTAGTATTCCATTGTATATATATGCCATATCTTCTTTATCCAATCTTTGGTTGGTGGACACTTGGATTGCTTCCATGTCTTGGCTATTGTGAATAGCGCTGCAATGAACATAGGGGTGCATATGTTGCTTTGGATTGTTGATTTCCAGTTGTTTGGGTAGATACCCAGTAGTGGGATAGCTGGGTCATATGGTAGTTCTATTTTTAGTTTTTTGAGGAATCTCCATACTGTTTTCCATAGTGGTTGCACCAGTTTGCATTCCCACCAGCAGTGTATGAGGGTTCCCTTCTCTCCTCACGCTCTCCAACATTTGTTATTTCTAGTCTTAGTGATAATAGCATTTTAACAGGTGTAAGATGATATCTTAGTGTAGTTTTGATCTGCATTTCCCTGATGATTAGTGATATTGAACATCTTTTCATGTGTTTATTGGCCATCTGTATATCTTCTTTTGAAAAATGTTCATATCCTCTGCCCATTTTTTGATTGGGCTGTTTGTTTTTTGTTGTTCAGCTGTGTGAGTTCCTTATATATTATGGAGGGTAACCCCTTATCAGATATATGATTTGCAAAAGTTTTCTCCCAATTAGTCAGTTGTCTTTTTTTTTTTCTTTTTAAAGATTAGCACCTGTGCTAACATCTATTGCCAATCTTTTTTTTCTTTTTCTTCTCCCCAAAGCCCCTTGGTACATAGTCGTACATTCTAGTTGTGAGTGCCTCTCGTTGTGCCATGTGGGATGCCACCTCAGCATGACCTGATGGGTGGCACCATGTCCGCGCCCAGGATCCAAAGTGGCGAAACCTTGGATTGCCAAAGTGGAGCGAGCGAACTTAACCGCTCCGCCACAGGGCCGGCCCCCTGTCTTTTGGTTTTGATTCTAGTTTCTTTTGCCTTGCAGAAGCTCTTTAGTCTGATGAACTCCCACTAGTTTATTTTTTCTTTTGTTTCCCTTGTCTGAGAAGACATGGTATTCGAAAAGATCCTTTTAAGTTCAATGTCCAAGAGTATACTACCTATATTATCTTCCAGGAGTTTTATGGTTTCAGGACTTATCTTCAAGTCTTTGATCCATTTTGAGTTAATTTTTGTGTACGGCATGAGATAACGGTCTATTTCATTCTGTTGCATGTGGCTGTCCAGTTTTCCCAGCACCACTTATTCAAGAGACCACCTTTTCTCCACTGTGTGTTCTTGGCACCTTGGTCGCAGATTAGCTCCCCGAATGTGTGCAGTTTTATTTCTGCAGCCCTACATTTTTAAGTGTGACGGCTAATATGCTGGCTGATGGTGAAGCTGTCAGGAACGTGGGATAAGAGTAAAAGTAGAGCAGCGGCTCCGGAACAATTAGACAGAGTTATCATATGATCCAACAATCCTGCTTCTGAGTACACACCTAAAAGAATGGAAAGCAGGGAATCAAACATTTGTACATCATAGCAATGTTATTCGCAATAGCCACAGGTGGGAACAGCCCAAGTGTCTACTGACAGATGAACAGATAAAGAAAATGTGGTATATACATACAACGGGGTGTTATTCAGCCTGAAAAATGAAGTTCTGACATGTGCTACAACATGGATGAAACTTGAAGATATTATGCTAAGTGCCATAAGCCGGACACAAAAGGACAAATATTGTATGATTCCACTTAGATGAAGTACCTAGAGTAGTCAAAGTCATAGGGACAGAAAATAAAACGGTTGGTGGAAGGGGCTGGGGAGAGCGGGGAATAAGAAGTTAGTGTTGAATGGGTACAGAATTTCAGTTTGAGAAGATGAAAAAGTTCTGGAGACGGATGATGGTGATGGTTGCATGACAATGTGAATGTGCTTGATGACACTGAACAGTACATATGAAAATGGTTAAAATGGTAAATTTCATGTTACTTATATTTTACCACAGTTAACAAAAAAAAATGGAGCAGCAGGCTATTCAGCAGTGGGGAGGGCCTGGCCTGTGGGCCGGATGGACAGCCAAGTCAGGATGAGCTGGAGAGCAGGTTGGCCTGGTCAGAACCGGGAGGAGACTGGAGAGGCGGCTCAGCATGCCCTGGTGAGCCTTGAAATCTGGGCTGAGAAACTGGGATTTGAGATCCTCACTGAGTTACTTTTTGAGGTCAAAGTTTCATCTCCTGGGTAAATGAACCCAGGAACTCTCTAGCCAGCATGTTAAATTGATGTGGCTGGGTTTGCTAGTCAGCCCCCAGCAGTCGGTTTACGGTCAGAGTGGGGGCGGATGGCTGAGCGCCCTGGAAGGGTGAGTCTTGAGAGAGGTCAGAAAGACCGCTCATTATCCTAGGATTCTCACAACCCTGGGCTTGGGTCACGATTTCTCCGTTCACTGTCAGTGTGCCCTTCACTGTTCTGTGCCTCAGTTTACTCATCTGTAAACTGGGCATAACAATGACTTTGTGTAACAAGGATAAAAAAGTTACATGCTAAGTGTTTGCCTCTTTTGTCTTCTCCCGCCAAAGGAAGAAGGCTAGCCTGTGGGGTGCTGTTTCAGGTGAGATGAGACGGGGCAAAGCCCAGAGCGCGTCAGGTTTCCTTAAATAAGAAAGGATGAGGGGAAGAGGGAGGAAAGAGGCCAGCAGAACCATTACTGGGTGTGGGTGTAGGGGTGTGGGGTGTTGGGGTGTGGGCTGTGGGGGTGGGGGTGTTGGGGTGTGGGGCTGTGGGGGTGTGGGTGTGGGGGTGTGGGCTGTGGGGCTGTGGGGGTATGGGTGTGGGGGTGTGGGCTGTGGGGCTGTGGGGTTGTGGGGGTGGGGGTATGGAGGTGTGGGGTGTTGGGGTGTGGGCTGTGGGAGTATGGGGCTGTAGGGGTATGAGTGTGGGGGTGTGGGCTGTGGGGGTGGGGGTATGGAGGTGTGGGGTATGGGGGTATGGGAGTATGGGGCTGTGGGGGTATGGGTGTGGGGTATGGGGGTGTGGGGCATTGGGGTGTGGGCTGTGGGGGTATGGGGCTATGGGGGTATGGGTGTGGGGATGTGGGCTGTGGGGCTGTGGGGTTGTGGGGGTGGGGGTATGGGGGTGTGGGGTGTTGGGGTGTGGGCTGTGGGGGTATGGGGCTGTGGGGGTATGGGTGTGGGGGTGTGGGCTGTGGGGCTGTGGGGGTGGGGGTATGGGGGTGTGGGGCATTGGGGTGTGGGCTGCGGGGGTGTGGGGCTGTGGGGGAATGGGTGTGGGGGTGTGGGATGTGGGGCTGTGGGGCTGTGCGAGGAGAAAGACAGCAGCTGTGCTGAGGAGTGGGACTTGGGAAGGAAGATAAGTCCCTCCGTGCTTCGGGGATGTATTTTCCCCTTTGTGCTTTTCAGAAAAGACCTACTGTGTTACTTTCCAAGCTGTGTTGGAAGGCTGAGCTTCTTTTGAATGCTGTCACAGGCCTCGAGGTGACCCAATATATCTGGGTTACATTTGCAAAATTTCTGATACATTGTAGGGGCTCCCAGTTATTCTGGAAGACACACACGAGGGCTGGGTATCTTCAAAGAGCAGGCAGAATGCATCCTGAGCCACCAGGCCACTGAGGAGGTTCAAGGAGTGCTATGCCCCAACCCTCCCTCTCTCTAGAGCTGCACTGTCCAATATGGTGGCCACTAGCCACATATTTACATTTAAATTAAATTAAAATTAAAATTCTTTTTTTCCTTCCTAAAGCCCCAGTGCATGGTTGTATATCCCAGTTGTAAGTGGTTCTGGTTCTTCTATGTGAGCCACCGCCACAGCATGGCAGATGACAGATGGGCCACGGAAGTGGTGAGTGCTGAACTTTAACCACTAAGCCATCAGGGCTGGCTCTAAATTTAAATATTTTAGAAATAAAAAATTCAGTCCCTAAGTCACACTTAGCCGCACATGAAGTGTTCAATAGCCAGGTGTAGCTAGTGGCTGCCACATTGCACAACACAGATATAGACCATTTCCATCAGGACAGACACTTCCATTGGACAGTGTGCTCTAGAAAGATGAGGAAAAAGCCCAAGTAGGTCGGTTTGTTTGTTTTTACCCTGACTTGTTTCTAAAAGGATCTGAGGTAGCTGAGGACAGCCCAAGGCCATCAGACCAGTGCCCCCTGGCTGGAGGTGGGAAGGTTGGTGCCTGGGCTGAGCCGGTCACTAGGAGGGAAGCGAGGCCCCTAGAGGGCGGAGCTCCAGGGCCAAGGTAAGAAGTGGGAGGGAAAGTGGAGGTGGGGACGTTGTGGGAGCGACTGTCAAAGGACAAGGTGGTGAGCCATCAGATGTTGAACAATGAGAGACCTACGGGAATGAAGCTCTTCGTTCCTCTTAGCAATATACGGTTATCTGACCTGTTAATCAAGGAGTCCCCTGTGCCCTTCTGTTCTCAGATACAAATTCCAAATTCCAGCTAATCAGATGCAATTAAAGGATGTTGTTGGCTGGGTGCAAGTTCTGACTTGCAACACCAGGGTAGGCTGCCAGGCTTGGAACCGTGCTCACCACCTGGCTGTTAGGTTTTGAGCAGCCATGCCAGAGGCAGCAGAATGGGGAAACATCCTTCCCCATGGGTGATGTGAGTAGAAAGGCTCTCGCTGAAGGGAGCCAGGCCCTGCGTGCTTTCGTGCAGTACTTTCAAAGCCAAGATACACTCTAGAGGTGGGCTTTTTTTTTTTCTTCTGAGGAAGATTAGCCCTGAGCTAAGATCTGTGCCAATCTTCCTCTATTTCATATGTGGGTCACCAGCACAGCATGGCTGACGAGTGGTGTTGGTCTGCACCCGGGATCTGAACTCGTGAATCTGGCCTGCTGAAGCAGAGCGTGCCAAACTTAACCACTATGCCATGGGTCCAGCCCTTAGGGATGGTCTCTTTTTGAGGGCAAATCAGAGTTTTAAAAACGTTCACTCAATTTGACATTTGTGTTAAACTCATTGGCTTGTGGGATTAAAGGCAAGCCAAACATATATTAAGATGATCTTAATTTAAGCTTTGTTGGGAAGTTAAAGACATCACAGAGTGGGATGGGGTGCCAAGGGGAGCAGCTTCTTGTTGCTTAATTTGAGATAATGTATTCCCATAAATTTTATTTTTACGTTTATTTTGAGGTATAACAGACACAGCAAAGTGATCTTTACTAATCTTTAATGTACAGCCTGGTGGATTTTTACATATGTATGTACCTGTGTGACCTCCACCCAGATCAGGATACAGAACATTTCCAGCGCCCTGGAAGGTTCCTCCTCTCTCCCTCCTGTTCAATTCTCCTCCCCAGACGTAATTGCTGTTCTGATTTCTACCACTGTCAATTAGCTTTGCCTGCTCTCGAACTTCATATAAAGAGGATTGTAGCTTCTATCTGCTCTGTGTCTGACTCCTTTTATTCGTAAGCTTGTGAACTTTTTTAGGAGAAATTTTATAAAAGACCCACAGTCCTTTACCTAAAACCATTGGGGCCAGATAGGTTTCAGAATTTTCATCGTTGAGAAGGGTGCGACGAGCGAGGAGTTCACTTACACTCAGTGTTATAAAATGCCCCCAGCAGGGCCGGGGCAGCACCTGGTAAACAATAAACATTTCTGAGCAAAGTCTACGAATATATGAAGTGCTGTAAATAAAGGCTGTAAATAGCCTCACGTCAGTTGAGGTCGGTTTTGCTGCCAGATGAGTTCACGTCAGGTCAGGCCTTGCCGTCAAAAGCCTTATGATAAAAATGGTTTTATCATACAGTTTTCCAAGGTTTGGGGCTTTTGAAACTGAGAATAAGGGATAGCGGACCTGTGAGTTCTCCACAAGCCATCAGCTCTGTGGGAGGCAAGCTTCCTAGGTAACGTGAGGTTCCAGTGCTGATAGAAGGTTACAGAAAGCAGCCGCCCCCAGGAAAGTGTGTGCCCAGCTGGGCGGGCCAGGAACAGGCCCTCTTGGCCAGGGCTCTCTGAGGTCGGCGCACAAACTCCTGACACTGAGGGCAGGTCTTTGCGTGGGCGTGCGCATTTGGGCATTTTCTGGGATCCCTGTCTTTGCTTAGATTTTCGAAGGAAATCTGCTACACAAATAAGGCTAAGAGCCCAGTGAGAAGATGCCCTTGAAGGTCAAAGCAGGGCTCCGTTGGAGCCCCTCAGCTGTAGACCTGGGTGTCTAAGGGACGTGACTCTGATGACAGTCTCTCGGTGACTATCAGTGACCGTCGGGGGTGGGGAGGATGAGCTGGGGCAAACAGAGGTTGAGGAGAAGGAGCGGGGAGGAGGAGAAGAGAAGGTCAGGATTAGGGTGAGGGGAGCCAAGAAGACCACACACACAGACCGCCATAGGAGAGGTTCTCCTGGGGCTGGGGGCGACGTCTTCGGTTCCCGAGCCTGCGGGGAGCACCTGCTTTGTGCCCAGCACTGGGGATACAGCGAATAAGACCTGCTCCTTGCCCTGGGGCCTGGGTGGGGACATAGTGCTCCTCTTTGAGGAGTTCCCTTTGCATGCCCCCCCCCCACACACTACCACCACCAAAGGCTACACCAGGAGTGGCCTTGAAGTGCCCATCTCACTTTCCAGACCTTTTGGGCTCTTTCGCCCACCTCCCATTAGAAGGCCTGGGTCCCATGTCCCGTGTGGATAAAGCCCAGTGTACAGAAGTGGGGGCATTCTTTGCTGACAGCGGCATGCAGCTATTAAGGTGACATGTTGATCAGAGGCGTGGAGTGGCATTGACGGGGACTGGTTCCTTTCCTCCACTTAGTTGTGTGACCTTGGGCAAGTCCCCTGCCCCTGTCTCAGTGTCCTCATCTGTGGAATAAACTTATAAAGTCTACTGCCCCTTGCCTCACAGGGCGTTGTGAGGATCAAAGGAAGTCGTATGGAGGAGGATGGAAATGGCGGGCTTGCCCAGGTGTGCACCATGCTTTTGACGTGCTTCTTGTACCCCAATCAAACAGCCTTCCCTCGGCACCTTGAATAGCAGTGTGTTAGGGGTTATATGGCTTCATTCTCCCTGTTAGGCACCCAGGGGTGCTGAGGGGCTGGCTGGCCTCACGGGTGACCCAGTAAAGCGTTCTCCCCACCCAAATGTGGTTTTACTCTCTGGTTGCAACAGTTCTCTGGAAAATAATAGTTGTTCACAGATGTTCATTACAGTGTTATTAATAATAGCCCAAGAAAAGGTATTCTTCACTATAATCCCCAAGCCCCAATGCATACAAGCACTCAAGAAATGCTTAAGCAGACCCCACCTCCACCTCTCCCATGCCCCCTTTTGTGGTCGTGGGATAAACCCCTCCCCCACCGAATAAGGGCTGGGTGAGGAGTTGGGGCAAGAGCCACCGGGACCCCAGAACCTGAGAGTCAAAAATTGTCTTTCACATGGGTCCAGCCTGGTGGTGTAGTGGTTTGTTCCACACACTCCACTTCGGCTGCAGGGGGTTCGCTGGTTCAGATCCCGGACACAGACACACACCACTCATCAAGCCATGCTGTGTTGGCGTCCCATATACAAAATGGAGGAAGATTGGCATAGATGTTAGCTCAGAGACAATCTTCCTCATCAAAAAAGAAAAAAAAGTCTTTCACAAGGCCGGCCCCATGGCCTAGTGGTTAAATTCGGGCGCTCTGCTTTGGCGACCTGGTTTGGTTCCTGGGTGTGGACCTATACCACTTATCAGCTGAGGAAGATTGGCACAGGTGTTAGCTCAGGGCAAATCTTCGTCAAGCTAAAAGAGGAGGATTGGGAACAGATGTTAGCTCAAGGCGAATCTTCCTCAGCAAAAAAAAATGTCTTTCACATGGAAAACAGTCCTACTTCCGGAATGTTTTTGAACAACAAAGGGGGAAGTACCAGAATGGTCATCACAGAGTTATTTGCAATAGCACTAAGTTGAAAACACCATAATGTCCACTCATTGAGGGATGCTGAAATAAACTGTGGTGTCCACATGCAACTGGCTTCTCTGCAGCCATGATGAAGAATGTCACAGAACAGCGTTTCTCACCTGATGTTCCCCAGACCCAAGCCTCAAGAGGATCCCTCAAGGGATTTCACAGTGAAGTGTGTTTAGGAAACGCCAGTCTCCTCTCGATGATTCAGAACTCGAGTTCGCAAATTAAAGACTCTGAGAAGTCCTCCAGGAAGGAAGCCCATTTAAGTTGGCATAAGCCACTGCGTCCCAAGCAGCCGGGGAAGGACTCCCCTATTAATAGCAAAATGGCCCTGGTGCTCTGAGGGACCAGTCTGGGAAACACTGGTATGGCAGCCTCATGTAGACAGAGCTGAGCAGGGCCAGCCGGTGGCCGAGTGGTTAAGTTCGAGAGCTCTGCTTTGCCAGCCCGGGGTTTCCCAGTTTGGATCCTGGGGGCAGATGTGGCACTGCTCATCAGGCCATGCTGAGGCCGCATCCCACATGGCACAACCAGAGGCACTCACAACTAGATTATACAACTATGCACTGGGGGGTTTTGGGGAGAAGTAAAGAAAAAAAAGATTGGCAACAGATGTTAGCTCAGGTGCCAATCTTAAAAAAAAAACTGAGCAAAACACGCAGGATCTGAGAGTCTCTGCAGCATGATTTAAACAAACAATAAACTTCCGTATATGTTTGTGTTTGAAAAAAGTCTGGCAGGATGCATCCCAGAACTTTAATGGTGTTTGGGGTGTTGGGATTACAGGTGACTTTTATTTCCATCTTTCCTTGTTTTCTTTGTTTAGCTTATTTGGGTTTTCTAAACTGCCTTTCATCACTGTGTACAATTTTCATAATTGGTCAAAAAAGAAAAAGAAACAACTGTTAGGAAAGAATGGAGGGACAGCTGAAGGCGTATCCGCAGCTCTACCGCACCTAGAGGAGCAGGGCCTCCAGCCCGAGGAGCGGCCAGGCCCTTATTTAGGCAGAGACGTCCCGAGCTCGCATTCCAGTGGGAATCCTCCCCGGCGCATTCCTCCTGCAGCGCCGCCTCCTCCAGCTGCAGCCGCTCCCTCCTCCCAGGGCCTCCCTCTCCTTTGGTAGCCGCCGCGGCCGAGCCAGACTGCGCATCTGGACCTCATTAGGGGCCGCCAGCACCAAAGCCGACACATCTGGCCGCCGCGAGGCGAGTGCGCGGCAGGGCAGCGGAGGGGAAGGGGCACGTCAGGACAGGGCCGCCCGGCGCGCGCCGAGGCATCTGGAAGTGGGAAGGCGGTGGGCAGCTGGCCGCAGACACTGCGCTGCCGGCTGGGCTGGCCCTGGCCTGGGAGCCCAGTGGCATAGTGCCCTTGCTGGCAGGGGAGCCTGCGGCCCCCAGAGGCCTCCCACGCTGGGGGGGCGGGCAGGCCCGGGGAAAGGCAGGGACTCTGGACTCCATGCACAGTGCTCGTGATCTCAGTGAGGCGTGACGCTGGCTCCTGTGGGCCTGTCAGGATGGGGAGCAGAGGGCAGCGCCGGGACCCGCTGCAAAGAAGGAATGGCCAGTAACGGGGATTGCCTCGGCTTGTTGTGGCCAAGCCTTACGGTGGTGGAACTTTGGGGCGCAGGTCAGAGGCTGTCTTCTCCATCAGGTCAGAGTCCTCCTGTTTGAAATGAGAAGGAGGGAGGTGCAGTGAGGCCTGTTGTAAACAGAGTGTCCTTGCTGCCTCTTCCTCACACCGGGAGAGCCCAAGTCCCTGCCTCTACCCCTGGGGTGCCATTATTTGTCCCCTTTGGGCCGGCACATCTAAGGCTTCAGCAGCCCTGCTGATTGTTTCCTTGAGACAGCTGCAGATGCTCCTGAGATCCTTTCCAAAGCAAGGCAGAGATCAAAGAAAGAGCCCGTCAATAAAACGTCAGGCCTAGCAGCTCAGCCCTGCCCCTCCCCTTGGTCCCGGGGCCTTAGTCCTTGCCTGGCTCCCACCTGGACGGTCCCATTATCACAGCAACCCACAGATTCCCGTGCCTCTGCTCTCCATCTCCCCGCCTCGTCCCCACCCACCGCAGCGAGCAGCTGACCAATGGGCGCACATGCCTGCACTAGCACCCTCGGAAGAATTCCCAGAAGGATCCAGTAGGTGCTAGTTCAAGTAGAAGCTCAGGAGCCCACCGAAGGCTCAAGGCTTTGAACCAAACGGATAGGGTCCAAAATCCCACTCTTACCCCTCTGAACACCAATTTCCTCATCTATGAGATGAGGGTAATCTCTCTTAGAGAACTGTTTTAAGCTTTGCGATAGAAATATTATATTTTTCTCCAGTAGAAATATAAGGTAATTGCATCTGTAATTGGGGGGCTATTTTAACAATTTTCATTTTGGAATCATTTTAGGTTTATAGAAAAATCGCAGAGATCGTACAGAGAGTTCCAGCAAACCTTTCATCCAACTTCTCCCGAGGTTAACATCTTGCATAACCAGGTACATTTGCCGAAACTAAGGAATTCACATTGGCACGCTACTATCAGCTAAACCACAGACTTTATTCAGATTTTGCCAGTTTTCCCAAAACATATATAATTAAAAATTTTCTACTAGGTACATTAAAAAAATAAAAAGAAACATAAACTTAATTTTAATAATATATTTTATTTAACTCAATATATCCAAAATATTTTCATCTCAGCATTAATCAATATAAAAGACATTGTGAATGAGATATTTTACATTTTTTTATACCGAATCTTTGAAATCAGTGTGAATTTTTCACTCACAGTCATCTCCATTTGGACTCTAAATTATCACCAGAAATACTTGATCTGTAGTTAGATTTCCACAAAATTTACAGGTGAAATAGTAGACTCACACACCCAAGTTGTTCCAGACATACTTAAAAATTTTCCAGGGGCTGGCCCTGTGGCCGAATGGTTGAGTTGGAGCGCTCTGCTTCGGCGGCCCAGGGTTTCACTGGTTTGGATCCTGGGTGCAGACCTAGCACTGCTCAACAAGCCATGCTGAGGTGGCGTCCCACATAACACAACCAGAAGGACCTACAACTAGAATATATAGTTATGTACTGGGGGACTTTGGGAAGAAGAAGGGAAAAAAAGAGAGTAAGATCAATTGATGTTTTTTAAAAAAAGTTTTCCAATAACTGAATTGAGTATCAAAGGTTTTTAAAAATTTATTTTGTATTTTATTTATTTATTTATTTTTTTGATGAGGAAGATTGGCCCTGAGCTAATATCCGTTGCCAATCCTCCTCTTTTTGCTTGAAGAAGATTGTCGCTGAGCTAATGTCTGCACCAGTCTTCCTCTATTTTGTATGTGAGATGCTGCCACAGCGTGACTTGAGTGGTGTGTACGTCCGTGCCCGGGATCCGAACCCATGAACCCTGGGCTGCCAAAGCAGAGCATGCAAACTTAATCACTATACCATGGGGACGGCCCTGAGTATCAGGTTTTAAATTCAAAATTAAATTAAATTGAAAATTTAGTTCCTTGGTTGCAGTTAGCCACTTTCCAAGTGCTCAACAGCCGCATGTGACCAGCAGCTATAATATCGGACAGCTCGGATTCAAGGATTAAATGAGATAATGTGTGAAGAACAGTGCCTAGCACACAGTAGGTATTCAGTAAAGGGTGTCTGTTGTCATTATTAAGGCATAGAGTTGCTGTCGGTAAAATCCAGTTTCCAATCACATTGTCGAGACTTTTGTGCCCATCAAGTGCCAGGTGTAATGAGAGATATTGGTCTGGGAAGAGAAAACAAGGAGGAGGGAGCCCATACTTCTTTAGCCCATGTGCTCGGCTCCCAGTACACCCCCCCTTCACCCTCTCTTGCATGCAGGTCCTCTGACTGTCTTCAGAGCAGGTACTGTTACCTCTGCTCACAGATGAGCAAGTTGAACAACAAACCGAGTTGAAGCAAGAGAGAGGGGGAGCCCCGAGTTCCCACCCAGCCACTCCTTGTCTCATTCTGAGGTCCGGGTGCTCTTTTCCCTCTCTGGGCCTCAGTTTCCCCAAGTGAGTTAGGTAAATGAGAGAGAGGTTGTTTTAGGTTACTGGGTCCATCAAGACATTTTAGAACTATTTGAATAGGGGCCGTTTGGCTGGCCCACACTTCTCAAAATTCCCCTAGTGCTGATTTGTAGCTAAGTAAATAGAAGGAGAACTTATTTTTTGATTCATAGTGAGGGCAGGGGAGACTGGCCGTGTAGTTCATGATCTTTGCGTTCACAGGTTGGGACACCCTCTCCCGGTCTCAAGGCGCCTAGGAAACCTAATTAATGATGGAATTATGGAGCGCCGCTTGTGCTAATATAGAATCAGGGCCGAGGGAGTTAGGCGTCTCAGGGGATATTTATAACGAGCTGTGGCGGTCTGGTGAGTCACTGCTCTGCTCTCCAAGAGGACACACCTGCCTCCCAGGAGGAGAGGCTGTCGCTTGCTTCCCTGGCTGGGCTGGAGACACACACACTGTTGGGGAACCGGCCCTCCTGCCCTGGGCTCCCTTGGATACTGATCAATACAACTCCCCCGCCCCCATTTCAGCAGAATTTCCCAACAGCCTCCCACTTCCCAGACTCGGGCCGCACCGTCCACTGATGATGCTGCAGACTGGCTGCACCCTGGGAACGTCTCCTTCCAGAGGGATTCTTTCTGGGAAGGTTTTCTACGGTCAAGCCCGGCTGTGCAGCCAGGCTCTTGAGCAGCCTCCATCAGGGGCCAATTCTTCCGGGACGAAGAGAGGCAAAGGCCAGAGACGAGAGAGGACATTGAGCCCCTTCTCTGTGCCAAGCCCTGGGCAGGGCACTTGGCGTCCCTTAGCTCACTAAAGTGTCACAGTAAACTGTATTTCATCACCCTCATTTTACAGACAGAGAAACTGAGACTCAGGGAAAAGCAGCTAGCAAGGAGCATGTAGCTAGAAAATTCTACAGCCAGGGTTCCAATCCAGCCTGTCTGTCTCTGAAGCTCTTATTTTCATAAGATCATCTCAAGCTATCAGAGTAGTGGTACAAAGCACTTTCATATACATATATCTTGCATAACCCTCAAAATATTGAGGGCAGGGCCAAACAAACAAAGAGGCATAATCTCCAAACTAGCAGAGGGAAACATTCAATGGGGAAAAAATAGTAAATTCAAAAGAAGGGGAAAATAGAGGAGAGAAAAAGGAACATAGAACAGATAGAACGAATAAAAAGCACAGAGTAGATTCAGTCCCAAATATATTCATAATTACGTTAAATATAGATGGACTAAATGGTCCTGTTAAAAGATAAAGTTTGTCAGAGTGGATAGAGAACAAATCCCGACTTGGGTTTGCAAGAGCCATGTACATCCACGACATATTGGGGGTTCAGGAAGGTTAAGGGCAGAGCCAAAGTCTGAACCAGGGGTCTCTGAGGCAGCAGGACATGCTGTCTCGCCCAGATCTCAGCCCTCCAACTTGTCCCTTTCACACCTTGGCCTCAGTCGTCCAGTGAGCATGCGGTTTGATGGAAGGCGCTCAGGCACTGGTGTTAAATGAACCAACCTTGCAACCCTGGACTTTCTAAGGTGACCTGAGCCTCAATGTCCTCCTCTGTAAAATGGAACAATAGTTCATACTTTATGGGGCTGCAGTAAGAGTTAGAGGCATGTTCAAGGCACCCAGCACGAAGTAGAACTCTTATGTTTGTTTTTGTTAATAGTATGATAATTCTATGTGTGCCTATGTAATCAATGAGACCCTATGGGCTGTCCCTGGCTTCCTGAGAGAGTATTAAAACCTTTTCCCGTGTGTTTTTGGTGAGGGCCAAGCACGGTGGGCAGGGATTGGGGGTGAGGTCACTGTTCCTTCCAGGCTGGGAAATTTGAGTCGGGTCATGGGGTGACTCCAGGATGCCCTCTTCCTGTTTGTTTGCAAGCCTGACCCATCTGTCACTCTGTCTTTGATTAAGTCACACTCCTGCTCAGGCCCTAACCTTGGAGACTTCCTACCATCCATGTGTCAGTTTCCCTCCTGTCTCCAAGGCCCTTGATGGCTTGCTTTCTGCCCACTCCTTCCGTCTGTGGACTCACCCCTGCAGGCAAACAACCTCTCAGCCCTGCCCCCGTACAGGACACCCCTCCACTCCCAGCACCCCCATATCCTCCCAGCCCCCCTGCCCCCACTCCAAGCCTGGCAGACTCTCCCCACTGTCCCCACCAGGGCTGCCCCTGCCCCTCTGTCATCCAAGTTCACACCCCCTTATCTGCAATTCTGAAAGCTCTAAAAACCAGAGTTTTGAAAATAAGTTTGATATAAACTGATTTGACCGCAGATCTGGTCTGCCCTGATGCGAGGGTCTTTCAAGTCTTTATTGTGTCTCTTACCGCTCAGACGTTTTTACTTGGCTGTGCTTCCTTAAGGGTGCTGCCCCCGGACCCTGCTGGGGTGTTACGTCGTGTCAGTGAGGGTATCACGTGACCCTTCTGAACCCTCAGTGGCTCTGAAAATGCGCTTTTGAGCCCAGGGCCTCCGTGAGGGGCAGTGGGTCTGCAGTAGGGACAGCCCGAGGGCTTGCCCCGTGCAGGCGCTTTCTGTACTTAGCTCTCGTCCCAGTCAGCCCTGTAACGTGGGCCTTAGCCCCTGCATTTCAGAAGTAAGGATGCCGAGGGCCAAGGTTGCACAGCTGGGAGAAGGGCTGAGCCGAGGCCTTCTGATGCCCAGCCTCCCACACTCTCTCCCCTTTGCACCAGTTTCTCTCCTTGCCTTGCGAGCTAGCCCCCAGCTCCCCCTTCTCTGTCCTTCCGTCGCTCCTGGGGCTTCTGTGTACAATAATGCCTAGTTTTGTTCACTCAGCAGTATTCAGTGAGGGCTTCTCACGCTCTAATGTGCACACAAAATCTTAAGATGCTGCTTCTGATTTAACAGGTCCGGGTGTGACCTCCTGCATTCCTAACAAGTTCCCGGTTGCTGTTGGACCCCACTTTGAGGAGTAAGGGGCTAGGGGACAGGTGGGAATACAGAGCTGAATAAGACTCAACCCCTGCTGTCATCACTCATGTATGCAAGCTCTCTATGTACCTGATGCGGAGGTGGGTACTATTAGTATCCTCATTTGACACATGAGGAAACAAACACAGAGAGGTTAAGTAACTTGCCCAAGGGCACACAGCTCAGAAGTGGCAGAGCTGGGATTTGAACCTGATGAGCCTGGCTGCAGAGTTCACGCTGTTAACTACTCCACACTACACAAATTGGAGAGATGGACCTGTCGGTGCAGTGCGATGAGACAATCATGGCAGGCAGGACTGGCAATCCTGGAGCACTCAGAGGAGGGCTGGGCTCCTTTGTAGCACATGGTGGATTTTCAGAATAAATGGAATGCTCCCCTCGAAACACCCCACGTGGTTTTCTTTAGAAGCTCTTTCTGAAATCAATTGTACATCTTCCTGCTATATGTAATTTAACGTTTTCTTGATAACTCAAGGCCCCTATTTTTCTTTTTTTTTTTGAGAAAGATTAGCACTGAGCTAACATTCGCCACCAATCCTCCTCTTTTTGTGCTGAGGAAGATTGGCCCTGAGCTAACATCTGTGCCCATCTTCCTCTACTTTATATGTGGGACACCTGCCATAGCATAGCTTGATGAGCAGTGCATACGTCCGCACCCGGGATCCTAACTGGTGGACCCTGGGCTGCCAAAATGGAATGTGTGAACTTAACCACTGCACCACCGGGCTGGCCCCTCAAGGCCACTATTATGAATCCTGATATTTGGAACTATCCTAAGACCTTAATTCTCAAGCCCTCAGCTCTCAGTTTCTCAGAGCTGTTCGTATGCATGCTTCCAATAAACTGTGGGCTGGAAACCAAGCGACCGACCTCATTAGAACTGTGTGTAAAGTAAGGGTACATAGGAGCAGAGAGAGGCTAGAGCAGTTACTTAAGATGAGCAGGCTTCAGCTTTTGTGCATGGAATTTACAAGATTCAGTGGTTGCTCATTTACATATTTTTATTATTTCCTGGTTCATGGCCGTGTTTTTGAGAGTTGAGGGGGCTGGATAGGCATCTTGTATATCTGATTTTCAAACTGGAATGTGATCAGACTCCCAGGGGAATGTTTCAAAGCCACCCAGAGTCCTATTCTATCCTCTGAGGTGGGATGCGGGCCTCTGCATTTTGAAAAACTGCATTTGGAACCATCAGCATTTATTGATCACCTACTGTATGCTCACAAGCGCTGGGCACTATGGACAAGAGAACCTGTGAGCCTAGTCTTCATGCATTACAACATTGAGTTGAGTAGACAAGTTGCAACACATGAGGCCAACTAAGGCTAGTTCACCTTTGAACAGAGAGGGCTAGTGACAGCAGTACTGTGGCACAGTGAGGACATCTGTGAGGAGGAAGGGGGGGCCACTTGGTGTGGTGAGAGCATCCTGGATGTGGGGTCAGCAAACCTGGCTCTGAGTTTCTGCTCCTGGACCTGCCAGCAGACTCGTATCCTCTCTGAACATCAGTTTCCTCATCTGTAAAATAGGGATAAGCCGCTCTCCCTCCCAGGGTTGTGGTGATGAGAGAATGCCTGGGGAAGCACCATGTAAGCTGTAAAGAGCAGTGCATGCGTGTGCTGTGAGACTGCTGCAGGCTACAGGAGACCAACCCACTCTGGTTACTTCCAGAGATGAGGCTTCCTTGTAAGGCTGTGCAGGGAATGTAAGGACCTTGGGGGGTCTCAGAGAGAGAGCAGCCCTCCGGGACAACTGGATGCTTGTTCTGAGTCCTTGGATGCTCACACCAAACCCGATTACGGGCGCTCTCCGCCTGATGTCCTCTGTTGCCTCTTGGCTTCCACCTCCTGGCTCCTGCCTACTACCTTCTCCTCATGTGGCCCTCACCTCCTGCCCACTTAATGGTCCTCTGGTTTTCAAGCATCCCTGGGACAGAGAGCTGGCTTGGTGAACCACTGTCCAATGCCGAAGGTCCCCACTGGGCAGAGTTTTAATGCTGGGCTGCCCTCCTACACGCCTCTCCTGCATATCCAGCCTGTAAATGGCTGCCTTTGTGTCAGGCCAAACCTTGGCCCAGGCGGCTGCAGCCAGGGTGTGGGCTCCTACGCGCCGGCAGCGCAAGGTTGCGCCCGTGGGGGCTGTGGGTGTGGCTCGCCCTCACAGGGAGCAGCGCGAACTGCCCATCACAGAATGTGAGCTATTTTTATAGAGGGAGGATGGCACTAAGGCAGTTAATCTGGCCAGCAAACAGCATCTGCCTGTCATGTCTCACGTGCCATTCAATGAGGGCCAGCCGCAGGCCACGTTGTGCAAGCTGGGCAGGTAGGGGTGCCCTCAGTCTCCACGTTCTGTAGTTTCCCTGGTGGATGACTCTCTTCTCAATGGCCCCCGCCCCTAGATGGGGATGTTTCTGTGTCTGCTCCCCAACCCCATAATTCAAACCTGCCTGCAGCATTTCTGCAAGAGGATGTTCATTGCAGCATTGAATATAGGAGAGAAAAATTAGAACCAACTCAAATGTCCATCGGTGGAGGGACTAGTTACTCCCAATATACTTGAGTATATTTATGTGACAGTGTGCATGTATGCATTAAGACTTATGTGATAAAAATATTTAATGACACGATATAACATTAAAGGAAAGTGCCAATTTGGCATTATTTATATGTGTGTACATGAATGTGTTTGTATACATTTATCTATACATATATAGTTTACATAGAATTTTTTTTTTTTGGGAGATTAGTCCTGAGCTAACTGCTGCCAATCCTCCTCTTTTTGCTGAGGAAGACTGGCCCTGACCTAACATCCATGCCCATCTTCCTCTACTTAATATGTGGGACGCCTACCACAGCATGGTACCATGTCCGCACCTGGGATCCGAACTGGTGAACCCTGGGCTGCCGAAGCAGAACGTGCAAGCTTAACCGCTGCGCCACCAGGCCGGCCCAGATTTTTTTTTTATGAAGATTTGCCCTGAGCTAAAATCTGTTGCCAGTCTTGCTCTTTTCGCTTGGGGAAAATTGTTGTTGAACTAACATCTGTGCCAATCTTCCTCTGTTTTGTATGTGGGATGCCACCACAGCATGGATTGATGAGCAGTGTGTAGGTCTGAGCCCGGGATCCAAACCTGCAAACCCCAGGCTGCCGAAGCAGAGTGCACGAACTTAACCACTACGCCACCTGGCTGACCTCAGAAGATTTTGATATAATAATGTTGCTAGTGTTTATCTCTGGGTGACATTTTATAAGCAAATTTTGTTTTGTTTTTTCTTACTTATGATTTTCTCTTTTTCTACAACAAATGTGTTATTTTTATAATTAGGAAAAAAATCACATAAATATCATTTAGAAAAAAACAACCATGTCCTCAGGAAAGAAACTTACAACTCTCTTTCTATTCTGCAGTCTTACAGGAGTCACAGTTCCCAAGAGGAAGTGGTATTTTCAGGCAAAATGAAGTTTTCTGTTTAAAGTCTGACTTTCTGATGGTGGGGCTTCAGTGATCTAAGAGCAAGGCGTTTGGAGGACAGCAAAGCCTGCTAGTTGCCTTGAAACCAAACCCCAGAACCCTCCTCTGGTCTGCCTTGAGGGGAGGCTGTAAGGATGGCCGGAGGTGGGGGAGGTAGACGTGTCTGGAGTGGAGGAGCCAGGACACTTCCCAGACAGAGCACTGTATCACCAACATATTTAGAAGGAATTAGAGTGAAATGGACATTTATGTTGTCAGTCAAAACAGTGACCGAGTTTTTGTTTCCCTTCCAAAAACTGCTGCACCCTTCCATCCTAAGGGAGGAGAAGGAGAGAGAAGGAACCTCAACAAACGCTATCAAACGGCCAACACCGCTGACCTCCGGGCGCATGGGGGAAGGGAGAGTCAGAGCTGGGAGACGAGGGCATTTGATTTTTACCTCTCATCCTCTGTACAGTTCAAAAAGAGAGAGCAGTACGGGTGATTTTTATTTTGCGCCTATGTGGGTTTTTGGGTAGTCCTCAACTTTTTTATTTTGCATACAACATACTTTTGTAATCAAGGGAAGACAGGTCATAATGAAAAAACCAATCCAAAGTGGTTGGCCACTGGGTGGCCATCCCACTGTCCCCACCTGCAGCTGCGCACCACCCTTGCCCCAGGGCTGGAATCCCTGGTCTCGTGGCTGCCCACACTTGGCAGGGGTGGGAGTAGGGCAGAGAGCGAGCAGCCTTGGTCCTCCGCTGCGCCCAGTCTGGCCCCTCTGGGCAAATCTCTGACCCCTGGGCGGCAGACCCCGCCGGCTGATATTGCTGTAGTGGCCTTGGCTATCTCCCACGCCTCCCAGCCGGGTGCCAGCTGCCAGGCCTCCCTGCTCAGCTGGACTGCGGCCCGCCCCCTTCTGACCAGCCTTTCCCGGGGCTGGGATCATCCTAGCGTTTCAGCTGCTGACACATGGCACTTGGCTGGGTCGTCGATGCTGCAACTCTGATCTCAAGAAAGGCACCTCCAGCCTTCACCCAGACTGTCCGGAGTCTGTTTGGCCGTGAAGACCAAGGCTCATCCTCCCAGTCAGCAGGTGAGCATAGCACAAGGTCAACAGAGACCCCGGAGAGAGAGAGTGAATCTGGCCCTGGCTTTGCGAGGCCCCCTGCAAAAGCCTCACAGATTTTGGGGTCCTGAGACGCCTGCTTCCAGTAATTGTGATCCCAGCTGGGGGACCTCAAGCATGTCCCTCCTCTGTAACATGGAGATGGCAAGGATCTCTTATATCCAGGGACTCTGTCAGGAGCAAATAGGTTAATGTATGGGAAGATGCTCGTGAGTTGAAGGGACTTAAATGGGATTTTCTGTGAAAACCCATTCTGGCGCTTTGCGAAGTTTAAAAAAATCCACTAGTTCTCAAGAGCTTGTTACCCACCGACTCTGTGTGCCTAGTACCTCAACTTAATTCCCCCAGCAAGTCAAGACATAGAAGACGCATATGGCTCGTCACCAAGGAACTTACACTCAACTGGGGGAAATGGAGCGCTCACACCAGAAGTCTGTTTTGTTTCTGTCAGTGATTGGGTGCTGGAATCAGGACACGTTCAGCCGGGGGGTCGGGGGGGGGGGATGGAGGGGGTGAGGGGGTGGGGCCAGGGCCAGCAAGAGACCCCACTTTGGAGGTAGACAAACCTGAGTACAAATGGCGCCTCTTCCCCTCGCTAAGTTCCTTGAGACTGTGGCTGAGTCAGTTTCTCTCACTGGGCTGCAAGTTCCCAGGCTGTGAGAAAGAGATACTGAAACCCACCGCGGTAAGTCATGGCGAGAGTTGAAGGAAATAGTGTACACGGAGTGACCAGCTTGGTCCGTCTTATAAATACCTCCAAAGTGAGGAAATCAACAAGCTTCCCCCCTTTTATACATTTATTTTTAATTATGGTAAAAACACGTAAAATTTACCCTCTTCACCATTTTTAACCATACAGTTGAGTAGTGTTAAGCGTATCCACACTGTTGTGCAATGAATCTCTAGAACATTTTTATGTTGCAAAACTGAAACTCTATACCCATTAAACAACAATTCCCCATTTTCCCCTCCCCCTAGTCTCTGGTAACCACTCTTCTACTTTCTGTTTCTGTGAACTTGACCACTTTAGATATTTCCTATAAGTGTGATTATGCGGAATTTGTCCTTTTGGGTCTGGCTTATTTCACTTCGCATAATGTCCTCGAGGTTCATCTATGTTGTGGCATGTGACGGGATTTCCTTCCTTTTTAAGGCTGAGTAATATTCCATTGTGTGTATATACCACGTTTTGTTTATCCATTATCCTCGATGGGCATTTGGATTGCTTCCTCTCTCAGTGGAATTGTGGATAACACTGCAATGAACACGGGTGTGCAAATATTTCTTCAACACCCACCTTTAAACTCTTTTGGATGTGTATTCAGAAGTGGGATTGCCGCCGAGGAGGAAACAAGGCACTCACCAGGCAGTCTGATCCCCTCGTGCCACGTGTCACCCTTCACGGTGGCCTGTCACTGCTGTTATCTTGCTCCTGACATCTCTCCAAAGGTCACCTTTGACGAAGAAATTGTTGTTGAGAAGTTCAAAGCCAGGACTGTTTGGCTGTGTTGAAAGAGCTTTGGGAGAAGGGCCTCGAGGCATGACTGAGGGCCAAGTAGAGAGGCGGCCTGCGCTGGGGTGCTGCGCGGCTGGAGGAGGGCCCGCTCTGGGGAAGCTGAGTCAAAAGCCCAGGTGCTGCCCAGGAGGAAGAGACAAGCGAGAGAAAATTCCAGATATGGGGCCCTGCAGGAAGAGAACATCATTGACTGTTGGGGCGCAGTTGAGCAGGGCCTGCAGCATTCCCCAAAAGGAGAGTGTGTGCAGTGGTTTGAGCATGGCTTGTAAAGTCAGATAAGACTCGGGTGCAAACCCGCCCTGGCTCCACCACTTAGTAACTGTGTGGTCTTGGGCAAGTTATGGAACCTCTCTGGGCCTCCATTTCTTATCTTTAAAAGGGGAACTAAAATGCAACCTCAAGGAGATCAGGATTGTTTATCACAACAGCCCCTGTTTATTAAGCACCCATTGTGTGCCAGGGGCTTTATCAGGCACCTTCTAAGCACGGGAGTGAATGCTCTGGAGTTTCACAGACTGTGGTTAAAGGCCCAGGTCTGCTACTTGTTAACTGTGTGGCCCCAGACAAGGCTCTTAAACTCCCTGGGCCTCAGTCTGCTCGTCTTTTAACGGGGAGGATACATGGGAATGGTAATGCCGGTCCCCGCAGGCTGACACAGGCAACAACGAGGTACCACACAGAGTTTTCATTCCACCGTGCCCAGGGCATGCCTCCTCTGTGCCCACGCTGTGCAATCAAGGATGAATTAGACAAAACCCTGCCTTCAGGAAGTCACGCTGTAGTGAACGAGACAGACAAGGAGACAGCTCTTAGACCTGACATGGAGCGGGGAAGGTGGGGAGCCGTGCTCTCCATGTGGGCAGAGGCTGGAAACTGCATTTGCAGAGCGCCCTCACGTGAAATAAGGATGGTTCCTATCAAAGCCTGGTGGAGCTGAGGGAGAGGGGGCATCACGTCCAGCCCCTCTCGATGCCGCCCCTGTTTTTCTGGACTCCTGTGACTCTCGGGCTGGGGAATGGGGAGCCCCACATTCCTCTTTGTCAGTTCCCCCCTCCCAGGGCAAATGGAGGGGTGGGGTGGGGTAGGGTGTCCTGAGGCTTGGAAACTGTCCCGGTGTCCACCCCAGCCCGGACAAGAGGCTCCGCAGAACTCATGAATGGACCGATCTGCTGGAGACTTAGCATTCTGGGATGAAGACGCCATCAGACTGAGGGCAGCAGGGGTGAGCTCTGGCACTGGAAGAAGTGGCCTGATGTCTGGAGGCCATGAGAGAGGGCAGTTGTCGTGTCCAAAGGGCCTCCCAAGAGACCCACCACTGACCGCTTGGCCCCTCGTTTTCCCTGGAAGGCTGTCGTGGGCACACTTGTCCTGCCTCCTGTTCCGCTGAGAGCTGGCAGGAGCAGGCACCTTGGCTGGGGGCCCTGAGCTCCTTCCATCCAGCCCCTTGCCGTTCAGCACGTGCACATGCCTCTGCGGGCCAGCTTCTTGGGTTTCAGGCTCACAGCCGCCCAACCCAGGAGCGAACCTGCCCCTCTCACCAGAGATGTGTGAGCCTGACAGTGAGGGTGGCCGAGATGGTCTCTTGTCAACACAGACAGAGCAGGAGAGAAGAAGGGCTGGAGTGGGGGCGCTGGCTGAGCCTGAAGGCACAGAGGCCTGGTCCCTGGGAGTGTCACTGACCCCAGCAGCTGGGCCTAAGAGCGCCAGCCTGAGCCAACTCTGCTCCCCATCACACAGAGGGAGGCTCTCGAGCCAGCCGCCTCGCTTCTCCTCCTCCAGGCCCGTCACCGTTTCCACACACAGCAGGGCCTGTGGGGGTGGAGGCTTTTTCCAGACATGTATTTAAGTGAGGAGAGAAAACAAGGCGAGTCGCCCGGGATTTGCCAAGTCAGTAGGCAGGAACCCAACCCGGGAGGCCAAAAATAAGATGCTGGCGAGGGTCACCCTGCTCCCCAGAGCCGGAGACAGTCTACGGCCCGTGCTGAACATTCCACAATCGCATTTCTGTTTGAGGTTGGCCCTTGATCCCAGGGCATCGGTCTCCTGGTTGAAAGGTAGCAGAGCCCGATTGTGGGCAGTGAGTAATGGTGACTCAGGGAAATTCACAAGGACACAGGGAACAGCCCCGAAGTCATGCGGGGACATGCCCTGCTTCCCCCTGCCGGTCAGGGAGCCAGAATCTCTGGTCCCCATCGTAAAGGAGGAATTTCTAAAGTTTTCTCTGGAACTTTGGCAGAATTCTATGGGATCTTTCAGAGAAAGCATCAGGCTTTGGGTGTTTTTTTGGGGGAAATTACTAAAATTTTTTCACCCTTATGTCTATTTATGAATTAGGTCTTTTAGCTCCAGATTATAGTTGTCTCTTTATTCCGATGGGGTGTTTGTTACCTTGTATGACGAACAATATTCCAGAAAGCAAATAATGACAGTAATAAAACAGCTAACATTTATTCAGCCCTTACAACATGCCAGGTACTGGTCTCACCACGTGTTTTTGTTTTTCATCAAATCTAAGGCTCCATTGGTCTTCAGATATACCATTATTTTTGTCCCATTAAAGAATGCTGCCAATTAATCTATGACATGCCGTTGATTATAAGACACCCTGATTTCAGAAAAGTTAAAATGGGAATCTTAGAATCAGTGAAATGCAGTAACTAATTCTCGGTTATCATCTTTGCCTTACAGATGGGTAAACTGAGGAGCAAACAGGTTGAGTGAACTGGCCCCAATGTCACATAGCAAGTGTGTGGTAGAAATAGAATTTGAACCCAGAGTCGGGGCTCCAAAGCCTGTACCCGTAACCACTGTGCTATATTGTATCTGAGGATGTGGTATCTGTCCACGGGCAGGACAGAGGGAAGGACACAAGATAATAGAGGGAAAGTTGGGCCCCGCCCTCTACTCCCTCTTTCTTATCACCCCCAGGGCCACTGTTGATGTCCCTTCCAAAAATTGCTCCTCCTCTCACTCTCAGCACTTGGCACCCTGGTTCTTTTCTTCCTCGCCTCTCTCTTGCCCCTGCTTGGACTATTACAGTAGCCTCTTAGCTGTTACCCTCCTCCAATCTCCCCACCCCCAACCCACACTGAGTCAGTCATCTTCCTAAAATGTGAATCTTATCTTGTCACTCTCTTCCTACACCTCTTAGGGATCCAAATCCCGGCAAGCATTTGTTCATGGACTCATCTGTTTTAGCACCTACTCTGTGTCAGGCTCAGAGGACGTAAAGGTGAGCAAATCCCATTGTGGTCCATGGCCATGGTCTCCTGGAAAAGTGAGACCCCTCAGCAGGCAGGTATGACTCAGTGTGAAAATGCATAAATGGGGGCGTGCTGGGCCCGTTGGGCATGTGGGAGGAGCACCCGCTCTGGGGACTCAGGGATCCCTTCATGGAGAATGAGTAGGGGTTCACCAGGCAAAGGACAGCGAGGATTCCCAGGCAGAGGGGACAGCACGTGCAAAGGCCCAGAGCTGAGAGAGAGGTTGGAGCAGAGTGCCAGATATGATGAGACTAGAAGGACAGGCTTGAGGGGGTGGGGAACTGGGCAAGGCTGTCTCGTACTGGCCCTACTTTTCTTTTCTTTTCTTTTCTTTTCTTTTTTGGCTTTTTTAAAAGATTGGCACCTGAACTAACAAATGTTGGCAATCTTCTTCATTTTTTTTTTTGCTTTTTCTCCCCAAATCCCCCCAGCACACAGCTGTACATTTTAGCTGTGTGTCTTTCCAGTTGTGGCATGTGGGACGCTGCCTCAATGTGGCCTGATGAGTGGTGCCATGTCTTCACCCAGGATCCAAACCAGCGAAACCCTGGGCCGCCAAAGTGGAGTGCACGAACTTAACCACTCGGCCATGGGGCTGGCCCCCCTACTTTTCTTTTAAGCCTCTACTCCCTTCTCTTCCTCTCCCCATAACATCCCTCTGCAGTAGATACTTGTTTCCCAAATGGGCATCTTCCTCTTTACACATTCTCCACAGGAGCAGTCCTCTCCTCAGCAAACTCATCCTTCCAGGACTTGCCCAGTAAACAGCCCTGACCCTTGGCTTAGCTCTCTGAGCTCTGAGCCAGGCAGAAGAAGCCTGGGCAGCTGGTCTCGGGTTCGACGGGGGGATTTTAGAGCATTCTGACAGGATTCAGCTGAGTAAAAGCCCGAAGTTCTTACAAAGGCCTTTAAGACCCTGCACAGTCTGGACCACCCCCAGCTCTCTGACCCTCTCTTCCACGGCTCTCCCCTTTGCCAGCTCTGCTTCAGCTACAGTGGTCTCCTTGCTGTTCCTTAAGTACCCACCCCTGGCATTCCTACCCCAGGTCCTTTGCACTTGCTGTTCCTGGTATACTTTTTCCCTCCCTTGTTTGCACAGCTCCCTTCTTCTTCTTTATCAGATTTTGCCCAAATATCACCTTCTCAGAGAGATTCACCCCAACACCCTATTTAAAATCGCAGCCCCATCTTGTACTCTTCCCTGCTTTATTTTTCTCTGTTGCACTCACCATCTTCAAGAGCTTGTATGATTCACTTATTTATTTGTTTACTGTCTGTCTTTCCCCCTTGAGGTCTGCCTGGTTCCCTCTGTCTCCCCAGCACCTAGCACATTGCCTGGCATACAGTAGGTGCTTAGTGAATATTTGTTGATTGAATGAATGAATTCTGAATTCTGACAGTGTGCCAGGCAGGCTCTGCCCTGGGTGCCATGGAGGACCGAGAGCTGACGAACGAGGCCTCTGCCCCTCCACGGGTGCTGGTTGAGCTGGTTCTGGCGGGCAGTGGGCCGGGTCCCCTGAGAGCCAGGTGAATCACCGCTAATGAGACAGTGAGCGCCACGCCAAGCCGCTTCCCACACTGGCGGCCGACAGGTCACTGCCTGTCGCCAGGAAACTCCTCAGTAAGGATTGAACAGGACCCTGGGCTGGGGCAGGAGGAAGTACCTGCCTCCCCGGGAGACCCCACCCATTCCTGAGGACTGAGTCGCTCACCTGCCTGGCTCCCCCACCCCCAGGCCTTGGCGAGACGCTGGCGAGATTTCCTTCCTAAAGGAGTTTCGCTCTCCGCGTCCCACGCCCCTCCTGGGCAGGGCCTGTTGTCAGCTAGCCCTGTCTGGGGCATGGAGCCTGCAGAGGGATGGCAGCCGGGCCTGGCCGACACCCATGGGCAGCCCTAGGAGAGTCGGTTGACCAGTTGACTAGGGGTTATTAAGTGTGTGAACAGAATCAATGGAGCTTTTTAAGCCCAACTGGACAGTGATGCGGCCTCTCTGACCACATTGCGCCTGCCCCGCTGGAGCTGTGCGCCCGCCAGAGATGCCCATCCAGGGGCAGGACATCAATTTCCGTGAGCCTCTGTTTCCTCATCTGCAGAGCGGGGCAAAGCCTCCTGCCCCGTGGGTGGCTGCAGGGCCCGGGTGAGATCATGGGTACACAGAGCAAGGAATGCAGCTGGGGAGCCAGGCCTCCACCCCGCAGCCCAGGAGATGTGGCTGATGTCTGGGGAGGAGGCCGGCCAGGCCCCGGCCCAGAGCGAATGCAGCCGGTCCATCAGCACCTCCCTGCCTTCCTCTCAGCTCGGCATACTTGAGTCCCCAGACGGCCCTTCTGTCCCCAAACCCAAAGACCCCCTAGCTGGGTTGCCTCACCCCAGCCCCCTGTCCAGCTCTGAAATCCCCACTCTTGTTCATTTGTATCCCTGTCACACGTCTATAGCTTTCAAGGGATGTGTTGGTCAGTCATCAGATGTCCGAGGGGCCCAGTGCCTGATGGGTGAGTGCAGAGATGGTGAGACCCGGACCCTGTCTCAAGGACGCACAGTTTCAGGATGGGCAGTCTTGTAAATACACCACGCATGAGAACACCAGCAGGGCCCTCAGACCCGCACACCTCTGCGCAGGGCTCCGCGGGCGAGCGGAGAAGGCAGTGGGTGGGGGTGAGGGTGGGTGTCGGCAGAGGAGCGGCAGCTCGAGCAGGGCTGTCTTTGTGCATTGGTGACCTACATTTGTTAGTTAATCCTCATGACAGCCCTGTGATCCTGGCAGCACAGGTATCATCACGCCCGTTTTATGGATGACAAAACCAAGGTTCAAAGAGGTGAAGTGACTTGCCCGAGGCGTCGATGACTGTGAGTGGCAGGGGCTCACCCAGAGTGCCAGTCTCCCGAGCCTCGTGCAGCCATCTCTCGTGCCCTGCCCCGAGTTCCTTCCTCTCCTCGTGTGTTCGTTTGTCTGACAAACACCTCTCGGGCACTTTCTATCAGCTGGGCGCTGTCCCAAGCTTGTGACTTAGAGGTGGCAAGGTCCTGTTTGGAGGGGAGACCACACACATCCCCAGATGGCAGACTCTCATTCAACTATCTGTTCGACAGATATTCGCTGAGCGCCTACTGTGCGCCAGGCCGTCGGCCAGGTACTGGAGACACAGCAGCGGACAAAATAGACCCAGGACTGCCCGCACAGAGCTTTCTTCCCTGCGGGAAAGCAGACAGTAATGAAATAAGCGAGCAGCGCTCCTGCGGGAACAGGACGCGAGGCCAGGAGTGAAGAGCGGCCGGTGCTATTTCAGACAGGGTGGTCAGGGAGGGCCTTTCCAAGATAGGTCATATTTGCCTGCTGTTGTTTTTGAGATGAGATTTGAGCAACCAAGACCTGTGGGTCTCTGAGGAAACATGCCAGGCAAAGGGAACAGCTGGTGCAAAGGCCCTGAGGCAGGAGTGTGCTTGGGCTGCTCTGAGGAGCACCGGGGAGCTGGATAGGGAAGGCAGGGAGTGGTGGGAAGTGAGGTCAGGGGGTCACGGGAGTGGGAGAGGCCTGGATCCTAAAGACTTTGGAGGTCGTAGGAAGGTCGTTGCTTTTATCCCTGGAGAGATGGGAGCCGTGGAGGGTTTTGAGCTGGGGATTGACTTAATTCGACCTAAGTTTTCAAAGGGTCTCTCTGGCTGGTTTGGAGAAGAGCCTCTAATGGGGTAGGGGTGGCGTGGGGGCAGGTCACAATGAGGAGGCTACTGAGCTCATCTGGGCAGAGATGGGCCAGGTTGGTGGTGGTGGAGTGGGGAGAAGTGGTCACCTTTGGACGTGCAGCCCCGACAGCATTTGCAGCCAGCCTGGACATGACGTGTGAGAGAGAGTGAGGGGTCAACGGCAACCCTGGCTCCAAGAACAGGAGGCCAGCCCTGCCCAGGCCATCCCTGGCCTGAGGGGCCACATCCTTCACCTGGAACATGGTACTACCTGGGATGACACGGAGGTTGGCCAGTGCTGGGCCCCCTTCCCACCCCTCGGCAGCTTGGGCCTCCTAGTTTCCTCTCAAATGTCATGAATTGGGCCCAGCACCTGCCAGTATCCTCCCACCCCTGGTGGGACTGTCAATCTGCATGGCTTTTTTGGAAAGCAGTTTGTCCACATGTATCAAGAGTCTTAAAACTTTTCATGCCCTTTGACCCACTGAGTCCTTTTCTAGGAAGCTCCCCTGGGGAAGTCACCTGAAATGCAGGCGGTGCCTAATGCGTCAAGAGCTTCACTTAGGGGCCGGCGCAGTGGCGGAGCGGTTAAGTTCGCGTGCTCTGCCGCGGGCGGCCCAGGGTTTCTCTGGTTCGGATCCTGGGCATGGACATGGCACTGCTCATCAGGCCACGTTGAGGTGGCGTCCCACACGCCACAACTAGAAGGACCTGCAGCTAAGATAAACAACTATGTACCGGGGGGATTTGGGGAGAAAAAGGAAAAATTAAAAAAAAAAAGATTGGCAAAAGTTGTTAGCTCAGGTGCCAATCTTAAAAAAAAAAAGACCTTCTCCTAGATTATTACGCTGCCCTTAAGCTCATGCTTCCTAAGAGTTTTAATGTCAAAGGACAGCGCTTATACTACAACGTCAAGTGGATACAATATTGTGCATGAGACACAGACAAGGAAATAAATAGACTGGCAGTAGTTATCTCGGAGTGACTGGGTCATGGATTGCCATTTTCATTTTCTTCTTTACATTTTTCTGCATTGTATTAATGTTCTAAGACAGACATACATTGCCTTTATGATAATTTGATTAAAAAGCAGTATTCAAAAAGGAAGGAGAAAGGTAATGTGAGTTCCCAGAAGCTGAGGAAGGACAGCAGAGGCCAAGCCAGGGGCAGAGAACCAATTGCCCCGTCCCTTCCAGGGAACGGCAGCAGCCACGTGGAGCCGGACAGGCCTGGTGCCCCGCCAGCCGGCCCCTGGGCTCACCTCCTCCAGCACCACTGCCGGGGGCGGGGCTGAGGGTTGCGGCCTTGTGGCGGGAGAGAGCAGAGCCGGTCCAGAGGCCCCTCCTTCTCCCCCTCCTACAGCCCAGGCCACAGCTGGAGTGTGTGTGTGAGTCTACCTCCTCCTTGGCCCCTGCAGCCCTCAGAGTTTGCCCTCCATCTCCTCTGCTTCCATTGCGTCTGGAGGAGGCCTCTGCCTTTGTGCCCTTGTATAATCCTGGTGTCTCCCCTGACTGACTATGAGCATCCTGTAACCAGGGGTTCTCAAAGTGTGGTCCCCAGACAGGCAGCATCAGCACCATCCAGGAACTCATCAGCAATGCAAATTCACAGGTCCCACTCCAGACCCACTGATCTGAAACTCTGGAGGTGGGGCCCGGCCACCTGCTTTGACAAGCCCTCCAGGGCTACAGTTTGAGAACCACTGCCTGATGGTACAGCCCCACTGTGATCCATGTTTTACGCTGATTATTTCATTTTACAGATCGTCACGATTCCCACTTAACAGACACAGAAACGAACTCAGAGAGTTTAAGGGACTTGCCCAAGGTCACACAGCCTGCCAGAGGCAGCCCTGGGACCATGAGCCCATGCTTTTATTTTAACCTCTGTGCTTTGCCGCTGCCTGGACTGCAGGCTCAACGTGGGGTCCAGTTGGGCACTGGGCATAGAGAGTGCCACGGACACGGGGTGAACTGGAGTTGGGCACTGTGGTGTCAGAGCCCTGGCTACTCTATTGGAAAACCAGACTGATTGCCCATGGGACCCAGGCAGCCCAGGTCCCTCCGTGGAGTGAGGGAGGTGGGCTGTGTGCCTGCGGAGGCCGCTCCAGTGATGACAGCCAGTGGCGGTCAGGATGGACAAACACGGCAGAGGAGGAGAGCAGCGCCGCCTGCTGGCCGGAAGGACAACGTCGGTGATGCTGGCGGATAAATGCTGGGACCCACAGACAGATCTCAGGGACTCGGTGACAGACATGCACGTGTCTCCTCCCACTGCACGTGGGTGTACACATCCACATGTGGATGTCTGGTCTGGTGGGCATGTGGGGCTCTCAGCCACACGGCCTGGCAGATAGCACTAACTTCTCTCATTTATTCCCTCATCAAATGTTCATTGAGATGTGCCAAGCCCACAGTTGCTGCCCCTTGGTCACCTGTAGGCTGGTGATGGTCAAGAGATGAGGCAATCACATGGTGATGTGGATAAGGGTCCAGGGAAGGATGCAGCCGGTGAGGTCATGGAGGTAGCCCCTAATCCATCTGGACTGAGATTGGGAGCAGTGAAGACCCCCCAGGAAATCCATGCCCCGCTGGGTCTTCTCAGGTGAGCGGGAGATGGCTGGGTGAAGGAGGCAGAGGCTCAGCAGAGCAGAGCTGGAGGAGGAGCTGAGAGGGGAGCTGGGGCTCCTGGCAGAGTGTCATGCACAGGCCGCAGGGTCTGGCCTCTGTCCCGGCAGGCAGTGGGAGCACGCTGCCATACCATATTAACACTTTTGTCCTAAAGCTTAGGACCCGGGCCTCTCTCAGCCCCTTCTGGGCTGGGCCTTGGATGCGATTTGTCCCTGCGCACTGTCTCCTCTTGCTGCAGCGGCTGTGCTTGGACGCGTCTGGGGTGGAAGATGCACCCCCGTCCCCAGAGAGAAGCCTGTGTCCGTCTAGAAATGAGGGGGGCAAACAGCAGCCACTGCTAAGTCAGGCTCCCGTGTGCCCCGTAGATGCCTCTTTTCAGCTTGCTAGGCCCCTGAGACAGGTCAGAGGGCGCGGCTGTTCCAGAGCAAACCTCCCTGTGCCCCCCGGGCACCCCGACTTCCCCCACTCGAGAGTCAGTGCCTCTCTGAGGGGACGGGAACCGGACGGTGAGTTGTGACGGGCGGTGAACGCGGCAGGGGGTTCTAGAGGACTGACACAGGACCATCCAGTCGGAGGGCTGGTGGACAGTGGGGAGGGAACCCCCTGCAGCCGAGAGGGAGGGGAACAGCATGGAGACCCCCCCAAAGACGAGGTGGCAGGTGGTGCCGAAGAGGAAACGGCAGCTTCCCAATTCTCTCGAGCCTCGCCCGAGGCCTTGACTTTGTCAATGGCTAGCCCTGCGCCCGCTGGCCCCTGGCCTGGCCTCCGGCCTGCGGTTTTCCTCCGTAAAGCAGCGGTGGCGGCTTCCGAGAAGCCCCATCAAGACTTTCCTGTCAGGGCCACTCCAAGTTCCTCTTACTGAGGAAGGGGAAGTGGCGGAGTTTCTCCTAAGGGCTTTCAGTTTCTTTCTAAGAAGCTGGAGTGTCCCAACCCCGGGGCCCTTGGCAGAGGCAGGTGTCAGCAGGAGGGAGGTCCCACCACAGGGGCTTTCCCACTTCGGTTCCAACCAGAGCGCATTTGTTGGGGCTGGTAGTGGACATTCCAGAGGAGGAAATGAGACGTGTGTGTTCTGCAGGCCCTTTCTCACGCCCCCTCCTTTTTTCCTCCTCCAGGGACATCCCCCAGCCCCCTCTCTGTCCCCCACAACAGGCACGCGCACACGAAATGTCACATCCCTCCCTCAGGAGCATCCAGGGTAGAAAACTTATGATCTCAACCCTGGAAGCCAACCTCTTTTGAGTCCCGCTTCCTCGGGGCTCTGCCGGGCGACTGCGAATCTAACCAGATGACGAACTGACAGGTGACACTGGCTTAATGCAGGTTCCAGTCCGGGAGACGTGCCCGTTTTGGAGGCCCAAAGCTTCTTGAGGATAAACTGTGGGCGCCCAGAGAACTGAGAGGGCGCCTTCTTGAGAAGGCCCGTTGACTTGGTGGGAAAGGAAGTTCTCACGCTGTCATAACAATAGCCACCACTCATGTTAAGTGCTCACTGTGTGCCAGGCACCGTGCGAAGCATCTTGCTTTAATTTCCCCCTACACAAAGTCCCCACAGTGATCCCAGGACGAAGGCACAATCATTATCCCTGACATCAAGCAACCTGCCCAGCTCACACTGCTCTACCGAGACCGTCCTTCCAAGCACACCTGGTCTCAGAAAGGCGGGGAAGGAGGAAGAGCAGACCCTCAGAGGAGCCGGCTGGGAAGGGCTGGTCTCCCACCTCCCTGAGATTCTCCAAGCTCTCTGTGCCTCTCTGAGAGGTGGAGAGCCTGCCATCTAGTTAAAGCTGCCTTTGCAGTGCTAACATGGCTGGGGGCCTCCTCGAGGCATTATGAGCTCCTGTCACCTCTTCTATTTTCCTCTACAGGCATTGTTTTAGGGTTTCTGCTTTGCCAACACATGCGTTATGGGGACAGTGGGGGATTCCCCCAAACCGTGATGCTGTTCCGTTCAAAAGCATTTGCCTAGAGGTCCACAACTGTGTGACTCATGGGCTGCTGAGGTGGCAAGAAAACTCACAGCTGCAGGGCAGGGTGGGCGGTGTGGGGGTGTGGGAGATGTGTGTGCGTAGGGGACACGGGGAATGGAGGGGGCCTGACCCAGAGCAAAGGTGACACTCAGAGAGCTGCCAGTTTAGTAAATAAAAATACAGGATGTCCAGCTAAATTTGAATTTCAGATAAACAACAACACTTGGGATATCCTTATGCTAAAAAAAACTATTTGTTGTTTATCTGAAATTCAAATGTAACTGGGCATCCTGTTTTGTATCTGGCAACTCTAGATGCTCAACACCTGGGGCAAAGCTCCAGCCTTCCCCAAGGCCTCAGCAGGATGCTGCAAGAGAAAGACAGCAAAGCCAGGAGAAACACTGGCCTGGGAGGAAAACAAACCTGAGCCTTCTGATGGTCAGAGAAGGGTGGAAACACTCTGCTTCAGGGGTTCCTCCTGCACACTCTCTAAATCTTAACCTCAACCCAGAGCAGAGGCCCCCTTTCAAATCCCACGCAAGTGTCGGTGTTCCTGAAGGAGACCCTCGCGTCTCTGGGCTCAGTTGTCTCATCTCTATAATGGGGAGGAGGTTTGGATTCTATGATGCTAAGGACCTCCCAGTCCTTGGCTTTTCTGGCCTAGTGGGAAATCTGCTGGAAGCAAGAGAAGGTGTATGCTAGCCAAGGAGCAAGTTTAGAGAGGAAGAGGGGACAGCTCTGCTGGAAAAGTGCCCCTCCTTCTCCCCTGCAGCACTGGAAGGGGGGTGGGGCATCGCAACTGGCCACCAGGTGCTGGGAGGGCTCCTCTTGGGTCAGGCACACCCAGTGCATGCTGGTACCTCCTGGGAAGGGCCCTCGGGACTACCCACAGCTGGGTCCACAGCTGGTGCCCAGGGCCAGCCAGCTTTTCAAACATCCATGGAAACACCTGAGCCACAGCCAGGATCATTACCAGCTCTAAAATTAGGAAAGTATGCTGTAAGGATGAAATGATTAAATGTCTACAAAAGGTTGACTAGACAATTGCAACTCAGCGCCTATAGTTTATGTAAATTATATGTGATGTGGCACGTGGCTGCTTTTGGATACGTTTGAGGGGTGTGGCCTCTGAGAGGAAGAATTCCCAGGGCTTCAAGCTTGGCTAAGGGCATGGATGTGGAGACGGGCAATCTCCCCCAGACCAGCAACCACGCTCCAGGGTCTGATGGCGGTGGGGAGTCAAAACTTAGCAGCCAGAATCTCTGGTGACAGAGATGGGAGAGGTGGTCTGGGAGTCAGAGAACTGAGAGGAGTGTCAGGGTCCCAAATGGTCCCTGGAGACAGGCCTGGCAAGACCAGGTGGAGGCCTCAGGGCCCGGCTGCAGCTTCACACAGGGCTGCAGTCTTGACAGGTTAATTGGAAGCCACATGGCGAGGCAAGTCCTGGGTGCTCCTCATGCTGGGTGGGTGCTGACATTACTTCTCCACCTTGCCTGCTGGAAAGGCCAGGGATGCTAACATGCAGCCTGCGGTGGTGGCACCTCAGGGGGTAGGGGTACCCAAGGCCCCCATAACCACCACCAGCCCCATACCTCTGAGCCACCACCAGTAGGTAATAGTCTTTGCTGTGTACAAAGGCCATTTTGTCCATCTTACATTAAAGTGTGTCTCTAGGAAACTGGGTGCGTTCGTTCACTCAGGAGGCCATACAGTACCACTGTCGAGATGGCTTCCACAGCAGAAATGGATTTCCTCACCGTCCTGGGGGCTCCAAGTCTGAGATCAAGGTGTTGACAGGGTTGGTGTCTTCCGAGGCCTCTCTTCTCCTCTTTGTCTTCATGTGGCTCCCTCTGTGCCTGTCTGCGTCCTCATCTCCTCTTCCCATAAGGACACAAGTTGTATTGGATTAGGGCCCACCCTATGACCTCATCTTACCTTGATTACCTCTTTAAAGACCCTGTCTCCAAATAGAGTCATGTTCTGAGGTACCAGGGGTTTAAAATTTCAAAATGTGAATTTGGGGGACACCATTTCAGCCCATAACACCTGCTGATTTTTACCCTACAGTGGAAGTGAAACTGTGCTGGCTTTGGAGATGCAGGTTGGGGACCGGGCCCAAGACCACTCCTCAGAGATGACCACCTCCCTCTGGCGATCCTGGAGTCTCCCCTGCCTGCCAGTTTTGATCAGGGGTAGTTTGGGGACACAGCCTCTGGACGTGGCCCCCACTGGCCGGCCGGCTGGGAGGGCTCAGTGTTGTGACCAAAATGCTGGGACTTCTCAGAGAAGAGTGGACAGCCCTCTCTACCCAACGATAAAGGTCTGATCATCTTTGTCCGTGACAAACTGTCATCTTTAAAAACAAAGTTTCAAATTCGCCACCAGGAGCTGTTATTCACAGGATCATCCATGAATCTTTGGGAAAAAAGAGAGAAACTTTTAGCATTTGTGTTTTTCCAAAAGTAGCCCATGTTTATTGTTGAAAACACAGATAGACGCAAAAGAAGAAAACAAAATGAACGATAATCGGGCCTCCCAGAGATAATCGCTGTTAACGCTTTGGTTTCTACATCTATCTGCATCTATGGATGTGTCGTAATTGCCATCTCCATCTCCGCTTATGCAGCTGAATTCACTTTAAAGATAAGATTGTGCTGTACCATTTCATAACTTCTTATCAACTACTATATCAGGATCACTGGGCTCTGACTTGCTGTCTACACTGCCCCTTTCCACCGCGGCAGAGTGTGCGAGTGCCGCAAGCTGTTCAACAGATTTCCTATTGTTGAATAGTTGGGTTGGTTTACCATTTTTATGATTTAAGATGGAGCGGCAACACAGCCTTATGGCCAAATCTTTGCCACAATTATTTACTAAGGATAAGTTCCTAGGAGTGAAATTTCTGAGTTGAAGAGAAAGCACTATTTAAAAGTTTTAAACTACTTATTTTTGAGTAAATAGTATATTCAAGAGTTTCGAAATTTAAAAGGGATCTCCTCACCTCTGTTCTCACGTCACCCAGTTCCCTCTCCAGAGGCAGTCACTATTGCCAATGTCTCCTGTTCTTCCCAGAGATATTTTGCACATATATTCTATATATGTCTACAGTATCTGTGTATGTATATATACACATATACAAAATACAGGCGTATTCTCTATAAATATGCCTATGTACACATGTACACACATATATATAAATAATTTTCTTCACAGATGGTAGTATCCTCTATATGCTATTCTGCACTTTGCATTTTTCACTTAACAAATTATCTTGGAGAGTTCTCCATGCCAGTACATAAAGATCTTCCTAATTTTTTTTAACAGCTGTATAGTATTTCATTATAGTCATGCGTCACTTAATGATGGGGATACTTTCTGAGAAATGTGTCGTTAGACAATTTCGTCATTGTGTGAACATCAGAGAGTGCACTTACACAAACCTAGATGGCACAGCCTACTACACACCTAGGCTCTATGGTGCTAATCTTACGGGACCACATTAGTATATGAGGTCTGTCATCGACTAAAATGTTATTACGTGGCGCTTGACTGTATCTGCACATACTGTAATATATTTAAATAGTCCCCTACTGATGGACATACAGGTTGTGTATTAATTACATATGGCTGTGTAACAAATTACCCCAAAACATAGTGACATAAAATAACAATAAAAATTTATTTTCTCTTATGGTTTCTGTTGGTCAGAAATCTGAGAAGGACTCAGCCAGACAGTTCTCACTTGAGGTCTCTCGTGAGGCTGTGGTCAGATGTTGGCTAGGCCTCAAGTGGCATTGGAGGATCCATTTCTAAGGGTACTCACTCTACAGCTGTCAAGTCAGTGCCGGCTGTAGGATGGGGGCCTCAGCTCCTCTCCCCATGCACCTCTCCACGGAGCTGCTCGAGCGTCTTCGTGACATGGTGGCTGGCTTTTGCAGTGAGTTACCCGAGAGGCCAAGGTGGAAGCTGCAATGCCTTTTATAACCTAGTCTTGGAAGCCACACACCTTCACTTCCACAGTATCCTATTGGTTGTGGCAACCACAAAAGTCTGTCCAGGTTCAAGAGGAGGGAATAGACCCTACCTCTCAATGGAGGAGTGCCAACATCACATTGTAAGAAGAGCATGGGAAATGGGCTGTATTGGTGCTTCCACCTTTAGAAAATACGATCTGCCATAGATAATTCCCAGTGTTTTGCTATTATGAAAAAATGTTGGTGAGTACATATTTAAGACCTTTGATGCATATTACCAAATTCCTTCTAGAGAGTTGTACCAATTTAGACTCCCACCAGTGGTGACTGAGAAAGTCCATTTCTCCACATCCTTACTACTAAATTTACCTTTTTTTTTTTTTTTTGAGGAAGATTAGCCCTGAGCTAACATTTGCTGCCAATCCTCCTCTTTTTGCTGAGGAAGACTGGCCCTGAGCTGACATCCATACCCATCTTCCTCTACTTTATATGTGGAACGCCTACCACAACATGGCTTGCCAAGCAGTGCCATGTCCGCACCTGGGATCCAAACCCACAAACCCCGGGCTGCCAAAGCAGAATGTGTGCACGTAACTGCTGAGTTACCGGGCCGGCCCCCAAATTTACCTTTTAAAAATCATTGCCAATTTGATATACAAGAAATGGTATCTCATTGTTTTGAGAAAATTCCTTCCAAGAAAGTGGAAGCTCTAAATTTGAGTATCAGCTCTGTATTAGTTTGTTAGGACTGCCATGACAAAATACTGTCAACTGGGAGGCTGAAACAACAGAAATTTATTTTCTCATAGTTCTGGAGCCTGGAAGTCCGTGATCAAGTGTCAGCAGGTTTGGTTTCTCCTGAGGCCTCTCTCCTTGGCTTACAGACAGCTGCCTTCTTGCTGTGTCCTCACGTGGCTTATTCTCTGTGTGGGTGCATCCCTGATGTCCCTTCCTCTTGTTATAAGGACACCAGTCCTATTGGACTAGGGCCCACTGTTTTGACCTCAATTTAACCTTAATTACCTCTTTAAAGACCTTGTTTTTAAATACAGTCATATGGGGGGTTAGGGTCTCATCCACAGTGTCCGTAACAGCATCCCTACTGACCTGCTGAGTAACCCTGGAGCAGTCACATATCTTTCTGTGCCTCAGTTTTCTCCCCTGTTTAATGGAGATACGCCACATGCCCTCTTCTCCTTGCTCACTGGATAGTCAGGACATTAAATTGGGTAGTACATGTGAAGAGGTTCTGGAGAGTATAATTATTAATATATAAGATACTTGTAATTCTTGGTCTCACAATTCTGAGTTTGACTAACATGAGAGATCCTTTGTAGACTTGGGCAGTAAATTTATAGGGTAGAGGGATGTATCAGCTATCTGTTGCTGTGTAACAAACCATCCAAAAACTTAGTGACTTAAAACAATGACCTGTTATTTCTCACAGATCCGTGAGTTTGGCTGGGTGGTTCCTCTGCTGTTCCCACTCATGTAGCTGCAGTCTGCTGATGGCCCCCCTCAGTGGGTGGTCTAGGATGGCTCAGATGCCTAGGCCTTTCTCTCCCTGTGGTCTTTCATGCTGGGTTTCTTCACACGATCAGAGAAACATTCCAAAAGAGAGAGAGCAGGAGCCGAGCCTCAGAAGTTGCCCAGCATCACTTCTGCCATGTCGTATTGGTCAAAGCAACACACAAGGCCAACCCAGATTCAAAGGGAGGCGAAATAGATTCTACCTGGTGATAGCAGAAGAACAAAGTCACAGGGTGGGGGCAATTCTATGGGGGGCCGTTATTGGCACAATTCTCCGTAGGGATGGTGTGCAAAGTCCATAAGCTGGGTCAGCGTGACCCACACGTGCACTCAGAGACCAATGAACTTTGGCCTCACTCTTGGCAACAACCTGGTGCCTCCCAACGTCTTCCTAACCCCATTCTCAGCTAGACCAGCTCGGAAGCTGTGCCATTGGCCGTGTCTCTGGTTTGCGGTTCTGTTTATGCCCCTTGGCCTTCCGGGTGCATCTGAGGACGCTGGTTTGGATCACTCCGCCAGCCTTCTGGCTCCTGATTGGCCCCTGCTCTGCTTCCTGGAGCTCACAGCCCGCCCAGCCCCTCAGCTGCCCTCAGGCAGGGCCCCGCCTGCCCTCCCTCCGGGGAAGGTACTGCAACACCGGGGGATTGTCTTCACCTGTTTCCCAGGAAAACTGCTTAATATGTCTGAAAGGACAAAATATTTCTTTCCCCTTTTATTCACCCCACCCTAATAAATTTCAGCAATTCAGGCCTTTGAGAAATTCCAGAATTTATGCTCCAAATTTTAGTGACTTTTTTTTGATCTCTCACACATGTCCTTTAGAGCTCATGATTTATTGAGAAGATAAACCCATGATGTTGTTATTGATAAGAGCTATAAAAGGAAAAGATAATACCAAGAAGACAGAATCTCGCAGAATGGTTTATTGGGTGGGCTGGTGAAAAGTGACATGAATCACCTTTTCTAATTGAATCATATTTTTTGATGTAGTGGCAGGACTTGCTGCCTGAGGACCCTCGGAGGGCTATAAGGCAGAGCACAGAATTATTTGGTAATAAAAATTTGGATTTTTTTATAAACCAAGTTTTTTGTAAGGGGCAGCTTTTTGGTAAAGATAACAATTTGCTAATTATTAAAATGATTCTAGTGTTTTAAGATGTATTGTTAAAGTACACAAAAAGTGCATAGTTAAGTACCAGTTGTGCAAAAAGGAGAGAATATATCCAATATAGTATACCATAATGTGTGTGTGTGTGTGTCCACATATCTCCTTTCTTTGGAGGTGTAAGAAACTGGTAATATTGACTCTTGGGAGAAAAACAATGGGTGTCTGACAGCAGAATGAAAGGAAGATTTCTCAGTTTATCATTTGTACCTTTTGAATTTTGTACCAAAAATAAATCAATACTGTGGGAGGAGATATTGCCTGGGAGGGGGCAGGAGGGAGCCCACCAGGGTGCTGGAATGTTCTGGGTCTTGTGTGAGTGGTGGTTGTGAGGGTGAACACACGTGAAAAGTCAACCCTCCGTGCACTTGAGATCCATGCACCTCATCGTGAGGTATACCTCCAAGAAAGCAAGGTCTTTTTAATGCAAAAATTAAATATGTGAAAAAATAATTTTTTAAACAGAAAAATAAAGTCAGACCAGGATTTATTACTTTGTTCCGTAACAGTGCATATGTTTCTGAAAAGTGTACGTAAGCCAGTCTCCATAAGGCGAAGCACAATTTCCAACTGGCTTCCATTACGGTGTGTGAGCGTGTCCGTGGACTTGCTCCGGTGCTGGTCTCCATCGTTGGAGCCTGCGGGGCGAGCCCTCCCGCCCTCTGAGTGTGGGCCTGATGACAGAGGGAAGGGACTGGTGAGGAGTCTTCCCGAAAGGCTGCAGAAATAGGAGCTCCTCGGAGAACAGAGGACTAGAAGTGGCACTTACTGAGCGCCCCCGTGTCCAGGAGCCTGCTGGATGCCACACACACTGGTGCAACCGAGGCAGGCAAAGAACCCTTCTGAGAGGTGAGAGAGAAAATAAAAATTGGAAAACAAACGATATACTAATAATCCACTCATTTGCTCAGCATTTTACCATTTTCAAAGCCCTTTTATAGCCATGATATCACTGGGCCCTGGAATAGCCCTATGGATGGACAGGGTATGTGTTGGTTATCCCAGTTTATGAATGAGGAAGGGAGCTGAGGCCTAGAGAGCCAAGTTACAAGGAGGTGACAGAGGCAAGACTCAAAGCTGTGTTTAAAAGTCTGAGTCCAATGTAGTTTTTGCTGCTTCCCAGAGAGGTTACAGAGCGTCTAGAGTCAGCTCTGGCTTCCCCACTTACCAGTTGTGTGATGTGGGGCAAGTTGCTGAATCTCTCCGTGCCTCCCCATTCTCCTCTGTACAATGGAGCTGGTGTGAGGATTAATGAGCCAATACATGGAGAGCACACAGTAGGTGCTCATTAAAAGTTAGCTCTTGATTTTGTTCCCGGAGATAAAGAGAGACATGATGAGAATGGCAAAGATGAGAAATAAGAGAATCATGGAGAGAAGGGGGTGAGTGAGGAGAAAAAATCAGAGACAGAAATGGCGCCAGTGTGTCAGTGCATGGCTCAGGCAGCGAGAACAGGAAGGGGGTGACGAGGCAGAGGCCAGGGTCAGGCCAGGAGCACCAGTAGGAAGGTGCCTTCACTCCCACCGTGGCCTTCGACTTGCAGAAGCTCACTGTTTGCACAGGCCTGAGGCCAGCTGGCAGCCGGCCCAGGACAGAGCGTGAGGCCTGGCAGGGGAGAAAAGAGACGTATAAGACATCTGGGCCGCCCTTGAGGGTTGTAAGCTCAAGACGTGGACAGGTGAGCTGAGGCGGCTTCACTGTCTCCTCAGAATGCCGGACTCCGTGCCCAGGGGTGTGCTGGTAAAAATGAAGCACCAGCTCTTTGTCGGGGGACGAGGGGCAGGAGGGGCTGCTTTGGATGAGTATTCATGGTGTGAATACTCCCCCCACGGCGAGTTTCAAAAAGGAGCAGGGTCCTGGGGTCCAGCCCCGGGGGAGAGACAGGCAGCAGTTAGGAAAATGCAAAGCTATGAGGCCAATGTCAGAGTCGCCCCAAGGGAGTCCAGAGAAGTGCCACATGACCTTAACACATCATTTCACCTCCCTGACTTCCAGTCCCCTCAATGGGAGAAAAATAACACCGGCCATGTTGGTGGCCTGACAGCTGGTGTGAATCCAGGCCAGAGGGCGTTTTTCGAGCGCTTGCTATCTGCTAAGTTCTGGGATACAGAGATGACTAAAAGAGGGCCAGTGCTGGGGGATGGGTGGCCGTGAAAGTTCTGTGGCCTCATCACTGTAGCTGTAGAAACTCATCGGCGTAGCTGTAGCAAGGAGCGGTAAGTACCGGGTGGTCGCCTTGCTGTATCTGAGCCAAACAATTCACCCAACAGTCCGTAGAACTCTACCGAGGACAGGCTGTGGGCCAGATGCCCGGAAACAGTGGGGAGCAAGAGACACAGCCCCCGCCCTCCAGGAACTTACATTACTCCATCAGTGGTGGAGACAGATGCTAGTCGAACAGACACACACTAGATAAAGCAGTAGAATGTCGTGTGAGAAAGTGAAGCAGAGTCGGGGGACAGAGTGACAAGGTGCTCTAGGTGAGGCGGGGGACAGGAAGCCTCTCCAAGGAGGGGCATTGCGGCAGGGACCTGAGTGAAGTGAGGGAGTGGGCCGTGTGGAATTTTGGGGGGGAAGAGTTTCCGGGCTGAAAGAGGAGCAGGTGCAAAGGTTCTGAGGTGGAGCATGCTGAGTGAGCGGCGAGATGGGGCAAGGGAAGGGGCGAGCTCCGAGAGGCAGCCAGGGGCCCATCACAAAAGGCCTGCTGGACCGTGGGAGGGAGGTGTTGGATGGGCTTCTAACCCAGATGCCGCTGGAGGGCTGGGGCTCCTGCCTTAGGGTTTCAGATGGAAAAGAACTCCTTTGTCGGCTGTTTGGAGAGTGACCACTAGGGGGCGAGGGTGGCAGCCGGGAGAGCAGCTCCTGCAATCAATGCCCCCAGAGGAGGATGGTGGCTTGGACCAGAGTGGTGGTGACAAGTGAGAGGTGTGAGGTGTGAGAAGGGGCTCCATTTGGAATATATCCTAAAGGTAGAAGCAACTGGACTTGCTGCTGGAACAAATTATCCCAGGAATGTAGCTACATAAAGAGCATAGCTAGGATCAACTCCCAGCTACTGACCTCCTCCTGTGGGCCAGGGGCTTTCCCTGCACTATCTCATTAGGTTTTCACACCAGACCTGCTTAATCTGTTTACATAAATGAATGGAAGTTCAGAGGGGTTGAGTGATGTGCCCGAGGTACCCCCTGCAAGCCCACAACAGAGCTGGGATTTGAGCCTTTCGGACCGCCCTGAGCGCCCTTCCCGCCATACCAGCTGCTCCAGGGACTTTGGAAGGATTGGGAAATTGCCTGGCACATAGTAGGTGCTTAACTGATTATGAGTTTGCAAAATATTTACTATTAAAGGCCCTTATTTCTTTACATTTATAAACGTCCCCCTCCAGCTTTATTGAGGCATAATTGACAAACAAAAATTATATAGATTAAAGGTATACAACATAATGTTTTTGATACATTCATAAACTTTTAAAAGGTTGTAAGCACCACACACCCATCAGAATGGCTAAAATTAAAAATAAACAAACCAAAACCAAAACAAAACCAAGCCCTGATCGTGCCAAATGCTGGCAAGGCTGCGAGCAATGGGAATGCTCATCGCTGCTGATGGGGTGCAGGATGGCACAGCCACCCTGGGAGATGGCCGGGCAGCTTCCGAGAAAGTTATCATGCATTTATTGTATTACCCGGTGATCAGTTCCAGGTATTTGCCCTAGAGAAATGTCTGCTCACACAGAAACCTGAACCTGAATGCCTGTGCTTCACAGCAGCATTCTTCATAACTGCCTCAAACTGGAGATAAATGCAAATGTCCTTCCGCTGGTAAATGGGTAAACAAACGGCGGCGTTCTCGTACAAGGGAGAACTACTCAGCAATGAAAAGGAACGAACCACTCATCTATGCAGGAACGTGGATGAGTCTCAAAGTCATGATGCTGAGTAAAAGAAGGCAGACTCAAAAGGCTACGTGATGCATGATTCCATATAGACGACATTCTGGAAAAGACAAAGCCGTAAGTCAGAGAACAGATCAATGGCTGCCAGGGCCGGGGGTGAGGAGAGAGGGTGACCACAAAGGGGCAGCCTGGGGAAACTTCTGGGAGGTTGGAGCTGTTCTATGTCTTGATTGGGGTGGTGGGTACATGACTGTACCCTTTTGCCAAAACCCATAGAACAACATTATCAGGGTGGATTTTGCTGTATGTAAATTATACCTCAATGAATCTAACTCATTTATCGCCGTAGTAAGGCCACTTCCCACACCCCTCCCTGGGAACCAGCCGGGACTCCTGGCTCAGGAACTGGTCCTGCCTTTTCTGAGGGGCCTGTCACTCAGAATCACCAGTGAGCTTGAAAATGCTGATGCCATGGCCCCAGCCTAAATCAGGGGCTCTGGTTTAATGGGCTTGGGGTGCAGCCTGGGCATTGCGAGCTTTTCAAACACTTCCCAGGCAATTCTAATGACCCAGACGCTGAGCTCCCGGAGAGCAGGAATTATGATTTATTCAACTTTGTGCCCCCAGATACTCCATAAATATGTGCATTGCAGCACATGGAGGCAGGCGGCACCATGGGAAAGAGCTGGGAACTGTGAACGCCTGTAACAATCACGTGTGGCCACCACTGTTCTGAGTGCTGGACACATAGGCATTTAGTCGGCCCCCCAATCCCCAGGGAGGTAGGACCATGGTTATCCTCCTTTGACAGGTGAGGAAACCCTGGCACAGGGTGGTGGTCTTGCCCAAGACAACATAGCCAGTAGGTGGCAGAGCTGTGTGATGGCCTGGACCCACTAACGACCGGGAGATGCTGCCCCCAGCACCGACTGGAGCCAGACTTGGAATCAGACCAGCCTCGGTTGGAATCTGGGCTCATTACTTGCAGGCTGGGTGACTATGACAGGTTCTTCAGCCTTGCTTGGTTCTACCTTCCTGCTCTGTAAGACGTGGACACTTGAACTGACGTCAAAGGTCGCTCCAGAATGAAATGAGATGATGTGTGCTGAGTGCTCACGGCATAGTAAAATACTCACTAATGCTGGTGATGATGGATGTGGGGAGAAATGGATGAATGAATGACTGTGGTTCACAGGGCCCCAGGGTGCCGGCAGCAGGGCCAGCTCCTGCGGAAGGGAATTTTCCAGGAGGGAAGGCAAGGAGAGGCAAGGTCTTCCCCTGCCAGGGGTTCGCCAGGCCCTCCAGAGATGCCCCCACCCTGGCATCTGCCAGCCTTCCCTCCTCCCCCGGAGCTCCCTCTCCAGGGTCAGGGCACGTGGGCCCCAGAGCCACCAGGCTGCGAGGGGAGCCTCCAGCCTTTTAGAAGTAAGGACCTTTCGCAGTAAAACTTCAAAGCCCTTACAGTCTCCACCACCTAATGCAGCCCGAGCCTGGAACGCAGTGTCCCCAGGGGAGCGAATCCAGGGTGAGGTGCTGCCAGGAAAGCTCAGGGGCTCCCTAGGTCACACAGGCCCTTTTGAGCTCCCAGGAGAAGAGTCTAGAGAATGGCATCCTCTCAGTGTCCCTGGCTTTCCGGTGGGACCTTGAGTTCTGCCAGGTCTAGGCTCTGCCTACTCCCTGGTCACTGCACGTTCCCACATCCCCACACTCGTTCGTGGAACAAGCGAACACATTCCCACTGGATGCTTCCAGGTAGCAGTTCCCGGCGGCCGCTGGGGCACACAGCCTCTGGGTTCTGGCACTGACGCCTTGTGACCCCGTGGGGTGGCAGGTCAGACCCCCAGGGAAGGAGAGGAGGGCAGGTGAGTCTTCCCTTGTTCCTTCTTTTATTTTCCCCTTAACACGGGAAAGGCACTCTGGTTCTTGTGATGATAGAAGCATACATGATATTGAAACAAAAACTCAAATACCACAGAAGCTTAGGGTGTCAGGGCCCAGGCTGGGGCCACTGGATGTGGCCTGCTGGCCACTGCCACCCCCTGGTGGTCCCTTATGAAAAAGGAGCCTCACCCACCAGCCAGGGGCCAGACAGGTGCCCCTGCCCTCCCTCCCTCCTCCGTCCTTTCCTTCTGGTCTTCCCCTCCCTTCGCTCTTTCCCTCCTTTCGTCTCCCACGCGCCTCCCCTCTCTGCTCGCCCTATGGCTCTGCTGCTTGATGGGAGGAGCTCTGATCTTAGCGCACCAGCTTAAAACCTGGCTCTGGCATCCACCAGCTGTGTGACCTTGAGCTGATGACCAAACCTCTCTGAGACTCAGTGTCCTCACCTGGACAATGGGGATTATTAACTCCTGTGGGTAAAATGAGACAGTCCGTGTAAAACACCCAGCACAAGCCTGGCTCCATAGAGGTTTGTTATTTGTTATTATTATTACTCTCACGCCTGCACTGACAGGTGCCCCGCCGGTGGCAGTTTGCTTGCCTTCTTCATCCCAGGTAACCCGGGCCGCACTTGAGACTTGTGTGGGCAACTCCTACAAGATAGCCAGGCCTCCCCCAACCCAGACCAGTTAAATCAGAAACCTTTGGAGATGGATTCAGGCATGGGTATTTTTTTTTAATTTTAGTTTATTTTTATATTTATTTTTTCATGGGAGTTTTTTAGACTCCCCAGGACATACTAATGCGTAGCCCAGGCTGAGAACTGCGCGGGGGTGACCAACAGTCCTGCGTTACCTGGGACTTTCCCAGTTTTAGCACTGAAAGCCCCACGTCCCAGGAGCCCCCTCAGCCCTGGGCAAACCAGGACGCTTCACCGCCCCCTTTGCCAAAGGAATGAATCCCAAGCCAGGACACACAGTCTGGGCACAGGTGACTGGAAATCGATTATTTGAAAGCTCAGCTTGGGGTGGCGGGTCACAGAGGCCACAGGGGCAGCCCCTGGCAGGAGCCGGGCTCTGAGCAGGATGGTGGCCGGCTGTGGCTCAGTCAGAGAGGTCCCCGTTGTTGGGCCCCTGGGGGACCCCGCCGCTGGCCGCACGCTCCATGGCCTTCACCCAACGGCCCCTCAGCTCCTCGGTTTCGGCCTTGAAGGTGTAGAGCTGGCCTGACTGTTGCAGCTGGAAGACCCGAGGGTCCGCCTGGGGCCCAGAGGTCACCTGGTAGCCCAGCAGGGGGATGGAGGTGTGAGCCCGCATGTCCTGGGAGGGGAGGAGAGAGCTGTGGGCCGCTGCCCTCCCAGTAGCCCCACCACCTCAGACAGCCATTTTGAAGGCACCAGCCACACACTCGCCTCTCACATCCCAAACACCAGGAAGCAGGGTGGGCTGGCCGGAGGGCATCAAGGAGGAGGAGGAAAACTGGCCACCCCGAGGGCAACGCGGTCATGACCCAGAATCTGGGCCCAGCTCCGAAAGCCACTAGCCCTGTGACTCAAGGGAACCACATCCTCACTGGGCCTCGGTTTCCTCATCTGACATATGGGGCCAACAATACCCCCCTCCCCTTCCCCCCACACACACCATGAGAAGGCCAAGGCTTGGGGAGCAGGTGGTGGCGTTACCTGAGGGGCAGCGTACACATAGAGCACGAGGGGGTCGTCCTGAGGGATCACACACCAGCCCCGGGGGCCAGCCTTGCCCCACTTGTCCCCAACAAGCTGCAAGAAGCTGCACATTAGGCTCTGCTCGGACCCTGCCATGGACGCTTTCTAAAATCAGAGAGAGGGACTGTCAGGGAACAGAGCACCCACTATGTGACAGACATGGGTCTGAGGGCCTGAGAATCACTCTGTCTAATCCTTGCATCAGTCCCGCAAGGAGTTATTTCTCCCTGAGGCTCAGAGAGGTCCCAATTATGGGCCTGTGGTCACATGGCGGGCCGGTGGCAGAGCTGCAGTCAAACCCCAGCCAGGCTGAACTCAGGGCAGGTGCGGCGGGGTGCTTATCACTTGTGAGTTGCCCCAGGGGACAGAACTGGGGCCTGAGAAGGGGCTGGCCATCCCCTCTCTTCAGGTGCAGGCTGTGTGGCCTACTGGTCAGGGAGAGTGTGAGCAGGGGCTGGACCTAGAAGAACAGGGAGGATTGGAAAGCAGGTAGACATTGATGGAAAGGAGGAATTTGGAGCCTGGGAGCTGTTTTCAGCTGGAACAGGCTGGGGTCTCCTCCCACCTCCCAGGGACAGTGGGACGTTGACCTGGCCTCTAATGACGGAAGGGCTGTGGAAACCAGTGTCAGCACTAGATAAAATTGCATTTACAGCCTGAAGCTGAACACACCAGTGCCCCGCAGGGGCTGACTGGCAGCAGGGGGGCAGCCTGGGGAGCACCTGTGGGGTGGGGCGTGGCTCAGCGAGGCCCCAGGGGCAGCACAGGGAACATGCATGGCAGAGATCAGAGAGCTGGCTCCTAACTCGCTGTGTGACCTTGGGCAAGTCGCTTCTCTGGGCCTGGGTCTCCACGGGATAGGTCCCTGAAGTCCCTTCCGGTTAGAATGAAGACTCCAGTCTGACTCTTTCCAGCAGTGGGACCCTGACCTGGAGCCTCAGTTTCCCCATCTGTAAAGTGGAATCAGCAACACCAGCTCTCTTCACCTCCTGGGACTGTTAGGGCTGGGCATGGGGACATGAACAGGAATGGTCCAGAGAGGCAGTGGGATTGTTGGATGGGGACACAGAGGAGAGGCGGAAGAGCTGGATGACAGCCTGGAGCCAAAAGTTGCTTCCGTTTGGTGACAGGCCCAGCTCTGCTGGAGGGGGAGGGGTGGCTGTGGGCAGAGAGAGAAGGATGGGGAGCGTGACCACGGCTGGCTTATTCCTCAGCACCTAGGACAGTGCCGCACACGTTTGCTCAGTGGAGGAACGGGGGGCGGGGGGGGGGGGGGGGCCTCACCACCAGGATGCCCCGCTTCTTGTCCTCCTTGTCCTCGGGGAGCACGTTTCCCGTGAGGAACGTGTAGCAGTCGAAGCAGACTCGGTTGGGCCTGTTGCCGTCATATTTGAGCTCGGCCCGGTAGTCAGAGCACCTGGCACACACCACCTGGGGAGGACAGGCAGGAGTGGGGTGGGGCTGAACTGAGGCAGGGGAGGCCATGTTCGTACCTTGACTGGGGAGCTGGGGGCGTGAGAGCAACCAGAGACAGGAGGAAGAAAAAGCAAGATTCAGGAGAGGAATGGAGGCAGAGAGGGCATCCCACATGCTGACAGAGGCCCAGCTGCCTGGAGGGGGAAAGCGGGGCTCCAGGCTCCTCACAGGGGGGCTCGACCTGGCCCCCACTGCAGGTCTCGACTTCTCTCCCCTCCAGATCCCTCTTTCGTTAAGGCAGCTGTTGTCCCAGGGGCTTGCCCTGCACGCCCCTTGCGCCCCTTGCATCTGATTCACTTCTCCAAGTGCCCTCTCTCTCCCCTCTGCCATCTCACCTGATGCTCCCAGACCCCCCACCAGGTGAACAATGCTGGGGCTTTATCCTCACCTGCTGCTGAGGGCAGGGCAGCCCAGAGAGGGCCGCACAGCCGACTGGCAGCAACTGGTCCTCCACAAACAGGACATGTCTTTGAAATTCCACAGTTCAGCTTTAAGATTTGTGCAAACTTTGCCTCCCACTCCATCAGAGAGTCACGGGTGCCCTAATGCTAGCATGATGGGCTGGTTGTTTCTGCCAGGAAGACCCACCATGTGTACTGCGGTGGAGCGGAGCCCACCCCCAGCCCACCATGGAGAAGCCCCCAAGAAGGCTGACGTGGGTCATGCTGGGCAGACGGGGTGAAGGAGGCGCGACGAGACTCAGAGAGAAACTCAGGGTGCTGCAGGATGTGCCTTCCAGGGAGACTGGGGTGTCTCAGAGAGTCCAGGATGTGGGCTTGGAAATGGGGGCAAGAAATAGACATGAGGGAGGAGGGCTCGTCACCTGGGAGCTCATCTGTGCCCAGCACAGCGTGTGGCCTGGGAGGGACCTGCAGGAGGAGGCCTGGGCCTGCCCCACCCTCACCAGGATTCCCGTCTGGCAGGCGTGGAGACAGAAACTGGGCGCCCGAGCCACCGAAAGGATGACTCACAGAGCACAAAGGTATGTGCGGGCATGAGAAAGCCCCAGATCGGGCAAAGGTCCCTCACACGGCCTCACACAGGGGGCTTCAACTACCTCGGCAGTATTGTATTGTATTTTATTTTTTATTGAGATTTAAAACTTTAAAATATTATCAGTGTGTATTTATATTTTCCTCCAACTATTTTTTATTTTGAAAAATTTCAAACCTGCAGATAAGTTGAAAGAATAATACAGTGATCCCCCCTCACCCAACTCACCAGCTGTTTTAACATTTTTGCCATATTTGCTTTCTCTCTATATATGTATATTTTATTTTTTTCTGGACGGTTTGAGTATAAATTACAGTCGTCATGACAGCTCACCCTTAAATATGTAGCTGGTCTCTCCTAAGAGCAAGGCCTTTCCCTGACTGTCCACAATGTCATGACCACACTTGGGAAATTTAACATCGATACAATCTTATTATCTATATATGCCTCATAATCAAATTTCCCCCAGTGGTCCCAACAACGACCTCTCTAGCTAGGTTTCCTTCTTTTTTCCCCCATCCAGGATCCAATCAAAGATAACACACTTCATTTAGTTGTCAGAATATTTTCTTTCCTCCATGTACCTGAAAGGAGGCATATTGTTCTTTGTGCCTCCTGTATTTCTTGACTATTTTAAATAATTTTTCAGGAACTACTTACAAAGTCGAAAGTGTGAATCAACTCGACTCTTATTTACAGATGTGAGTCACCTGGAACAGTAGCTAATCCCAAGATTCTTTCTCTTTGGCTCTGGGATATAACTTGTCAGTTCCATCTGAACCTGGGTGTGCCCCAGTCCTAGAAATTTACTTTGTGTCCTGATTGCAGTGTAACACATTTGGGGACACCTCCCTCACTGGCCCCAACCTGCCCAGCTGGTCTCCTCCTGTTCCCCAGAGGTCACTGAAGGCTGAGGTTGTTTCCCTGTTTGCAGAGTAAATGGAGGGGGTTATGATGTCAACAGAGAACAGCTCAAGTGCAGCAGGTGCTTAAAAAGCAAAGCAAGATCCGCTTCCGATAACCGGGCCTGAGCCGATAAGAGGCAGTGGAGCGGACGCCATTCGTCCTCAGTCAGCTGGCGGCTCGAACTCCTGCGAGTGAGCCCGGCCTGAGCCGTTGAGGAGCGGGAAGGATAGGAGGAGAAGGAAGGGAGGGAAGCTTGTCTGGGTGAATCCTCACCACCACCTTGGAAGTAGGTATTACAGTCCCCTGCGTACAGATGAGGAAAGTGAGGCCTGAGCCTGGCGGGCAGAGTCAGCCACAGAACCGACCAGCCGCTGGAGTGCTGAGGGCTTGCACAGAAGAGAAGACAGCAAGCTGAGGGCGGTCGTGAAGCGAGGACGACCAGGGGTGGGCGTGTGACAGGCAGGGGGCTGACGAGGCGGCGGGTGCCCCGGCCTGAGCGGGGCTGAGGAGTTTGGATGCCCTCGACCATGGAACTGGAGACCATTTCCTGGCGCTGGGTCTGGGGGCCTTGGGACGTGGCCGTAAGAAAGCAGGTGAATGAGTAGGCTCTGCTCTGGGGAGTGTCTGAGCGAGCCGTTGGCCTCTCTGCGCCTCACTGCCCATCTGGAGAGCGGGGATAACGGAAGCCCTGCTCACAGGTGGGCCCTGTGCGGTCCAGATGGGGAAACCCCGCGCCTGGCACAGAGTGAGTACCCAGCGCTACTGGGTGCATGGGTCAACGCCAGCAGAGTTGGCAGGGAGGGCAGAGCAGGGCCTGAGCTGGGAAGGCGGAGGCTGAGGTGGGGCCGGTGGAGGCAGGGGTGCTGGCAGCTCTACTCACGTAGCCGCAGGCCCGGCAGTGGTGCCGACGGCGCGTCAGGGCGTTGAAGGGCTCCTGGCAGCGCATGCACATGGTCACCATCTTGTCCCGGATCCACTGTGGTGCCCGGAGGCCCAGCTCCTCCGACTGCAGCTGTTGGGCAGCAGGGCGGGCACTTCGTGACCTCTTCTGCACGTTCCCTGAGACCCTGGGGCCTGCCCACCCGCTGTGGCCGGGATTATGTGTGATGGGCTTCCCGGTGGCTTCTGTGGGAAGCTGCCTGGACAGGTGAAGACTGTATGGTGGGTCGGTCACTATTGTTCTTATTTTACACGTGAGGAAACGGAGGCCCAGAGAGGTCAAGAGACTCAGCAAAGACACCCAGCAAGGCAGAGTTCAGAGCTCAGATTGGAAATCAAGTCACAGGCACTCTCCCTACTTTCAGACCCAAACCTGCAGCACTCCGCCCCACCGCCTGCTGTACAGATGTGAGGTCCCCCCAGGAACGGTTGCAGCTAGAGGCTCCCAAAGGGAGTTTTTGCTAATGGGGGACCCTGCGGCTCTGAGTTTCTGAGTTGGGTGATGTTGGGGTGGGTGGGCTTCCCAGGTCCCTTCAAATCACTCCTGGTGTGTGACACTCGCCTGCCCTCTAAGCTGGTTTGGGTAGAGCAAAGAGGGAGCCAGCCCTGTGGGAGGCTGGCGGCTCTGGCCAGGACACAAGGCTCCATTTACCTCCCGCTCCTGGGTGTCTCCCTCAGGGCCCTGGGCAGCAGCCTTGAAGGTTTCGTTCCGCTTCTCAATCTGGTGAATGGCTGCTTGGCAGGCCTGGGGGGTAGAGGGGAGGGTAGAGGGGTGGCAGGGAGGGCTTGCTCATCTGTCCATCCCTGCACACATTCAACAGACATTGCTGGAAAGCCCACTGGGTGCAGGCACTGGACTCTAAGCACACGGTGGCTGACTCAGGGAGGAGCGACTATTAGCCCCAGATTACAGACGTGAAAACTGAGGCTCAGGGGCGTTAAGCGACTTGCCCCAGCCCCCCCCCCCCCCCCCGAGCTGGGCAGTGAGAGGCCGCAAGATTTGAGCCCAGGGCTGACTCCAGACTGCCACAGAGCAACTCCTGAGGAAGCGCAGGGAGCAGATGGGCACACGCATGCACACATGTGCACACACGCACACACTCGCGCCCACGCGCACCCCTCCCTCCCCGTCGGCCTGGGTAGGCCAGGGTCATCCTCCTGGGGCTGGGAGCGTTCTGATACCTGCATCCAGGAAATCATTTCCTCCTGGGACCTGCTCGGAAAGTGAACCCAGGTGTTGAGAGCAGCCGCTCCCGGCGTGCCCGCCTCGCCCGGCCCCCAGGCCCCCAGCATGGTTGCCGCCTACCGGGCTTGCAGCTCCAGGGTGCGCTGCTTCCCGGACACCAGGAAAGAGTGGGGGAACTCGGCATTCGTCACCTCCCGCACCTGCGCGGAGGAAACAGGAGGGAGAGGGTGCTCAGGCTTGTCACACCCCGCCCCCCAGGCCTTGGGGGTGGAGGGAATGGATGGTGCCCCAGGGACAATTCAAATTCGAGGAACAGGGATAGGGAGCCTGCTCGACGCCTCCCTAATCCCACTGAGCCAAGCAAGTGCCCCTGACCCTGGGCCTCGCTCTCAGCAAACGAGAGCGCTCCTGGAATTTCAGCAGAAGCTAAGCTGGCCCAGGGTGAGGCAGGGGTGACAGTTTCCGACAAAGGAGTCACCAAAAATGGAAACTGGGTCACAAATGAGTTTTGGGACACAGCTTTTTCAAGAGCAGACCTCGTGCCTAGAATAGGACCCTCTATCCCACACGGTGAGGGAAGGAACTGCTGGCCCCATTCACCGATCGATAGATCCCCCACTTCTTGTCTTGCACGGTCCTCTTGCCCAGAACGCCAGGGGTCCTGAGGCCAGCGTGAAAGCTGCCGGTCAGAGGGAGCTTACTGTGTGCCGGCTGCGGAGCTCAGGGTCTCTGTGCATGTTGTCATTTCATCAGCACAGCTCCTGAACCCACCCATCAATCCTAATGCTTCACGGCCCTCACGCGTGGCCCCCAAGGGCAGTGCCTCCCCCAGCGGCAGTCTCCCTGCTGGGCCGAAGCCGGCCAGGCCTCTAGATTATCGACCCGTTACAAGAAAGACAGGGCACCGTGGGACATGTTAAATGACACCACAGGGGTGCAGTCAGCAAAGCCCAGACCGTAAGAATCTCTACCAGAGAAATGATCTGAGTTCTTCAATTAATTCAAAAAAAGTGGGAGAGGGAAGCGTCATGGATTAAAGGAGAAATGAGAAGCGTATCACAGATGATTCAAACAGATCAGCTGTGAGAAGACATGGATGAGCCAGTCAAGGAAAACCAAAGGGTCTTCAGGTTATTAAATCATTGTTATTAATTCATTACATGTGATAATAGAACTGTTGTCATCTTTTAGGGCAAAAAAACAAGAAAAGAGTTCTTATCCGTTACAGAGATAGACTGAAGTATTTTTAGGTGAAATGATGATTATGCGTCTGGGATTTGCTCTTTTTTTTTTTTTGAGGAAGATTAGCCCTGAGCTAACATCTGCCGCCAATCCTCCTCTTTTTGCTGAGGAAGACTGGCCCTGAGCTAACATCCGTGCCCATCTTCCTCTACTTTATATGTGGGATGCCTGCCACAGCATGGCTTGACAAGTGGTGCCATGTCTGCACCTGGGATCCGAACCAGCAAATCCCAGACTGCCGAAGTGGAACGCGTGCACTTAACTGCTGCGCCACCTGGCCGGCCCCTGGGATTTGCTCTTAAATAATCTACTGGAAAAGGAGAATGGCAGGTGGGATGCTGCTAAAACAGGACTGGCTTTGAGTTGACAGTTGTGGAAGCCAGGTGATGATGTATGGGGGTTCATTATACCGTTTTCTCAGCTTTAAAAATTTCATAATAAAAAGTTAAAGAAAATCGTCACAGCAATCTCAGGAGGCAGATAATATCACCCTCCTTTGGGAGATGAGGAAATGGAGACTCAGAGAGGACAAGAGAACTGCCTGAGGTCACACAGCATCTAAAGGGCAGAATGAGGATTCAAACTCAGGTTTTTGGCCCCCCAAGCGTAGAGTGGAAGAAAATCTATTTCCACCCCAGTCCCAGAGTCCTGTAAGCACAGACTTCTCCTAGGCAGTGTGGAGAGAGAGTCACAAAGGGGAGCTAAAACAGAGACTAGAGCCCAATAGCCTTAGCATGGGGGGATCATTGTTGTCACTGAATCCAGCTGACACCTGAGGCCCTCTGCTGGCTCCCCGCCACGTGGGGACCAGGCCTTTGCACACATTCAGGGTGACCCGCCAGCTCCTAGAGGGCACTGACTACGGGCACACCTCCCCTCACGTCAGGCCCAGGGACCAGTCTGCTCCCTCTAGAAAGGGCCTGATGTGACGGACTCGGCACCCTGGGCAGAGGGAAGGCCCTGAGCGTTCATCTGTGGAGAAGGTCATGTGGAAAGAGGTGTTTGGGAAAGCCAGTGCAGAGCTGTGTGTGAGGGACAGAGGCTGGCTCTGGGCAAAACGGGACAACACGGTGGCCCAGAGGCCAGTTAGGAAGTCACACCCTAGACAGTCTGGGCCCAACTGGGGAGAAAGAAGAGGTTTCTACCTGGGGGACGATGTCAGCAAATCTGGCGAGACTCCCTGACCAATTGGGTGAAGGAGAGGGGAGAGGGAAAAGAAGGGAGAAATCTAAGGTTTGGAGTCCAGAGGTAGGAAGAAATATGATGTTTTTAAGAGCAAAAGGGGAACTGGGGGAAGCTCCTGGCCTGAGGGTCCAGGGCCCCTCTGCAGCAGGGCAGGATGGGGGTCCCTGAGCTCTGCCATGCCCAGTCTCAACCACTGCCCGCGTCTGGGCCGATTCAGGCCCCCGCTAGCCCATGCAGTGCCTTCGTGCTAATTACAAAACACTTTACTGACATCTGTTGGCAAACAGGCATAATATTCAGATTTTGTTGGAACAAGATGCTTGACTGCCATCTGCCGGACAATAAGAATTGTAAATATTCAATCTATGATGTCTGCTGTGGTGAAGCGTGCTCATCTTAGATGAGGTGCACTCGTGCAGTGCACAACCTGCACAGTTGTACATGGAGGCCCTGGCAATGTGTGTTCACATCTTTGCAGGTTTTGGCCCTGTGCAGGATGGCACAACACTAGGACCAACTCAGACCCTGGGGAGAATCAACTGCTGAGAATTAGGCCTCCCTGACACCTGGGGAGGAGGAAGCCATGGAGTCACAGGCCGGTGGGAACCATCACGGTGAGTGAAGGCCAGACCAGCCTCCAAACCTCAGACTCAGAAAATCCTTCCTGTGCAGACGCACACCAGTGGACAGCTCTGCACCTGCCAGGCCCGTGCCATCCAGGAGAGGGAGCTGTGCGGCCACCAGAGCAGCAGGCACGCTGGGGGGACGCGCCCAGTGGGACAGGCAGACGCCAGGACCCAGCACACTGGGCCCCTGAGCCCTGAGCACACACCCTAAGCCAGTGACCCTCTCAGCCCCGTCTCTCTGTATTTTCTCTTTATGACTGTTTTGATCTCTACGTTTCTTGTTTTTTCTATTAATCTCTGCCGGTCCTAAACCAGGGCTGCCTGTCTCCATTCCTCTGTCTGTCTGTAACTCTCCATAAACCTGTCTTCTCAGTCTCACTCACCAAAGCTCCCAGACCTACAAGCCTGCACAGGTCCTGGCCCCTGGGACATTCTGGCCACCTCGGGAGGGAAAGCTGGATGCCTCCGGGGCAGGGGCTGCATTCCTAGAAGACCTCAGGGGGCTCAGGCATGGGGGATGGGCTGTGAATCCCCAGAGGTGCCCATGACCCCATCGGCCTTCATCATTCTCAGGCTGCGCCCCGCCTCCAGGCCCTTAATTCGGCCCCAATTGCCAAGCAAGCTCAGTGAGGACAGGGCAAGGCCCTCCTGCTGGGGGCTCTCAGAGGCCCAGAGGAGGGAGCATCCAGGCCCAGCTCCTGCCTGCAGCTCCCTCCTGGGGCAGACCCTGGGGGGTGGGGGGTGGGGCTGATAGGGACAGGGAATAGGGGGATGGCAGGGTACGAGGACCAGCCAGACCTGACCTCTGCTCCTTCTCGTCCCGGCCCTCAGGACACGCCAGGAGTCTGGAGTGACCAGAGAGGGATGGTCAAGAAGGTTCCCCCACCATTTCCTCCACTCTGCCTGCAATTCCACCATAAGCTTTATCCCTCCAGGGTGAAGCCTTAATAGGAGACAGAGAGCACAGAGATAGGTATAGGGACTCGAGACTCTGTTATAGCTGAGTTTTCAAACCAGGATTTGCTGGTGACCCCAAGTACGTTACTTAACCTTTCTGGGCCTTGGTTTCCTTTTCTTTTTTTTTTAAACTATTTTTTTTAGAGCAATTTTAGGTTCACAGCTAAATTGAGAGGAAGGTACAGAGATTTCCCATACACCCCCTGCCACTACACATGCGTAGCCTCCCCCATTATCAACATCCCCCACCAGAGGGGTACATTTGTTATAATGATGAGCCTGTATTGACGCATCATTGTCACCAGAGTCCATAGTTTCCATTAGGGTTCACTCTTGGTGTTGTACGTTCTGTGGGTTTGGACAAAAGTTTAAAGACATGTGTCCACCATTATAGCATCATACAGAGTAGTTTCACTGTCCTAAAAATCCTCTGTGCTCCACCTGTTCATCCCTCCCTCCTCCCAACCCCGGAACCACTGACGTTTTTACTGTCTGCATCATTTACAGCTGTTCCAGAACGTCATATACAGTCATGTTGCTTAACGACAGGCATACGTTCTGAGAAATGCGTCATCAGGCAATTTTGTCATGTTTGGAACTTCACAGAGTGTACTGACACAAACCTAGATGGCACAGGCTGCTACACACTAGGCTGTATGGGACTAATCTTACAGGACCGCCGTCGGATAGGCGGTCTGTCATTGACCGAAATGTTATGTGATGCGTGACTGTGGCCTTTTCAGATGGGCTCCTTTCACTTAGGAACGTGCATTTAAGGTTCCTCTGTGTCTTTTCACAGCTGGTTAGCTCACTTCTCTTTAGCGCTGAATAATATTCCATTGTCTGGACGTACCACAGTTTACTCCCATATTTTTAAAATGGGATTAACTGCAAATACACTCACACACGGGCAGACTGTACCCGCTTATTCACTGCAGTCTCGTTGGCAGTGACCGACAACTGGAAACAATCTCAAGGTCCTCAGTAGAGGCCCGGCTGAGAGAATTACGGTACATCCTCACACTGGATACCAGGCAGCTGCAAAAGGATGGAGGAGCTCGAGACGTCCTGACGTGCAACGCTCTCCAGAATCAGTGATTAGTTAAAAAAGCAAAGTGCGGAATAGTTTCTGGAGCATGCCACTGTTTATGTGACACAAAAGTGAGGAAGCGGTAATAAGTAAATCATCAGTCTGCGTATGCAGAGACTACCTGGAAGGCCTCACAGGAGGCGAAGGCTGCCTGCAGGAGGGGAACAGGGGACGGGCTGGGGACCGACTTTCCATTGTCTATGTTTTTTATATTGTCTGATTTTAGAATGTGTATCATCTATATTTTTTAAGTAATAAAATTATTATTTTAAAATTAAAATATTTTAAAATTATAATATTTTATAATAAAATATTATTTTAAAATTAAATTTATTTTTTAAAAGCTAAAAACCCAAAAAAGTACAGGGGACAATAATGCCCCCACATCACGGAGCTGTTTTGAGGATCTGATGGGTTGGTGCAGGGCCCGGTTCACGGTGACCGCCCAGTTAATGGGCACTACTAAGGACTGCTGTCCCCACTCATTTGTGGCCGTCTCTGGATGGGGACACACACAAGCCAGCAGCTGAGCTGACAGTGTAGACCCTTCCGACTCCGTGTGGCCCCTGGACCGGCAGCATCAGCATCACCAGGAGCTGGCAGAGATGCACAGTCTCAGCCCCTTCCCCCTCACACACCTGAATCAGAACCTGCATTTTAACAAGACTCCCGGGGGATTCAGGCAGGCGTTAAAGTTTGCGAAGTACTGATGTAGACGGTAGGGAAAGCCGGGCGAGGCCAGGCTCGGGCAGGCACTGACTCAGAGTGGGCCAGGCCCGTGGGAGCTGGGAAGGGTGCTGGCCAGGAAGGCTGGGAGGCCCGATGCGAGAGCTCTGACCCCAGACTCTTCCAGCCCCCTGTTTGCCCAGGACCTGCGAGACTTGGGTTCCTGGATTAAGAACCCGGTTGGCCCCTCCTGCTGCTCCCACACTCTGTCCCGCCCTCGGGGTGGAGCCCAGCGGTGGTTGGGGTGCCTCTCACCTTCATCCCGGCCACGTCGATGCGGGTTCTCACCTGGAACTGAGCGCCCACCTGGATGACCCTGGGCACACAGTAGAGCAGCATGTTGTTGAACTGCGGGAGATACAAGGATGAGCGTGTGCGCTGCGGCAGAGGCAGGAAGGGGGGTCAGGCGGGGCTTCCCCCAGGGTGGACTGAGTACCCCCGGATCTCCCTCCCCTCTCGCCACCCTGGGCCAGCTCATGGGACGTTACAAGTGTGATGAGCCCCTAATCCAACTGGGATGGTCACTGAAGGGTCACCCTACGTGTGGGCATCAAGGATCCACAGCAGCCCTCAGAAATCTATGAGGCTTTCTCACGGGGGGCTTAAGAGAGTTTGTAGCTCCCTCCCCGAGAACTCCAGACCGCAAGGACCAGTTTCCAGATCTCCAGGAGACCACGGGCTTCTTCAGCACAAACCCCAGGGGTTCTTCCTCGAAGCTAACCTAACCCCTCCTGCTGTGCACTCTCTAGAGCCCAGATTAACACCACAGGCTTTGGAGCCAAACGGACTGGGTTCAGATTCCAAGGCTGTCGCTTCCTAGGGCACGTCTGGGAAGCCCCTCAGACGGAAATCCCTGAGGCCTGCAGGCAGCACGGGACTTGTTCCAAGTCACCCGGGTGCCAAAGCGGAGCAGCAGGCCCTCTCTGTTCCTCCTGCAGTGACCTCAGGCAGGCAGGGCCCGGAGCAGAGTGACCGCGGACTTCCCTCCCCAGGGTGGGTGGGCCCCCGGCATCCCCCGGCATCCCCCGGCATCCCCCGGCATCCCCCGGCATCCCCCGGCATCCCCCGGCATCCCCCTACCAAGAAAAGGTAGCGCTCCATGGGGTCGCTGCGGCGGAAGGAGATCTTGAGAACTGGCCCCTCGCGGAGCAGAGCGTTGGAGGGGTCTACGATGTCATCCTCGAGGCCCAGGCGCTGGTACACCTCCCACAGGTCCTGCAGCCGCTCCTGGGGACAGGGGCGCACGCTCAGCCGAGGCCGGGCAGAGCCCACCTGATTCCGAGGGGTGTGAGGTGAGGGCAGCAGCGGGGCCCGGTGTCATGGGGCAGGATCAGGGGACGAGTGGATACGGAGACCTGGGTAGGTTGGGGAAGCTGAGAGCTGCAGGGAGGAGGGACGGGGTCCCTGGGGATGCCCGCTGCTTCCACCCCCGAGGGCGGGGCTGCTCACCATCTCAGTGATGGCTGCGTTGGAGTGCTGGGCAGCCGAGAAGATCATGTCCAGGGCTTCTGAAGAGGGGCAGGGCCAGAGTCATCCCCTGAAAATCTGGGACCGGAGGCTGGGGCAGGAGGTCCTTTGAGGCTTAACAAAGTGGCCTCAGGGCCTGCCATGAGCGGCCCCATGAGCAGCCTGGCACATGGGGTGTCTGGATAATGGGACCATTTCCCTCCCAGGCTGGAGAGACTGGAAGCCACGGAAAAACAGGGCTTATGGGTTTGGCTTCTGTGACTCTCACTGCTCCCTGAACCAAGCCAGACCCAGAGGGTGCAGCGGAAAGAGCATGGGTTTTGGCATCAAATAGGCATGGCTTCAACTCCTAGCTCTGCTCCTTTCTGGTTGTGAGACCTTGAGCAAGTCACCTAACCTCTCTGGGCCTTAGTGTCCTTGTCTGTAAAAAAATGGCTAAAGGTATAGTTACTATCTATGAAGCGCCGAAGATGGATGTTGATGGCTGATGGTCATGATAGCCATTTCAGCAGGTGCTCAACAAATATATGGGAGTGGCTCAGACCTCCCCAGCCCCCTGGGCCCCCGGGGGGTGTCCTTACTCTGGGCATCAGCCCGGTCTGGGGCCTGGGCTGGCAGCTTCTGGACGTACTCCTTGAGCAGCAGCTCGTAGCGTGGAATTCTCTGGACGGGTTCCAGCATGTGGTGCTGCAGGGTCAGGCTGCCCGAGGCCTCGCTGCTCTTGGGGAGGGATGGGGGAGGAACAGGGTGGGGGTGAGAGTGGGAGGGGTGGGTCAGGCTGCCCCAGGGTCCGGGGAGCAGGCAGGATGGGTGGGTACTGGGGCTTTCGGAAGCCGTTGAGCCAGGGAGATGCCCAAAATCACTTGGGGAAACTGAGCCCCTGCACCCCGGGGGTGGCAGTGCAGGCTCTGCTCAGCCCCCGGTGCCAAGCTCACCTGAATGCGGGTGATAACCTCCTGGAAGGGTGCAGACTTGTCTGTCCAGGTGGCCAGCAGCTCAGCGGCTCGCTCAAAGTTCTTGACATACTCACTGTACATCTTCAGGAAGGGGGCCAGTTTCTGGATCACGTCACCGATGCGGGGGGTGGCCGACCTGCAGGAGGGGCACCAGTTATTGCCCTCAGCCTGGGGACCTCCTCTCTCAACTCCGCCTTCTGCCACACTTCTGGGTGCACACATGGGGGCCACGTCATCCTCACACACGTATGTGGTTCACCCCCCTTAGACTGTCAGCCCCCTGAGGGTAGATGCTGTTCTCTTCCACAGATTGGGCCCCCACAAAGGCCCAGCACAGTGCTGGGCCCACAACAGGCATTCAACAACCACTAGATGCTTGCTCATGTAACAATAATGAGGGCTACATGCTAAGCACTGCCCAAGTCACGCTGCGTGTCTCATCTCATTTAATTCTCACAATCCTGCAGTGGGGACAGTGAGTGGCCCATCTTAGAGATGAGGAAATCGAGGCTCAGAGGGGTAAGAACTTATCTGGGATCATCCCGTGGTAGGGGTTCAACCCAGGGACTGTTACAGCAGAGCAATAAGAAGCCACACTCTGGAGCTGGCCTGCCTGAGTCTGATTCCCAACTGCACCACTTACTCTAGCTGTATGTTCTTGGGGAAGTCACTCAGCCTCTCTGTACCTCCATTTTCCCAGCTGAAAAAAATGGGAATGGCAGCAGGCGACCTCATAGGGTTGTCTTTTTTATTAAAAAATACCTTTTATTCTGAAAACTTTTAAGCAATCATAAAGTAAAAAGAATATAGTAATGAATCCCTATACATCCATCACTGGATTTAACAGTTACTAACAGTCTGCTTTGCTGAAGGATTTTAAACGACATCCCAGAGACCATGGCGTTTCTTTGTCAAAATACATAAAGCAAGTAATTTCACCACTAAATACTTTGGTGGCCATCTCTGAAAATAAAGAGGGTTTCTTGCATAATCACGATGCCGTCATCACACAGTGGGCTGGTGTGAGATTAGCCAGGCATGCAGGAAGCCTTCAGTTAGCACTGGCTATTTCCACTGCCTCCTACGCCACTCAGCCTAGTGAGGACCTGATCCATCCCCTTTCCCAGGACACACACACACACATGCGGGCACATACACATACACACACCCCCCGAGACTCCAGGGCTCAGTCATTCAAGCCCCTTGCCATGTGGACAGACTGAACCCAGAGGAAGAGACTCTCGTGGCCACAGAGCAAGAGCAGGGGCTCAGCCAGCCATGCCCAGTGCCCCGGGGCTGCACCCCGACCTGCCCAGGGCTGCAGTCAGGGGCCTCAGGGGCTCCCGGTTGACCTCACCAGTCGTCCAGCCGCCGCTGCAGCTCCGGGAGGAAGAACTGTGAGTGGAACTGGTAGATGGAGGAGATGTTGGAGAAGATGAGCCTGACCACGTCCTCAGGGAAGGCCTTGCCGCTGCGGGCCTCCTTCAGCAGCTCCTGGAAGAACACCTGCAGCCCCCGCTGGGTCACCAGGCCTGTGGCAGAGAGGGAGCCACCCGCACACCAGCCCCAGGGGGGACAAGACAGCTCCGGGGGGGCTTCGGGGGCCCTCTTCCCCTTCCTGAATGCTTCCACCTCCTTAATCTCCCGTCACCCTCGCAACAACCCCAGGAAGAGAGCGGCAGGGAAGACTGTATTCCTGCCGCTCTACAGATGGACAGACCTAGAGGCTTAGGGACTTGGCCAGATGCTGGCAGCTAACGAAAGTCAGAAATGGGCCCATCTTGTGTCTGTCAAGGTCCTGGACTTCACCAGACTCAAGATCCCTCTGCTGATGGTCAGTGATTTAACCCTCTGGCCTTGGGGCTCCCTAGGAAAGTGCAAAGGCGTAACAATGGTGAGGACGTCAGGTGTCGGGATGACAGATGAGGGTGCCGCGTGAGGCCTGGAAGGACTGGCTGGGGTGCGCTGTGCTACACGTGAGGCCGGCCCAGGCACCAAGGGAGGAACGGGGAGTGGTATTAATGGGCTACATGCTGATTCCTACTCCAACTCCAGCTAACAGGGTCAAAGGACTGAAGCTTCCCAGAATCAAATCTCGGAGTCCTAACGCTCAGCTTTGGTGCGGTGGGTCGGAAGGGAGGGCAGGAGTGGGATGAGGAGACCCAGGTGCTGGGGCTCGGGTCGGGGCACCCTGGCCACTGGCCTGGTCTAGCAGGTGGAGGCGTGCCACATAGGCCTTCTCGGTTTCCAGCAGCTCCTGGACGATCCTCTTCTCCTCAGGCTCCTGCAGGCGGGGTTGAGGGAGGAGGAGAAGAAGGAGAGGGACAGCTTTGGTCTCCTCTGATGGGGCCCTTGGGTGCAGTCTCCAAAGATGTTCCAGTGAGAGGCACCTCCCAGCATGCACACCCTCCCGCAGCGCGCCTGGGCTGGCACCGGGGCCTCCGTAACTGAGAGAATGGGGCAGCCGTGAGGCTGTGCCAGTTCTGGGCCTAAGCCTTAAGAGGCACGGAAGCTTCCGCTTGTGCTCTCTGGGAACCATGAACCACCACATCCGGAGGTCTGGCTGCCCTGATGGAGAGGCCACATGGAGCGGGAGCCAGGGCCCAGCCGTGCCAGCATCCCAGCTGAGCCCAGCCTTCCGACTACCCCTGCCCGGGCAACTGGCTTGAGAGTTGGGCTATCCTGGGCATTCCAGCCCTGGCTACCATCTGACCGCAGCCATGTGAGAGACCCTGTTATGGACTGAATTGTGTGCTTCCCAAATCCGTATGCTGAAGCCCTCACCTCCAGTGTAGCTGTATTTGGATAGAGGGCCTTTAAATAGGTAATTAAGTTAACTGAGGTCATAAGGATGAGGTCCTAACCCCCTAGGACTGGTGTCCCTCTAAGAAGAGGGAGAGACCGGCAGAGCAGGTGCACAGAAGAAAGGTCATGGTCACACAGTGAGAAAACGGCCGTCTACAAGCTGGGAAGAGAGGCCTCGCCAGAAACCAATCCTGCCAGCACCTTCATCTTGGACTGCCAGCCTCCAGAACTGTGAGAAAACAGATTTCTGTTGTTTCAGTCACCCAGTCTGGGGGATTTTGTTACAGCAGCCCAAGCTGACTCAGACAAGCCCCAGCTGAGACCAAGAGAAAAACCATCCCAGAGCATTCCAGTCAACCCACAAAACTGTGAGAAACAGTAAATCGTATTCGGCCCCTACATTTGGGGGTGGTTTGTTATGCAGATATCAAGATAACCAGAACATACGACTATGATCACCATCCTCATTTTATAAATCAGGAAACAGGCACGAAGAGGTGACTTGCCTAAGACTTGTCACACAGAAGGGTTGGGATGGGAACCCTGGCCGTCTGGCTCCAGGGTGCACCGTATCAGGCAGCCGAGCCCTTGAACTCCACAGACGAGGACACTGAAATCCAGAGGAGGGAGCTGACCTACTCAGGATCAGTCTAAGGGCAGGAATTAGCACTGACTGCTATTTCTAGTTGGGATTGTTGCCTCCTTCAGTGGGTAAACCCAGGCCACACCTGGGAAGGGTACCAGGTTCACAAGATGGAGACTGTTCCAAGCTGTGTGGGCTTGGACAAGTTCCTTAACCTCTCTGAGTTTTGATTTCCTTGCCTCAAAGACTCCTACAGTGACGGGTATGTGAAATAAGGCCTGCAGTGAGGGGCATAGTAGACACATAATCAAAGGCCAGTACAGGGGCAGAATCTAGCTTCCAGCTGATCTCTGGTCACACAAGACCCCCACCTGGGGAAGTGCTGGCTCTGGTTGGGAGAGAATTGGTGGGGACAAGGTCAGTGAAGCTCCCCGCCCCCAGCTCCCTACTTCTACCCAAGCTTCCAGGCACCTGCATCCCTGGCCCGGGGCTGGTCTCTGGCTGGCAAGATTTCCTCCAGGCCCCGCTGGACAGCTTGTTCTTCAGGGAGCTCAGGTACCTCCTGCTGACCGTCCTGGGCCCTGACCCCAGGGCCTCCCCCATGTCGGGCTCCTCCCCTGGCTCTGCGGGCGAGGGAGGCCTGCACTCAAGGCGGTGATGCTCAGATTCCAGTCCGTGGGCTCTGGGCGCTGCTCCCAGACTCCTGAGGAGAACAGAGCAGACATGAGGCTTTCCTGTCTGTAGAGCAGGAAGAAGAAGAGCACCTCCCTGGCAGGAATTTTGGGCAATTAAGGCAAATCACAGGTGTGCAGGGGCCCCTGAGTGCCTGGCACTCAGGAGGAGTTTGCTCAGGAAAACATCCACTTCCCTCCCCAACATCGTCTTGCAGGGAACTCCAGTCTCCAAAATGAGTCAGCAGACACTGTCCTTTGTTCTCTGGGGCACAATATATTTCCCTGTTTAAAACTTAGCAAAGAACTCTCCCTTCTCCACACAGAGGTTTTTAAGGACTCCTCCCAGATCACCCTTACCTGTAGACTTCATGCCTATTTTTAGTCTCTGCAGCAGGAAGGGCCTTAAAACCTTAGTAACTGATACATGGAGGGAAAGTGGGAGTCATGGAACACTCTAAAGGGAGGGCAGAGCTGCTAAAGCTGGGGCTTTTCAGTGGGAGCTCTGCCCTCCACACCTCTAGGCAGGGAAAAAGCCAGTCTGGGAGCAGTTTTTCTGTTCTGCTGGGGATGGGCCATTGTAGGGCAGCTTTATCATCCTGCCTACAGGGTCTGCAGGTCAGTCAAATTCTTGAGGTATCAGAGGCCATCCTCACTGAATATATCCAACGATTTGGGCTGTGCCCCATTCCCTTCGATGTGGAAAGGCTTGCCATGACAGGGTAGGGTAGGCATCCTTGTGAGAGAGACAGGCTGGGAAATGGAGGACCAAAAGGGTACAAAATCTCCAAAACTCTGTGAGAAAGGATTTCGTTACCGCCCATTTTGCAGCTCAGGAAACTGAGGTACAGAGAGGACAAGTAGCTTGCAGCTAGAGGGTGGCAGAGGTGAGATTCAGATCAGATGTCCCAAGCCTTCGCCCTAAACTGCCCTTCTTCATTTGAGTCAAGGCAAAACAGATCCAGAGAGTCAACATGACCTGCCCCAAGTCACACAGCTGGTTCATGGTAGAGGGAGGATGGGGACCCAGTCCGCGATGGCTCTTCATGGGCTCTCCCACCCCTCTCTGGTGTCCCAAAGCTCAGTTCCTCAATCCATGGGTCTGCAGCTCATGGAAGTTGCTGGGCTGCAGGCTTTCTGTTCTATATTTGGTTTCAGCTTCTGCATTTCTCTCCAAGTGCCCCAGGCCAGCTTCTGTTTCCTCTTCACCCCTCAGTTTCAGATCAGCTAAAGAGCTAGAAGACCTCACAAGAAAGCCCAGGAAAGGCAGCTGGCATGGGGCCCCTCACACAATAAGGGGTGTCTAGTACCCTCCCAACAAGGTCTCCTCTGACCCCATTCTGGTCTGAGGGCTGCCTCCTCCTGCTAGGGGTGCTGCCGGGGCAGAGAACACATGCCGAGGGTCTCCACTGGGCATGCACGGCCTGTTGGGTGTGGCAGTGCCGTCTCCCCACACCCAAGTGGGTGGTGGGCCAGGGAGGTGGTGCCTAGAGCTGTCCTCGGTGCTGAACAGAATGTGCTTAACAAAGGACCCTGGGAGAGGCAGGGTGAGCTCACCAGGTTCAAGAAGTTGAACCGCCCTTCTAGGTCCACATCTATGTCACCTCTGCCAGGAAGCCCACAGCAGGCTTTGTCTGCTCTGAGTGCCCTCAGCATAGCATCCCGCCCCTCCCAAGATATCTATTGTTCATAACCTGGCATCATGGTAATTCCAGGAGCTTAGCATCCAAAGATAGAAATCCTCAGGGCAGAGATCATTCTTTAGGCTCCTGCATCTGCTACAGTTCCTGTGTGATGCTGTGCTGTGCCGCCCACACCCCCTTCAAGACTGAAGCACCGTTCCCCCCAGCTGCTGATGGTATATTGACTGACTCCCTCCCTGGAAGAGAGCTGCCTCACTTAAGGTCAAGCCCACATCCAATGACTAGTCCACGTGAGGTATCAAGACCCAGCTCTTTGCCTCAGTTGGAACGACCTGAGGGGCATCCCAGCCCCAGAGCCTCCCCAAGACAGGCTGAGACCTCTGTTGCAAGTGCACAGCACCTCATCCTCTCCCTCTGCCCAATGCTGCGTCCTTCCCCCCACAGGCGGTGTTCCCAAAACCCTCCCCAGTAAATCGCCTGAAGCAAATCTCTGCCTCAGAACCTATTTCCAGAGGACCCCGGCTACAACAGCCCCTAACACAGTCCTGGGCTTAAGAAATGCCTGCGGAGTGGATTAATGTCATGCACACATGCACCCAACACGGCTCCTGCCGGGGCCACCAATGACCTCTACACACCTGGTCCAGCCTTTTCCGTTCAGACAGAAGCCCCTGCATAGCCCCATGCCCATGAACTTAAAGCACTTAAAGCCTCCCCCCTTCTCTGCGCCCCCATTTTCTTGTCTGTAAGATAGTAATATAAATAGTACCTGCCCCCATTAGGCTGTTAGGTGATTAAATGAAATAAGTAACAAAATGCACTTAGAACAGTGCCTCATAGGTAGGCTGACCATAGGTCCGGGTTTGTCTGAGACAGTCTCAGTTTTTCCTATTTTTCTCCCACCCTCCCCCCCAAAATTTAATAGCATCCACTTTCACTTTCAATTGTGTCCTGGTTTGAATGAGAAATTATATGGCTATCCTACGCATAAGGAGTAAGTGTTTGATAAGTATTAGCTATTATTTCTGCTGGAGGGGCCATGGGTGGAGTTCTTCAGGCTGAACACTGTGTTCAGTGCACCCACACTCGCTCGTAATTGCACACGTCCGGACTCTCCCCAACACATCAACACACGCACTCTCATCTCAGCCCAGCTCCTGGTGCCCCAACGACACTTTCCTGTGCTCCGAGGGACCCATGACCGAGGGACGTGGGCACTGCCCAGACAGGAGGTGGTGTCCAGGACTGGGCCCAGAGACAGAACTGCTGACTGTGAGCCCAAGCTGGCCCTGGCCCTATCCCTCAGCCTGGAGACTGGGGAACCCGTGCTGCCCAAGGGCCTGGGGACGGGCAGAGGAGCCAGAGGGAACCTGCCAGTCGGCCGTGGTGACCCTTCCCACCCCCACAGCCACATACCTGCTGTTCTCAAACACAGTCACCAGATTGGACACAGAGGCTGGCTTCTCCTCACTCGCCCCCTCCATCCTGCAGGCCTCCAGGGCGGCCCCCAGCTACTCCTGAAACAGGAAGGGAGGCCTCCAGCCAGCACACTCAGCCACCCCCCCCCCCGGGGGTCACAGATGGGTTAGGACATCCCAGAATCTGCTCCTGTCTTTCCCAAGGGCTCAGCAGGCTGGGTCCCGGCTTCAGAGTGAGGAAGGAGGAAGTGGTCCCAGGGCCACAACCCTAAAGGGGAAAGTCCCAGTGCTCCCCACAGAGGGAGGAGCCTGCGTGGGCCCCACCCGTCCGTCATGGGGGCTGATCTTTTTCTTCGGTGGAACCCCAGTCCCAGAAGCCACCCTGAGGGGGCAACGAGCCCAGAGGCAGTTTCTGGGGCTGGGCCCTTGGCCCGCCTCTCGGCCTGAGTGTCTCTGGCTGACTATTCTTTCTCTCTCACAAGGTCCAGTGGATTTTACTTGGTCCTTTCTCAACAACTTCTCCGCACCTGACCCTGCTCACTGCTTCAAGGAAACAACTTCTTTTATTAAAAATAAATCACCAACCTGTGAAGAGATGGCAGGGAGGAGTCCTGTGGAGCTCCCACCTCCCCACTGGGGTTCTCATTTGAATGGCTGTGTCTCCACCTCATTGTCCCAAGGGAGGGAGCTTTCCTCCCTGAAACTCTAATGAGAATAAGAGCCAACACTTACTTTTTCAAGGCGCTTTGCAAGTATTTTCTCATTTAATCCTACAACAGCCAGATGAGGGGGATCCTCTTACTATGCCCATTCTACAGAAGAAAAAACTGAGGATCAGGGAGGTTAAGTTACTTGCCCAAAGTCACCCAGTAAGGACACAGGGGATGTCAGATTTCCAAAGCAAAGGTAAGTGTCCTACATCTCCAGAAAAGATTTGGTCAGGAGCCCGGATGACCACACTCTTGCTGCTCCACCCTCAGGCTTCCCTGCTCCTGGCACGCTGAGTGGTCCATGCCTGATGCCTCCTCTGCCACCTGCTCTCCCAGCCCTTCCAGAACCAATAGCCACTGCCTCTGTCTCCCTCATCCAGGCCTCATGGCCCACTGGCTTCCGGTGGCACTCATCCCGAGCCAGGGCCCTCCACTGACACTGGTCTTTGTCCTGGAGAGTAGAGACCGAGCCTTAGTGATCTTGGTCCCCAAAGTGCCTGTCACAGCTTCACGCTCCAGCACCTGTGACCCACTGGGGCCTCACACAGCCTCACTCTCTCAGAACTTCCCCTGAATAATTTCTTCCACCACATGCCTGGCCCCTCTCTGCAACCCTAAATCTCACTAGTTCTCCTTACTTTTTATTTTGCTTTTGCTTTTTTTGTGTGTGAGGAAGATTAGCCCTGAGCTAACATCTGCCGCCAATCCTCCTTTTTTCGCTGAGGAAGACTGACCCTGAGCTAACAGCCATGCCTATCTTCCTCCACTTTCTATGTGGGATGCCTGCCACAGCATGGCTTGCCAAGCGGTGCCATGTCCACACCCAGGATCCGAACCGGTGAACCCTGGGCCACCGAAGCAGAACGTGCGAACTTAACCGCTGCGCCACTGGGCGGCCTTTGTTTTTACTTTTTATTATGGAGAAATTAGAACACATTTAGCAAATTTGGCAAAAGTAAACAGAATAATATAGTGCAATCTCGTGAACTCATAACTCAGATCCAACTACCATCAACTCATGGCTAGTTCCACTCCATCTACAGCCACATTCACTCCCATTCTCACACCATTTTGAGGCAAATCCCAGACATCAGATGATTTTACCCACAGATATTTCAATGTGTATTTAAAAGATAAGGACTTATATATATATATGTGTGTGTATATGTATATATATTCACAAGCACGTACATATAATGGTAATATTTTTCTATATATGCGTGTATACCTATACATGTTTTATATAAATTATATACATGTATCTCTCTCTATATATGAAACAATATTACCATTAAGATACCCCGACATATTTAGCAATACTTCCTCAATATAATGAAATATCCAGTCAGCATTCAAAGTGCCAATTTCTCATAACTGTCATCTGCTATGGACTGAATTCTGCCCCTCCCAAAATTCGTATGTTGAAACCTCAACCCCCAATGTGGCTGTATTTGGAAACAGGGTCTTTAGGTGGTAATCAAGATTAGACGAGGTTAGAAGAGTGGGATCCTAATCTGATAGGATTGGTGGCCTTCTCAGAGGAGGAAGAGATCTCTCTCCATACCCTGCTCCACCCCACCCCTGCACGCTCTGAGGAAAGGCCGTGTGAGGATAAGTGGCCGTCTGCAAGCCAGGAGGAGAGGCCTAACCAGAAATGGAACCCTGCCAGACCTCGATTTGGGACTTCCAGCAGCCAGAACTGTGAGGAATGAATTTCTGTCGCTGAAGCCCCCCAGTGTGTGGCATTTTGCTATGGCAGCCTGAGCAGGTGAATTCACCAACACTTGAAAAAAAATCAGGATCCAAATAAAGTCCACACGTTCCAATGAGCGGTCCTGTCTGTGAACTCCCTTTTCATCCGCAGGTTCCCCTCATCCTTTTCATTTCCCCACACAAGGCAGCTCCGAGGATGCTGGGCCGCTGCTTCTACAGGTCCCACAGTCGAGACCGCCAATTTCAGCCCCGGCCCCTGGGTTCCCTGTCCGTGTGGTTAGACCTAGGGGCTTGAGCGAATTCATCCCTAAATGCCACTTCTTCCTGGCCGTCCTCCCAGGTCTGGGGAGGCCTCCCTCCTTGATGCTGCTCTCCCCTCAACGGCTGTGCCAGTTTCCTCTTCTGCCTCCCGCCAGACTGTGTGCTGGCTCCTTGCGGGCAGGGCTTGGGCACGCACACTGCCTGCCTGGTCCCCAGCCCAGTGTCCACACACAGTGGGACCTCAGAAGGCACGTGGAATGGACAGATGTCACGCCCTGAGCCCAGAGGCTTATCTCACCACTTGGCTGCCAGTGACTTGGGCTTCTAGAACAGAGTCTGGGCCCCAGTAGGGGGGCCTGCCCCTCACATGGGGGTGTGAGAGTGGGTAGGGAAACCTGCAGGAGGCCCCCTAATAGCCCAACTCCCAACGTGGCACGGGCGTCATCAGAGCTGCATCTGCCCAGGAGGGAGGGCCAGGATGCCCGCACCCTGAAACCGTCTTCCACAGCTCTGCCTCCCCAGTGCCCCCACCTCCCTGACCTAAGCCCCTCTCAGTTCTGCCAGCCTTTCTGCCTAACTTGCTTCTCACCTGCAGGCATCACCTGAGGCTCAGCCCAGGCCTTCTGGTCTCCTCATTTACACACACCCTCCACCACCTAAGAAGAACCCAGCCCAGAGGTCCCACAGGCACCACTTCCTGTCCTCCTACCCCAGCCTAAGTATGCCCAGCACCTGCAGGACATCATTAGGGGCATGTCCCACCTTCGCTTCCCACTCAATACACAGTCTCTACAACCAGCACCATTATCCCACAGAAGGAATCCCAATTCCTCGATGTGCCACCAAGACCTTCCTGGTCTCGCTCTGACCTACCTTCCCAACCACTTCTTTCTGACACACATCCGGTGTGGGTTATGACCTCAGGTGGTGGCTCTGCGCTGTGTCAGCTGAGCTCAGCTGAACCACAGTTCCAGCATTCCCTTCCCTGCACCGTTGACCATGGTGGCAGGAGGGGACGCAGCAGCCGTGTTTGCTCCTGAGGTCGGTGCAGGGCTGCAGCGCTGTTGCAGCTCACACATGTCGAAGCAGGTCTGTGGACTCTCTGCCCATCTCCTTCTTCACCTGGTCTGGCTCCTGGGCCAGGTGTGTGGTCAGCTCCAGGACAAAGGGTGTGGGATTCTTCTGCGGGTCACCTGTGTCATCGACGTTGGTGGCTTGGAGGGGTTCATCCTCCAGAGTCCCTGCTCTCCCTTACTGGTTCAGCTCATTCTTGCCCCCCCCCCCCACATCCATCTTCCCTGCCCACTGCCTGCTCTGATGATTTAGACTCAGAAGCATCATTCTTTAAGGAGCGTCCCCATCGTATGAGGGCAGATCCCGTATTCTGTGTCACCCTTGGTTGTTCTGTTTCCCTCGTCAAATCTGACCCAAGGGCCTTGGGCCAGTAACAGAACTTCGACTTCTTCATCTGCGAGATGGGGATGATGATAGTGCCGACCTCCTGTGGCTGCTGTGAAGGTTAAGCCGGATAATAGCATGCGTAAGGCTTAGAGCAAGGCCTGGTACAGAGCAGGTGCTCAGTGACTGTCGGCTACAAAGATTCTTATTCCTGACAGATCTTTTCCATGGCTCCCTGCTGCCTTGACCAATCAGTTCCTTTTGCCTGGAATGTCTCCACCCTGTCAACAGCCTGTCCATTTCCTACAGGAAGCCTGCCTTGATATCCACGGCTGGAAATTCCTTTCCCTCCTCAGAGACCTGGTGTTCCTCTCTGTTTACTCTGATCTCTTTTGCGCCATTCATTAAGTCATGCATTCAGTTGACAAGTATTTCTTGAGCACCTACTATGTGTCAGCACTGTGGATGAAACACAGTCTATTGCCCCTTAGCTCGTGGTCTAATGAGGAAGATGGGCCTGTTCACCACTAAAATAAAACGTGGGAAATGGTTTGTGCAGGGGAGTTATGAACCCTCAAACAAGGGGCACTGAAGCCTGCAGAGGACGGGCTCCCTAGACAGAGGCAGCCTGAGTGATGAAGGATGAGTTAACTCTCAAGGTGGATAAGGTAGGAACAGCATATGCAAAGGGTGTGGGCTCGTGAGACCAGGGCAAGACTAGGAAAGAATAGCAGGGAGTCCAGCACGTCTGGGGGTCCAGGGCCGGGGAATGGTAGGATGTGGGCTGAGGGGCCCCAGGATCCTGGCCCTGGTAGGCTTTGTCTGCTGAGCAGAGTTGCTTGCAAGCTAAGGGGAGTGGGTACAGAGTTTTAAGCTGAGAAGCCCATGATCCAAAGGGTGCAAACATGTCTCCCTCTGAATAGGGGTATCTTCTTCATTTGAAGGCCCTTGGGGTCCTTGGCATTAATAAGCCTCATGTTTTCTCTCTTCTCTGCTTTGAAGCCCTAAGGAGGATGGGAAAGCTCAGTTCCCTGCAGCCCAGATGGGAGAAAGAGGGAGGGAGAGAGGGAGGAAGTGAGAGGGGGAGGAAGGAAGAGAGGGAGCGAGGGAGGGACACCCAAGCAGGACCTACAGGGCTGGGCAGTCGTGTGGCTGGCTGGTGAGAAATCTCTGCCCTGAGATGCAAAGGGGGCCTTGTGCGCAGACGGGGGGCACCAAAGGGCCTCTCACTGGCAGCTTGGGGGCAGCGGGGGGCCTTTGGGGTCCTTCAGAATTTGAGACCTGGATGCTGCAAGTATGTGCGTGAATATGTGTGGTTTGTGGGTGTATATGTGTGTATGTGGGGTGTATGGTGTGTATATGTCTGTATGTGGTGTGTGTGTGGATGCCGATGTGTGTGCGGGGTGTGTGCAGCATGTATGGGTACATATGTGTGGGGTGTGTGTATGTGTGGTGTGTATATGTGGTACGTGTGTGGTGTGTATTATGTGTACGTGTGCATGTGTGTGTGTGTGTGTGCAGGGAATCTCCAGGGGTTCATGAGGTGTAGCTTTTTCAGAGGAGAGTGAGGACTCCCCACATTTATCCCCACCAAGCCAAGGCCCAGGAGGGGACAGGCTGGTGTTTTCCTGAGGCTTCCCCTTGCACGCAACCCCACCCCCAGCCTCAGCCAAGCGCAGTACCTGCCAAGAACTTAACGGCCTATGACAGACAAGCCAGTGAGGGAGGGATGACGTGGCTCCAGGGAAGATGCAGGCAGCCGGCTGAAACCTGTTCCTGTGGCTGGTGCAGCCCTTGCCACCCTCCCCATGCCCACCTCACAGCCCCCCTTCCCCTCAGTCCCCTCCCTTCCCCTAATAGTCTTCCAGAGGCCCTGGTTGGGGGCTGTCTGGATGGTCACGTGGTGGGCAGAGGCCACACCACCAGTGCCAATGGGAGGCGTGGCCCTGCATGGCCAGTCCCTGACTTGGAGGGAGGAAGCTGAAAAAAGCTAGCCTCCCTCCAAGACTAGTCCTGCCTGTCCCCTCCCCCAAAAGCCAGAGCTGTCCCACTCTGTCCCTCTGTGGGCAATCCCACCATTTGCTGAGGCTGTTTCCTGGGAGGGCTTAGTGCTGCTGCCCGCCCCTGTCAGCGGGCATGGGTGCCAGGCCTCCTGCCCTTTACCTTTTCTGGGAAGCTTCCCGTATGTTGACTGCTGTGTACCTCTGCCCCTTTGTGGTCTGGGTGTCCCTAAATGTTACTGTCAGTCTGAGTGATGTAATTATTCAGAGCCAGTTTCGCTCTGTGAGGACCACGGGGAGGCAGACCCCACCTCCTCAGTACACGCTCCCGAGGGCTGGCTGCCCAGGCAGGGGTCTGCTCCAAGGGTGCAAAGACGGCTGAAAGACGAGCCAGCAAATGTGTGTCAGTCCTGACGTGGGTGGCCGGGAGGACGTCAGTGGAGAACATAAACAGCTCTTTCTTCCTCGGCATGTGAACTCTCTCGTTTCAAAGTTGGCATTTGCAGGGATTAGGTGAGGCTGGTGCCAGGCCCTGGCACCCATCCCACTCTTTGGAAGGGACTCAAGGTCACCACGGGCAGACATCAGGTGGGGCCCAGAGAGAGAGGCGTCCTGGGAAACGGGGAGTGAGGAGGGAGGGGCAGCGTGTGTGAAACAGGAGCAGGGCTGGGCAGGAGGCAGGAGATACGCCCCCGGGAGGCTGGGAGGGCGCCAGAGGGAGGCATCATGTTTCTGGGGGAGGCGAGGGGGCCCAGCAGAGCCAGAGGCCGGGTCTGGGCAGGGAGGCGCCAGATGGGAGCCAGCAAGACTGGCCAGAGCCCAGGAACGGTGCCAGGCGGTGCCTGAGAAGGCGCCCAGCGTGCAAGCTCGCTCGAGGCCAGCCTGCGAGGCCTTACTGCCCAGGGCCGGCTCCTTTGATCTCCAAATGCTGTGGGCCTTTCTCAACTGCTGGGGCCTCCACTGCAGCTCGTGGAGAAACATGAGCCGTTTGGAGAGAATCGACAGGTTTCCAAGCAGAGAAAGAGAACAAACCGTTCCTGCCCAGCCGGCCGCCCTGCACTCTGGCGACCTTTCTCCCACGACCCGTTTCCCAGCCTGAGCTATTTCTTCCCATCTTCCCACACAACACGAGGAGCTGTTCTCTGCGGGCGAGTCCACCATTCGCCACCTTCTCCGTTCCTAAGCTCCTCTTTTAAACAGTTCCGGGACAGCTGTGATGTAACCCGCCACACACAAGCCCACAAAAATCCATTTCTCCCACCAAGAGCGGCACAATCCCTTCCTCTCTTCCCACCAGGCTTCTCCCTTCCTTCTTTCCTTTCAACAAATAGCCCCTGTGCCAGGAACTTGGGGAAATATGACAAATGACACTCTTGAATCTCACCTGGGTCTTAGTCCTTACAAGACCCTGAGGGAGCTGGCCCGGCTTATCTGCCTCTGTGTCCCCAGGAGTTAGCACAGTGCCTGCACACAGGCTCCCCTCACAGCCTTCCTGAGTCCCGAGCACAGAGGAGCAGGAGCTGTGCGAGAGTGTCGGGCTGTCTTCCCTCTACCTTCGTCCTCTCTCAGTTTGGCTTTGGTCTCCCCCAACCCCATTCTCCACGTTGACCGGTTCCATCAAGCCGCAGCTTTGTCCCTTCTTGTCGCCCAGGGCCTGACCCCTTGGGACTTGCACACACCCTTCAGTTTTCCACCCATCTCGGGGCTCAGTGCTCCAATGTCTGTGAGCTACCACCCTCCCTAGTCACAGTCCCCCGCAGGGCAAATCAGAAAGAAGCTGGCTGCGCGTCCACTACTCTAGCCTCAGTTTCCCCACTCTTTTTCAGAGCCACCTTCCTCTGGTTTACATTAGGGATCTATCTAGTTTGTGACTCACTGGGTGTCACAGCCGAGTCTGTAGCCAATGGCCCACAAGACCCAACTCCCTGACCTCATTTCCACCATTCTCCCCTCTCTCACACTGCTCTGGGCATCTGACTGCCTCTCTGCCCTCCAACCTGCCAGACAAACTCTCACCTCAGGGCCTTTGCACTTGCCATTTCTCCTATGGAGAACTCTCTTCTGCCATATATCTGCATGGCTTACACCCTCGTCTCCTTCAAATCTTTGCTTAAACGTCGCTTTCTCACCAAGGCCTTTCCTCACCCCCACATACTTCCCAAATTGCAATGTCACCACACATTCCCAGTCCTCCTCCCCTGCTTTATCTTTCTCACTTATCGCTTTCCAATATACTGCTTTCTTTATCATGTGCATTGTCTGTCTCCCTCGCTAGAATGTCAGCGATATGGAGGGAGGCATTTTCATCTGTTTTGCTTACTGCTAAATCCCCAGCATCTCCAACAGTGCTTGGCATGAAGTGGGTGCTCAATAAATACTGGCTGAAGGCATCAAGGGGATTCTACTTTCTGTCCCTCTCGAGCTCTCCCTGGGCAGGAGCTCCAGGGCGGCAGCTTCACCGTGAGTTAATGTTCATTCTGCTCCGGACCCTGCTGGAACACGGGCCCCAGTCTCCTGACAAGACGTCTCTTCCACCTGGTCCCCAGCAGAGGTGGGGGGAGCGAGCCACACCTCCCTTACTGTCCTGCCCCTTTATTAGAGGCAAGAATGGGAGCTACAGGCCTGGGGAGAAGAGAGAACTTAAACTGGAGGCTGCATGTGACTTTTCCCCCAGTCCATGGAGAAAGCACCTTCGGTGGTACTTTCCTTAAAAAATAAAAAAAAATGGTGCACACTGGAATCATCCTCTGAGGGGCTTCTCTAAAACGTTTTAATTTCCAGACTCTGCCCCAGAGATTCTTAGTGAACGGTCTGGGCTGAGGCCTGGGCTTTTTTTTTTTTTTTTTTTAACTCCTTTAGTGATCCTGATGCTCAGCCAGGATTGGGAATGAGAGGTTCCGGCAATGCCTCGGGCGGTTCTGTTGTCCGCTGGAGTCCCAATAGCACCAAGAGGGAGCGTGTGCACCCTAAGGTGTCAAGTCTGGCTCTCCTGCTCGGGGAATCGTGCGTGTGCATGGAGAGTCTTCAGCTCACCCATCAGGTAACTGTTCACTCACACATTCACACACTCACACAAACACACACTGTTCTACCACAAAACAACTAATCCTCAGAGATGGCAAAGTCTAAACCGGGATTTACAAACTCAAATGCCGACTAGAACCAGGCAGGTAACACGACTGGCTGCAGCAGGTGTGTTGTCAGACGTGGAGGTGGGTGGGGAACTGATGCCCTTCTCACAGGGCAACTTCTACTCCGCGATGACCTGTTCTCGTCAAGATGGAACGCAGGCCATGTGGTGCCAGATTTTCTTCTTTGTTCTCCCCAAGAGAAATCAGAATTCAGGAATTTTAAATGAAAATAACCCATATTTTCACTTAAAAATACTGATGCGGCCAACGGGTTGCTAACCCCAGTTTTACAGCCGCCAAACTTCCACCTCTCGCAAGGCTGACCCCTCTGACCATGGGTGGGTCTTTCTCGAGATCACATTAGGGCAGCGTCCCTTCCTTCCCGCCGCCCTTCACGTCCGAGCTGACAGGAAACGGCTGCCAGCTCCAGAGCCACACACGGCTTAATGGCTGCCCCCGCAGCTCTGCCGAGACTCCCCTGAAGCTCTGAAACAGCGGCGAGCCGCAGCGGTGTGCTGGAGCTGGCTCCCGCTGCCTGAGAGAGTCAACCGTGCCCACTTCTTCCCGAGTCCGCGCTTCGTGACATCACTTCAGCAGCCTGAAATCAGCCACGGCGAGATTATTTACACCACATGAATCAGCAAGTGCTACAAACGAGAACTTTTCTTTTCCTAGAGAGCCGGTTACACACTCACTGGCACACCACAGCATGTAAGGATTCAGGCTCTGCCAAGGGCTGGCACAGAAGCGGCGGCAAAGGGAGGAGCTTGGTTCTTCTAGTTACATAAGGATTCACATGAATGTGTGCAGTGGGCACTTTGACAGCACCTTCCTTTGAAGACCCCTGGCTACCCACTGAGAAAGACAACAATCTGAGTCCTGGAATATTTTTCCTTAATTACGGAATAATGGCTGTACAATAAAATGCCCAGATTTTAAGAGTACAGTTTGGTGAGCTGTTACTAGCGTACCCTCTTGTGTCACCACCACCCCTCTCAAGAGGAAGAATGGCTTCATCCCCCAGAAGCTTCCTCATGCTTCTTTCCAGTCATTCCTCCACCATGGGCAACCCCTGGTTCGGACTTTTATCCCCACAGATTAATTTTGCCTGTTTCAGAACTTTACCTAAATGGAACCATACAGCGGGAGTTCTTTTCCGTCTGGATGATTTCACTCAGAATCATGTTTTTGAGACTCATCCACGTTGCGGCCCATGTCAACAGTTCATTCCTCTACAGTGCTGAATGGTTTCCCACTGAACGATACCATCTCCATCCCCACGCTCACCCAAACTCAGCTCAAGGGCCCATTAATGTCCGGTTTGTACTGACCGCTGCAGGAGCAGAAAACGTCTCTCTACCTCTGAGGACAAAAAGACACTGGGCACGAGACGTGAAGGGACTTACCTTTCTCCACCAAGAGGAGCATGACAGAGCACGACGCGAACTAGGTTTGATCCTTCTGTCACTAGGGTGAGTACTTGCTCTCAGCGACACGCCACATCTCCCCAGAGTGTGGAGGCCCCATTCCCTTCTGTACTCTTGGAAGTTTCACCCCAAGGTCTCAGAGCCTATTAGTCCCCAAATTGTCGTCCATGTTTCTCTCTGAAGGCTTAGTGATTCCTCACGCCAACAACCTTCTGGTGACGATACTCCAGAATCCCCACACCAGAGATGACCACAGTTATAATGTACCTTCTTTTAGCATAATTTGGAGAGGAGGTGTTTCCTAAATTGAGTGGTTCTATCTTAGCACAGTTCTCTGCTCCCTTAATTCAGAGAGTCCCCTTGCAGGAACTGCTGGGCTGTCACTAGCTAGTGAGAAGCCCCTATTATTTCTTGGGTGGAAGCGGACCCATGCCAGCAGGGTAACCAACCGGTTTTGTGCAGAAACGGGTCGGAATGTACAAATGAAGAACTACTCACAAGGAAGGGAGTGATGGCAGGCTGGGAAAATCTTCACAGCAGTCCATGGAGGAAATTCCCAAATCCAAAGATGAGGCTTTCCCCCTGGATGTTTTGGGACTAAAAACAGCCAGCATTTATTGAGTGGTGGCTCTGCCACTCTGTTACATTCCTTGTCTCCAGTTCTTATCGTACCCCTGGGGAAACTAAGGTTCAGAGAGGCTCTCCGGGCCACACAGCTGTGAGCAGCAATGCCAGGATTCAGAGCTAGACACCTGTGACTCCAGATCGTGCGTTTCCTTCACCAGGTTGGCTGTTTCCAGAGAAGTCAGCAACTGTGGAGCTCCCAAGGCTTGATGTGGCCTGCAGAGTGTCCTCTCAGGGGGAGGAACTGTCTCTACACAAGGTGTGAAGAAATGGAGGAGGAAGACTGGAGGGAGGCTGGCATCCGGCTGCCCCTCTGGCTCTCACGTGCATGGTGCCCACTCTGGGTGTCACTAGTAGATGTGGGCCACTAGCATGTGTCATGGCTGCTGCGACCATGTTCTCTTTACAGACCACAGATCCAGAAGGCCTTTGTGCCAGCAACAACCTTGAAGTGACTGGCCTGCCAGCAGCAGCCCTAGGAAGCCCTGGGTCGTCACTCTGTACACCAGCCCCTTTTCTGTCATTACCCTCCATTTAAGAGTGTGGGGTGTCAGGCTCCGGCAGATCTGGATCTGAAGCCTGGCTCTGTCTCTTCCTGTATAAGAAATTATTAATACGGGATGAGCATTTCAACAGTGTGACTGATGTTCGAAATTATTATTTTTTCTAAGAATTTTTCTACAGACTTCCAAAAGTAGTGATGTTTGTAGTTACTATAAATCAAGCTTTGGAAATCCAAAAAATAAAGACTGCCTTCCTCGTAGACGAAAAAGCAATTTTCTGGCCACAAGGGCATAGTGCCATTCATTTTAGTGTTGATATAGTTTATACTCAGTCTCCTTGTCTCTTCTGCAACAGATACTCTTAAGTAAACCAGGTTTTCTAAATAGTAATTCTTAAAATCTCAGGTTTACAAAGTTGGTAGTAGAATTGTATTTGAAGGCCTTAGGTATTAATTTTTTTAATGAGTGCTCTAACCTAAAACAGACATTTGGAATAACTGCTGCGAGGCAGTCCTGTGTGTGACGTTTTAGGTTGGCACGTGCAGTTTTTAAGTTGACATGTAACTGTATTCGCTGTGTGACCCTGTGCAAGTTACTTAACTTTTTGTTTCCTCACCTGTGCAATGAGGATCATCATCATAACCCCGGCCTCACATCGTAACAATAAAGGAAGTTAATATTTTCAAAGCCAGTGGCAACAGTCTGGCAGGACCTGGGTACCCGTGTAGGCGTGCCTCACTTCACTTAGCAGAGGAGTCCCTGAATATAGGAATATATGGTTGAATTTAGGTCGTAAAACTGCTCAAGAGAATCTTATGTGTTTTGGGGGAGGGCGGGGGCAGTGGTGCCCGAACCTTTTGATGTCTGGCCTCTGGGTAGGGTTGATGTCTGGATGTGGGACCCCGAGGATCCAGGATGGAAGGAAGGTCAGTGCTCTTCCCTCCCACCGCAGGAAAACAGAGGCAGCAGCCAGAACATTCTCACCCAGAACTAGTAAACAAAGAGCCTACATCCAGACAAGCCCATCTTCTTTACACCCGGGTAAATTCTCCCGACACTTGGCACACATCGTCCCTCCCCAGGTGAGGCCTGAACTCGCTGACCTTGGCATGGCCTCAAGATCACTGCTGATCTGGTTAGTGTGATGCCAACTTAGTTGCAATAGTGGGTACTTACTATTTTGTCTTCTTTTTTCATTGTAACATTAGCTCACCGCAGGATTCCACGCGCTGGTGGTTCATATACTTGGCAATTCTCAAGATCTATAGGAGTCTTATTTCTTGCCAATTTTCCACTGTTTGTTTGATCCTGCTTTGGGGCACATGGGTCTCCCTAAAGTTTTCATCCTGTAAAATGGTGCTACCATAAATAACTTTGTGCAATTTTTTAAAGTACTTTTGCTTTTTTCATTCATTTTCTAGAAATTATTTAGTGAGTTCCTACCATGTGCCAGACATTGTGCCAGCCATAAATAGGACAGTCCCTGCTCTCAAGGAACTTACAGCCTAACAAGGGAGACTGACAAGAATGTGCCATGTGGCAAGCGCTGTGGGTGGTAATTGCAGAGGGTAATGGGATCCTGGGCCACTAACCAGCTCAGGGCTCCCCGCTTTATAGCTCCAAGAACAGAGCACTAGGTTGCTCCATAGAGTGAATGCTGAGCAAGATCTTCTTTCATTCAATCACTTTAGTGAATACATTTTCCATTTCTAGATGATCTGTTTGATTCCTTTGCAAATATACCTGTTCTTTTTTCTCAACATCCTTTTCTTTTTTCTAGTACTTTCTATCCTTTATCTTTGGCTTCAACTGAAAACTATATTTTCCCTCTTAAAGTTTCTTCCCGATTGCCCTATTACATCAAGTTCCTGGGAGTATTAATCCTCCTGTTTTGTCCATTCACTCTCAGGACGGAATGTGTTTTTGAGTGCTTTGTGATTTTTTTATGGTGAGGATTTTTTTTCTTCCTCTTGGCGTTCCTGTGAGCCCTGGGTTGTGGAAATATGGCTAGAGTGCTGTTTTCTCTGTGCTTCTGCTCGGTTCCCTAGGGGTCTAACTGCTTTAACTGACCCCTTTTCACTTTTATTCTTTGCTTAGGGAAATTGTTCAATCCCTTAGAAACAATTTACTGAACATCTGCTATATGTATATCCTCCATATTGGGTGCTGTGGAAGATACAAAATAATGCAAGACAACACAATGTGGCTGCCTCACCTGAAACCACAGTCAGAAAGGTCCAAATACACAGAAAAAGGTAGGTGACCACAGAAAGCAGAGCAAAAGGCCTAATAGTGAACATGCAATCGAGTTTGGAAGGAAAAACAGACAGGCGGAGAAAAATGGGGAGGAAAAGCCCAGAGGAGGAGAAGGGTTATGTGAAGGAGTTTCTGAAGGAAAGAGAGGTAACCCCACCCCCAAGCTGGAAACCTGACTTCTGAGTAGAGAATTGTGTGCTACTGTAACACCCGATGAGGCTGTGGATGAACTCGAATTCATGGCCCCTGTTGAGAATGCTAAATCAGAATGCAGGCAAAAGGAAATCATTTAAAGGGCACCCACGGGCAGGAGGTAAGTTTGATGGAAGCTGTGTTTGAAGGAGAAAACACAGTAACTGGAAAATGGTAGGAGGCTTTGCAGTGATTCAGACAAGAACAAACCCGGGTTAGGGAGGCCAGCGAGGGGAAGAGAGGAAGGGAAGGAGGTAGACCGCCAGGGTTTGGATGTGGAAAGTGTGTGGAGTATTTGTGGTCAGGAGTGGCAAGGGGGGAGGTGTCTTTTTACAGGGCAGGGCAGGAAGGCAGGCAGGAAGGGCAGATTGCAGGAAACCCGGACTAAGTGCTCAGAAGGTAGATGTCTATTCTGAAGAACTTTCTCACAATGAACACAGGATAAGTGTTCCCCCATTGCCGTCTCCCTGCAGCCTCTAGGATGCTCGCCCCTCCATAACTAGCGGGCGCTCTAGGTGAAGCACGGGGTGGGCACGTTTACAACAGGTACGGGGCACTTGCTGTAGCAAATCCCTTCCCCGCAGAGTCGTTGTGAGGATCATACTTGAGCCAACACGTTGCAAAGCACTTTAGAAAGCGTCCGGCACACAGTAAGTGCGATTTAAGGGCCCGTTATTATTACTCGTTCTTATTAACTGAAAATTAGACTATCGGCGCCTAGCACATTGCCTGCGTCTGCTCGCATCGACTGATTAAAACGCTCACCATCTAGTGAGGCAGATAACGCAATTTCTAACCCTGGGTTCTAAGGAAGGTTCTCCAGGGATCAGCTGCTGGGGAGGGACCACAATCGCCGCGGGGCAACTGGATCCGGTCTGGCGAGGAGGACGGAGGGCCAAGACACGGAGACTGGCAGCGGCGGAGGGCCCGGCTGCAGCAGGAGGCCGCGCCACCCGCCCGCAGGGCCGGGATCCGGGCCGCAGAGGGGCGGGCCCAGAACTGCGGAAAAAATTCCCGAAGCTGCGGCGGGGGCTTGCAAGCGCCGAAGACCATATTGGGGGCGTCTGGCTTCCAGAGCCGCCCAGCCCCGCCCCCGTCGCGCTTTGGGGCTCCGGGGGAGCTCCCTGGCCTGCGGCGGCCTTCACAGGCCCCGAACCCGCGGCCCGAGCCGCCCGCGGCCGCTGAGCCCGGCCCGCGCCCCTGCGTTGGGCCAGACCCCAGGCCAGCCCAGGGGCCCCGCCGGCGCGCCCCACGCCTGCGCGCCCCACACCCGCGCACCCCCGCGCCGCGAGTGGTGCGGCCCGCCCCGCCCCCTGACGCCACGAGGGGCGGGGCACGCCGCCACGTGACGGGGAGTGACCTCGCCGTCCGGCGCCATGGGGGCTTTGGACCCGGAAGTGGCGCCCTGGGCTCGCGGCGGGGCCGCGGGGATGGCGGGAGCCGGAGCGGGAGCGGGGGCTCGCGGCGGAGCGGCGGCGGGGGTCGAGGCCCGGGCTCGCGATCCGCCGCCCGCGCACCGCGCACATCCGCGCCACCCGCGGCCTGCGGCGCAGCCCTCGGCCCGCAGGATGGACCCCGGGTCCGGGGGCCTGGGCTCCGGGGACAACGCCCCGACTACCGAGGCTCTTTTCGTGGCGCTGGGAGCGGGCGTGACGGCGCTTAGCCACCCGCTTCTCTACGTGAAGCTGCTCATCCAGGTGGGGGGCCAGGGGCGCCGGAGGGAGGTGGGGGTGATGTGAAGGTGACAGGCCGGGATCTGGAGGAGGATGGGGGCGGGGGAGCCGATGGCGACGAACTGGGGGAGAGTGGCAGGAACTGCAGGTTTGGTGGGCCGAAGGGGTGGGAGAGGAGGGAGAGGAGGGGTGGGTGAGGGGTTTGGGGGTGCAGTGGGGACGAGTTTTGGGGTACAGGAGTGAGAGCGAGGGAGTTGGATCGACAGATTTGGGAGAAGGTAGAAGGAACAAGGGATTTTGGGGGTGCAGGAGAGGGGCAATGGGATGGGGAGACAGGTTTGGGAGATGAAGGAATGGAGGCGATTAACTTGGAATAGGAGGGAAGGGTGAGGGAAGACGCAGCAGAATTGGAGGAGGGGTGAGAAGTTTTGGCGAGTGGGTGGGGAGGAGGTTTGGGGGCCAAGGCCAAGTATTTAGAAGATGAGGAGCACATATTTAGGGTAAAGGAGAGCAAACGCTCTGCATTTGATAGAGATGAATTTAAAGTGGTTTGGAGGGACAAAAGACTGCGGGTTAGGGCCAAAAACCTAGACGAGAAGAAAGGGCATCAGACTCCCAGGGAGGAGGGTGGAGGGCGGAGGGCATTGGATTGAATGATGACGGAATTTGGTGAGAAAAGGTGAGGGCAAAGGATTTAACAACGAAGAGCTGTCGGTTTACAGGAGATGGGGGCTCTGGATTTGATGGCGACGACGGATTTGGTGGGAGGAGGGGATATGGTGACGTGTTTGGGGGGAGGGAAACATCAGGCGACGCAATGGGGGAGGGGAGTGGTGGCGATTTGTCTTGAGAGGGGAGCGAGGAAGAGACTTTTAGGGGGAAAGGGATGACGCATTTGGAGGAAAAAATGGAAGTCATCGGGGTTGGGACGTGGGAATCGCAGTCCTTGTATCTGGGGGGATGGGCTGAAGGGGTATGGGAGTATTGAAATTGGGCAGAAGGACAGTTGGAACACAACTGGATAGGTAGGGGCTGCAGAAACTGCAACCCAGGCAGGAATGGCTCTGGGGTCAAGGGGTGCATATTTGGTGGCGGCCCCGCATTGCCTTAAAGACTAAGTGGGCTGCTTGAGAAAGGGAGAGATTGAGCTGAAAGGGGTGTGGGATGGAGGAAGAGCATCCGGCAAAATTAGGTGGGTGTGTGACTGAGCTGGGCACTGTTTAGATGGGGGTGGTTCAGACCTGGACTGATACCTGAAGATTTAGCCTAGAATTTTCCAGTTAAGAAGAGTGGGAGGTGGGGGGGTAGAAGTTGAGATGGAGACCCAACCAAGATTTGAGGTTTGATTGGAGTTGAGGGGAGTGGGTGTTTGTGTCTTTATAATTGTGCTGAGAGAGAGGTGGAGATACAGTGGGAGTGAGAGGGACCTGAGTGGACACGATGGAAGTCTGGGATCTGAGGAATGGGGCGGATTTTTGGGTGTGACCAGGAAAATGACAAGGAATGAGGAGATTTCAGTCAGGGACATCAGGGTGCTTGACTAGAATCTAATTGTGACCGAGATTTGGAAATGGCTGCTGAGGGAACATCGAGACTGACTTTTGGTTGTGATTTGGGAGTGAGGGCTGCTTTACTTACAGGATTAGGATTGTATTTACAGCAATACAGGTGACAGGTTTGAGTGAGAAATTAGGGCTTTGGAACTCGTAGTACCAGACATGAGAAGTAAGGATACTGGAAGCTGAGTTTTTTAGCTGATGGAGTGAAACTGGGTGAGGGCTAGGACTTTAGGGTGGCCAATAAGAGTGGAGGATGCTGGAGTACAAGGAATAGGGGGCTTCCTGTGAAGGAAATGGAAAGTGGCTTCATCGTTTGCACCACAGTAGATTTGGTTTACAAGTTTGGGGAGAAAATTGAAATAAAGGTGACTTGGAAAGGGCATTGGGCCATGCGAAAGAATTGGGAATGAGGGAATCTAAAGGGTGAGAAGAACTGGATGGTGGGTGGGTAAGGCTGGGTAGGCCCAGTTGGGGTGACAGAGGTCGCCTATCCGATTTGAACCCAGCTGGCGCTGAGTGTAACATATTTGAGGGTGAAATCGTAGTGGGTATAGCTTGAGAATCAGAGTAACATTTTGCAAAAGGGCAGATCCCCGTTTGGGGGCGGGTGGCAGGATTGGGGGTTATCTAGATTAGGTGAATGAGAACACAGTGCCTCAGATCAGGGCCTGTGCTGTTAGGTTTCAGGAGCTGGAGATGTGAGGGTGCTGGACTGGCTCTGCCAGCTTTGGCTGTGGTTAGGACTGGGGTAGTAGATGTGGAGGTGAAATTAGGTGGGTATGACTTGGGAACAAGTAATGACAATTTGAGGGTGAGGGGACCAGGGATGAGACACGGCCGGTGTGCCTTTGATAACCAAGGTAGAAGTTAAGAAAATAGACTCGAATGATTTGGGAGCTGTGGAGATACTGGGTGAAGGGACACAGCAGATTTAATGGTGGAAATGGAATTGCTGGGACGCCCAAAGTGTTGTGACTTGACTGGTAAGACAGCAGAAGAGCAGTAGCTCAGACTTGGAGTTCGGGGTATAAAGGGTAAGAACAAAATCAAATCAAAACAAAGCTTAACTCCAGACCTTCGAGCTTTCAACCCAGAAGGGGAAACCTCTAGAACGGGAGGCTACCTGCTTGAGTCAACTGGTTCATCCCTTTCCTTCAACTCCCCTGGGCTAGAGTTGTTTTTCCAGAAGGTCCCCATCACGGAGGGGGTGTTTTAATTTACAGTCAGTAATCTGTCGTGTAGTTCAGAATCACATCCACAAGAGAAAACCTGAACTTTCAAAAACACTCGGGTGACTAGGCAAAGAAAGGAAATTGAGCCGGGAAAATGCTAGAAGCGTACGTTGTCCTGTTTTTAAGCTGAGCTTCCCAACCCTGCTGTTTCTCCTCCCTTCCACATCCAAGGGGAGCTGCCCTGGTTCGTGGGCTCGGCTGGCCTGCTTTGAGGGACACAGCTGGTGTCCTGGCCCCCTGCCAAAGAAGGGGCCTTCTCACACCCCACTTAGGTGCTGGTCTCCCAGACACCTTGCCTCCTGCCTGGCCACAGAGGTCTGTCTCCTCGTTGATTGGCAGCATAGCCAATGGCATCACCCCTTGGGAGAGACCCCACCTCCATAGGAGTGGCCTGGTGCTTCACCCACCCGTGAGTTTAAGAGATACCTTAATTATAACCAGCATCTACACAGCGAGAATTATGATAGCCCTACAGAAATGGGGGTCATTCTGTCACAGGCATATGGGGGTGACGGGAATTAGAACACAGTTGAGGGATTGTTTGAGCAGCATCTGGGAGTCGAGGTCACAGTGTGCTCTGCTGGGGAGTGAGAGGGACAGATTTGTGGGCGTGTGCAGTGGGTGCAATAAGAAATTTGAGGGTGGGGTGAAGCTTGGAATGGGTTACTCGGAGCTGGGCTGTCTGAATTTGGGGCCCAAGGTTCGGGCTTGAACGTGTTTTGGTGTTGCTACATTTGGGATTGAGACTGGACTGAAGTTTTTGACCTGGAGATAGGCAACTGAGATTTATTCTGTGTTGAGTGTGGGGTTCGAAGCACATAAAAATGGGGGGTTCTGCATTGGAAATATCTGGAATTTGAAGGTAAGAATGTTGGGGGCCTGGGGTGACTTGGATTGTGGTAGCGGTGGTATCTGGAACTAGACAATTCTGTTCATGTACACGATGCTGATGGTTGTAGACACCAGTGAAATTTCTGGTATGTTTTGATGGGAAAACATCAACAGGAGCAGCATTAGAATTTGTGGGAGGAGAGTTGGTGGCCTGGGAAGGATGAGAAGCAGTGAGACTGAGTCAACAGTAGCATCTGACCTTCCTTTTGTATTTGTTGATTCTGAAGGTGGGTCATGAGCCGATGCCCCCCACCATTGGGACCAATGTGCTGGGGAGAAAGGTCCTCTATCTGCCGAGCTTCTTCACCTACGGTGAGTGTGCTTCCCAGACAGGAAAGCCCACACCGTCAAACGGGGAGCAGGCCCAGCTGGGCACCATGGTACCCAGAGTCAGAGCTGGCGTGGAGGAGGGGATCAGAGAGTGCGGCCAGAGGCAGCAGGGTGTCGGGGTGGGAGCAGGTGAACAATACAGCTTTGGTCCAGCTCCTCTGCCTGCAGCTGCCAGCTGTCAGCCTAGGCAGCAGGAGGGGCAGACAGGTGCCTGAGAGAGGGCAGTCCAGGACGCTGGTCCCTGTCATCCCTGCTGCCCCAGGTTGGGCCTGGAAGCAGGGGTGGGGGTGGTTTTCCTTTTGCCTTCTGAGCTGTCCTGCCCTGTTACCAGCTTTTCTCTTTCCTGCTACTCTGGCAGGAGGCCCGTTGGGATCTCTTGGGTTCTTTTCCTTCGTCCTCTTTCCCCTGCATTCCCCAGGCAGTGGTGCCTACTCACTCTGGCATCTCCATCCACTGGGTATAGACCAGTTCGCAGTGAGTTGAGGCCTCGCCTCCGATGTGCCCTGACCAGCTGCACGAGCTTGGGCAGGCTGCCGAACTGCTCTGGCCCCGCGCTCCTCGTCTGCAAAGCAGCATCAGCTTCTTGGTGCCCAGGCCCTTCACACAAACACCTCCTCCCCGCCCCAGCCGCTCCACCAAGAAGCCCGCCACAGTGGGGCTTGCCTGATGCCAGCGAAGCTCACCTGGCTGCCTCTGCTGCTCATCCCCTGGCCCACAGGTGCCAGCTGGTCAAGGCCATTTCAAGTCCACCATCACTGTCCTTCTCCCCAGGCCCCGCCCTCACCGGACTTCTTTAAATGTGCCCTCGCTTTCCAAGTTCACAGCCAGGCCTATCCTCTCATGCTTCCTCCACCTTTTCTCTTCTCACCTGTTTGGTCAGTTCAGAATGTCCTCTGAAAAACTTCCTTTCTACAAAGTAACTTGAGGCTTTGCCTCCTGTCGCCTTTTTTTCACTTCACACACTCTTGGCAGAATCTCATGTCAGGTTTCTCTTCCAATTTTGCCACCATGTTGTTGAGTACAGACGAGGGGCAGCCAGAACATGTCGTTTTCTTGGGAAATCTTTCTTCTTTGTTTTTATTTAAAAATTGTCAGTGTAGGGGAGAAGGAATCACAGAATGAGGAAGACACCCCCACCGTAGTACAGTGAAGCCAGTATACAGAGTTAGCGCAGGATTTGCGGGAAGCCGGCGTGGTGGGCTGCCGGCCCCTCCCTTGTGTTTGTCCGTGGTTTCCCCTGCTCCAGCTGTGTGAGGGACTCGAGGTTAGAACCCAGCCCGTCTCTCTTCATGTCACACAGTCATTCCTGAAAGGACTCAGGGTAGAGAGGTCTTGACCCTCATCTTTGCCTCTTGCAAAGAGGAGCAGAGTTCTGAGGTGTGTTCCCCGACACCCCTGTTTATGTAAATGTTGTTTCAGCCCCAGTGTTGTAAGCAGATGCCCGTTGGGCATTTCCAGATGCTGTCCCTGCTCTCAAGTTGGGGAGGGGGCTCAGCTCAGCTGTCTGGCTGGCTGGGTGCTGTCTGGACAGCATCTACTCCCCATGTCCTGGTGAAAAGCTCCCCAGCTGTCCTGACAGTCTTTGGTGTAACGGAAAGAACTTTCTGGAGCATTTTCCAGGGACTGCAGAGAAACTGCAGCATGATGGAGCCCTTTGGGCCCACAAAGGCCTCTGAAGGCATTGCTGCACCTTTCTCTGCTCTCACTCGTTTGTAATTCTGCTCTGAGATGGCAAGAATAGGGGTCCTTTCTCTGTATTTACTGGTGGCAGATCGGCTAGAAAGAGGTTAAGTTTCTCCCTGGAGATCACGCTCCAGCTTTATCCTGCGGAGCCGCTCCCTGTTGCTGGCTGGAGCGCCCCTCCCCCAAAGCAAACCTTCCTTCTGCCTGTTCGCTCTGCTCTGTGAAGCAGGGCTCCTGGCCACATCGCCCAGCGTCCTCTCCCCTCCTGCTCCTCTCCTTCCAGCCCCACCCCCATCTCAGGAAGCCAAATATGCAGGTAACAGGTGCTCTTGGCTGTCAAAGCCCGTGCTGGCAGTGACGTTGAACTGCTGGGTCAGCAGACATGTTGCAGAGGAAGGAAGGAAGGCACATTTGCTGGTTCCTGCCACTGTGCGGTACTAGAGAGCTCAAGTCATGGGGCTGAAAAGGGGGCACATTGTCTGAGAGAATGTTCTGCTAGCTTCCAGGAATGCAAGTTTCTAAAAGTACATCACCTATTTGAACACAGTTTAAAAGGTGATAGTAAATAAAACAATAAAACATTATTAAGAAAGGTGTCCTCTTAGAGACCCTAATGCAAAACCACTGACTCACCCAGGCAGGGGCTGGCTCCCTGACTGCTGAAGTCTTTTCTATAGAATAGTTCATTGGCGCTTCTTTTTTAGTTACTTCTCCACTGACATTTCCCTCCCTGTGATTAATAAATGCCAGCAGGTGCCAGGTGGTGTTCTGGGCACAGCACAATAACAGGGTGGGGACAGCCCTCTCCCTGGCGTGCCCTGGGGACACCCTTGAGGCTCTCTTCTGGGAGCCCTTGCTTTTCCTTTTCTCCTCCCTTAGGTTACAAACTTTGTCATTGCTGTGGGCACTGTCTCTTGTTCCTTTTTTTCTTTTCCCTGAGAAAAACATTTTTTATAAGCAACACCGTTGGTTTCTGGGTTCCAGCACTTAAGTTAATGAGTTGGAAAACTATAGGTCAGTTTGCCAAGTAGATTTTTCAAAGCTAAAAAGAAAAAGGAAAAAAGAAGTGAACTTGTTTGTCAAAAATATGTTTTGAAGGTTTTACCAAAAAAACACAGGGGCTAGAGAAGACCTTTGGGCATGGGGTCCTGGGCAGATGCCCCTTTCTGTGACTAAAGTCAGCATGTACAGATCTTCTTCGACTTACACTGGGGTTACGTCAGGATAAACCCATCGTAAGTTGAAAAAATGAGTCGAAAATGCAGCTAGCCAGCAAACATCATAGCTTAGCCTGGTCTGCATGAAACGTGCTTAGAACACTTACATTAGTGTGCGGTTGGGCAAAATCAACCAGCACAAAGCCTATTTTATAATAAAGTTTTACGTGTCTCATGTAATTTATTGAATACTGTGCTGAAAGTGAAAAAGAGAATGGTTGTCTGGGTCCAGAATGGTTGTGAGTATACCGATGGTTCACCGTGTGGCTGACAGGGCGTTGCGGCTTGCTGCCGCTGCCCAGCATCACAAGAGTATAGTGCTGCATGTTGCTAGCACGAAAAGATCAAAATTCGAAGTGCAGTTTCTACTGAATGCATATTGCTGTTGCATCATCATAAAGTCAAAATATTGTAAGTCGAACCATTGTAAATTGGGGATCATCTGTATTGAGGGACAGGGTGTGTCTGGTCTGGGTGTGAATGTGACCCAGGAGTGGGTGTGTCTGGACTGGGTGTGACGCTGCCGCCTCTGCTTTCTTATAGCAAAGTACATCGTGCAAGTGGATGGGAAGATAGGGCTGTTCCGAGGCCTGAGCCCCCGGCTGATGTCCAACGCCCTCTCCACTGTGACCCGGGGCAGCATGAAGAAGGTGAGCCTGGGGCGAAGCCAGGAGCGGTTGCCTCAGGTTCCCCCAAGCTCCCTGCTACCCCCAGAGGCTGCCGTGTGCCCTGGGCCTGCTTCTCTGTTCCCAGACTGGTCAGGGTTCCCCCCCAGCACCAAAGCCGGGCTCCAAAGCCTGGTGGTCTAACACTGAGTCTCCTTAATGGGAGGGCTCCTGCCCCATAGTGCTCCTGCTTTCCCACAACTGTCACAACAGACGGGCTTTTTTTCCCCAAGCTCCAGCCCTGGGGGTTACCTGAGACGGGCCCAGCTAATGGACACTGCAGAGAAAATAGCAGGAGCTGGTTCCTGCCATCTCTGCCCTTGAGAGTTACATTTAAGAGACACAGCTGTAGGGGCTTTTGGCCCTCCTTTGTTTTTTGTATCTCAGGTTTTCCCTCCAGATGAGATCGAGCAGGTTTCCAACAAGGATGATATGAAGACGTCTCTGAAGAAAGTGGTGAAGGAGGTGGGTATCTGAAATCAGAGAAGGAGAGGCCCTCAGAGGGGACTCTGATCACTTCTCACCCTGGAGTTGGCCAGGTCATTGAGAGTCACAGAGCTGGGTCCTCGTGTGTGCGTGGATGGAGTGGGACATGGAAGGAGCCCCAGGGTGGACACTGCAGAGAATCCCAGAAAGCCTGTCAGCCGCTGTGGGGCATGGCCCTGGACCCAGCGGCACTCCTGGGTGGTGGGGATTGGGGGTGGGCGACAAGTGGTGCTGTCCGAGGTTGACTGACCCTACGTGGGGCTGCGGGATTCCAGTTTTTCCCCCATAAGAGCTCGTGGCTCCCCATGAGTGCCAGTTGCAGAGACAGACCGGACTGAGTCCCTGCCCTCTGCTCTCTTCCAGACCTCCTACGAGATGATGATGCAGTGCGTGTCCCGCATGCTGGCGCACCCCCTGCATGGTGAGCTGTCCCATTGGAGACTGTATCACTGCTGTGGGATGACCCCCCCGGACTGAAGATGGGGAGCCGTAGAATTACTGGGGAGTGAGGGTGGGTGGGGGTATTCCATTGGGACCCCAAAGAGGGGAGGTTGGCTGGGGTCCTGTGCACAGGGAGCTGGGCTCTTCCCAGGCAGAGGAAATGGGATGCCGTGGTCAGGGGGTACGACGGGGCTTCTCAGAGGCCCTCCTCCCCTCCTGCGCTCTTACACAGGCCATGTTGTGCAGTGGCCGCTCTACACCGGGCACTCCACGGCTGGGTTGACGTGGGCTTTGGCCCACCATGTCACTTGTGTGTGTTTTCTTTTTCCTCAGTCATCTCAATGCGCTGCATGGTCCAGTTTGTGGGACGGGAGGCCAAGTACAGGTGGGTAATTCTTGGGACTGGCAGGAGTGGCCATGTTACCATTCAGTGTCTGCCAGGACAGGCCAGGCCATGCTGGGTCAGTCGCTGCCCCTTCTCTGCCCCAGTTCTAATACGCTGGCCTTAGAGCAACGTGGTATTGGCTCTGTAGTCTGTGTCCAGGGGCATTTTTCTTTTCTCCGTCTCTTTTCTGGCGCTGCCCTGACGAGCTGTGCAGAGAGGGTGAGTGGGGTTGGAGTGACCTCGGATTAGGAGTTGTGGCACCAGAGCTGATTCCACCACCTAGAACTGACCTGGAGTTCCCTCCTGGAGCCCTAGGTTATGCTGTAATGATTTCTCCAGCCATCACAGAACCCAGCTTCTAGCTCATTTCATCCTCTGCTCAGAGGCTCTTTGCCCTGTGAGCTTGAGGCTTGTCCCCTCAGGTGTTTGCCAGATACTTCCCTGGCCTCTGCTGTGCCTGGCACTGAGCCGGCTGCTGTGGGGGCATGGGTGTGTTGACACAGCCCCTCCCCATGGCGGGTAGGCCCTTCCTGCCCCTCTGAGGCTCAGGGCAGCACAGGAGGCGGATCCTGGAGGCATGTGGCAGGAAGACATGCCTCAGTTACCCTTCTTCCCTTAAGATTCTCGTTTCCTGGGTTCAGATGTTTTCTGTAGCTGTCCTGTGGGACCACTGCCCCAGGAGGCTTTGCTCTCATGTGCCTCATTTGGGGTTCACTACTGGGAAATTGGTCCGTTCTCCCAGACTGAAATGTGGGGTGGTGGATGGGACAGGAGGGGATGGTCTGGTTCAGAGCCCCAGTGGGCCGGGCCACTGTTCTGAGAAGAAGGGTGGTGGAGCCTGGCAGGGCTGGGTTGCCCCAGGAATAGCGCTCGCCAGGACTTTGGCTCCCACTGTCTTTCTCCTCGGCTGGCCCCTGTCACCTCAGCTTTGCAGAGCCTCCATGCAGCACAGGCCACTTGGCGTTGCTAGCCACAGGTCTCAGAGATTGCTCTTGAGCTTGCCTCACTTTTCACACCAAGGACGCCACAGCCTGTCCTCTGGTCTCTGATGGGCTGCAGTGGCCAGGGCACAAGTCCCCAGCTCCCTGCTGGGGAGGGCCAGATGCCTTTTCCTAGGCTGTATCTGGGTGGGCTGGTCCAAGGGCCACTTGTTGCAGGGCCCTGTGTTTCTTCTCTGCTTCTGGGAAGGTGATTCTTTCCACTCGCCACCCCTCCTGCTCTTACTCTGTGGGGCACACAGGCTTCTCTGCCAGAAGGTGGTTCGGCTGGAGATAAGCACTCGGGCCAGGCAGGCAGAAGGGCCTGTCTCCTCTGTAGCAGCCCAGGCTGGAAGGTTCACTCCTGAATTCCAGGTCCATGGAAAACGGCAGTAGAGAACTGCTAGACTTCTGCCCCTGTGGGTTGTTGGATTTCCCCAGTCTCCATGGACTGTGTAAATGTTCCCTCACCCCCAAACTAGAGCTCTCGAATATTCCCCACTTGGGTTCTGGCTGGTAACGGAGGCTTCCCTCCCCACCCCAGCCAGGGCTGGATGGCTCTGAGCAGGGGTGGTGGGCTTTGCTCCGCACCAGGGGGTGGGCTCCTGGAAGGTGACTGAGTGACTCTGTATTCCTGTCTTACTTTCTTCACAGCGGCGTGCTGAGTTCCATTGGGAAGATTTTCAAAGAGGAGGGGCTGCTGGGATTCTTTGTGTACGTGAGTTTATACGCCCCATTCCTGGCCATGGGCATGGCTCTACTAACAGGCTCATTCTCAACCTCTCAGGCCGCAGCTGCTGGCCTCAGACTAACCACAGGGCTCTGCCCCAGCCCGAGTAGCTGCGCTCATCTCCTGAGAGCGCCATAGCACGTGCGAGCTACGGATCACCCGGACTGAAGCTGCCCAGCCCCTTGCAGATCACGGCTCACACAAAAAGGGTACTGTTCATCAAAAATGCAGGGGAGGTGGGCTGACTGGCCTCCCCAGGCCCGTCTGTTTGCCCTGGGCTGGGGGTGGGCATGGGGCTGGTCTTCACGAGCCGGGGCACTCCGTGGTTCACAGTTTCACTGCTGAAAAATGACTGGAAATCTGTGACTTGGATTGAGCGTTGAGCACTGGCAGCTCATGGGCTGACTGCAGCCAATGGACTCTTTGACAGAGCGTTTCTGACAAATTACATCTTCACATTTTACGTTTAGGATATTTCATACAATGATCAGTATTTCTGGCATCTCTTGAAAAGTCAGAAAACCTAGCCCTCCTGGTCGTGTGTTTCTGCAGAGCAGTGTCAGCAGGGCACATGGTCTCCGGGGGGCCACGGACCCTGCCCTCCTTGGTGTCTCACACCCACCTTCCTTCACCTTTGAGGAAAGCTCATGCCGAGAAAACTAACCCACAAATGGAACCCAAGAGCTGGGCCTGACAAGTGTGTCCTTTGTTTTGCCTTTTTAAGGTCTGTGCAGTGACATACATGCCGGTATGTACACAGTATACCAGATCTGGGGCCGTTTATTAACTCACATTGTGATTTTATAGTTGGCCAGGTGTTTTTGTTTATGATCTCTCATTTAGCCAAAAAACAACTATGTATAGGGGTGTGTGTGTGTATGGTTCTCATCAGGAGGTGATTTTGCCCCCAGGGGACACTGGCAATGTCTGGAGACATGTTTTGGTTGTCACAACTGGCATCTAGTGGGTAGAGGCCAGGGGTGCTGCTAAACACCTTGCAATGCAGAGGACAGCTTCCACAGCAAGGAATTATTCATCCCTAAGTGTCGACAGTGCCAATATTGACAATCTTGGTTTATACAGACACACATATTCTCATATGTCTATATGTATAAAAATACATGTGAATACCCCTGGCCAAGTGGTTAAGTTCACGCGCTGTGCTTTGGGGGCTCAGGATTTCGCTGGTTCGGATCCTGGGCACCGACATGGCACCGCTCGTCAGCCCACGCTGAGGCGGCGTCCCGCATGCCTCACCTAGGACTCACAACTGAAATATACAACTATGAACTGGGGGTATTTGGGGAGAAAAAGCAGGAAAAAAAAAAAGATTGGCAACAGTTGTTATCTCAGGTGCCAATCTTTAAAAATAAAAATATATATATACACATATATATGTGTGAATAAACACTTCCTCATGTGACTGTGGCATCAGACCTTAAAACACTACACGTCACCACCCCGGGCATATTTCACATGCCTTATATAGTTCTGTTCTGGGGTGTGATTAGGATTCCCACATGGTAGACGCTTACCCATTGGGTTCTTTTTTCCCTCACATGATTTTGGAACAGGTGATACATGTTATGGTACTCGGAAAGCACCCAAGGGTGTACATGGAAAGTCAGTCTGCGCACAGGCAGAGGCAACGGGATTGGAAGTTGCACTCACGAAGGTTCATTTTATTAATATGCCTCATAACATAGGCATATTAATAAAATTGCATATATTCTTTTGAACTTTTCAAATATTTTGCAGTAAGATTTTTTAAAATTCAGAAGTCATAATTCTGCTTCCTCTCTCAAGACATAGTCATTTTTCCCTTGGAGATCTTCCCAAGTCATTCCTTATCTAAATAGGCATATAAACACATTTAAAAAAAGTACTAGTAGCACGTAGGACCCACTGATCTCAGTCTGGCTTTTTGCCCTCAGCACTGTGTCTTGGGGAACCTTCATGTCAGCTTGTAGAGCTGTTGATCCTAAAGGCTGTCACTTTAATAAAAGCCCTCTTTGCGAAAGCTTGCATGGAATGTCTTCAGGGGAACATTCCAGGGGTGAAGACGACAGATGCATTGAGCAAAGTGTTTTGTGAGAGTTGAGTAGGTAAAGAGACCAGGAGAAATCTACCAACATGTAGGCACTCTTTCATAATCTGCATTTGAAAAATCCAGATTTAGCAACATTTACATCTTGAGGCCCAGCTTCTGTGGTTGGAGAACCACTTGTGAGACCATCAACTAGTTTGTGGCATCAGATGTGGCATATCACACCCTCCGTGGAGAAAGGAACACCAGCTTCCTGGTGTGGATGGCTGCTGGCCCACGCCGCCCCTGCAGACCTCCTTCCTGAGGTGGTGCCGTTGGATATGCTGAAGTTTTGAGCATCCTGCCTGCTTCCTGGGTGTGGAGCCCCAGGAAATGTTCCCCTCCCTCCCCTGCTCATCTTTGCTCACCTTGTCTTTTAGTGGCTTAATTCCTCACCTCCTGGGAGATGTGGTTTTCTTGTGGGGCTGTAACCTGCTGGCCCACTTCATCAATGCCTACCTGGTGGATGACAGCGTGAGTGACACCCCAGGGGGGCTGGGAAACGACCAGAATCCAGGTTCCCAGGTTGGTTGGAACAAGGACTTGTCCATCTTTCCATGTACTGCTGATGCCCAGGGTCTGGGGCAGACTCGAGGACTCTGGGATTCTGAGTACCAGGCCCTGAGGACTAGAGAGGACCTCTCGGGAGTGGTCTGAGCAGAGGCCCTCTGGTTGTCCGTGGGTCATCTTTGACTCCAGGCAGAATGGCCTCGAGAGATGAGATTGGAGATCAGTAACCAGACTTGGAGGAGTTCATGGAATGCCCATCTCTGGGCAGCTTTAGGAATAAAACAGACCCCAGCTTCTCTAAGGCTGGTTTGAGTCAGTGACCCAAGGAGGACTCAGGAAATCAGGAGATAGACCAGCTAATAATAACCCTTTAATTTTTGCTTAATGTTTTATGCTTTCAAAAACCCTTTTGTGAACATTATAACATTTCATTCTGACAGCACCCCAGTTGTTAAGGGAACAGGGTGCATATAATGTCCCCTTTTACGGATAGAGAAACTGAGACCCAGAGGTTGAAGGGCTCTCCAGAGGCATTCAGCTGGGCACTGACGGGGCTGGGCCTGGGCCTTCCCTGTGCCGGGCTGAGGGTGCCTGCCGCCTTGAAGTTTTTCACATCAGCTAGGAAGTGTGCGGTGCAGGCGCAGCCCAGTGTTTGGTTAGCAGTGGTCTACACAGCCTGCTGTGCACAGACCTCTCAGCTGGTTGGCTCAGGTGTGGGAGGGCCTTGGTCCTTTGAAAAGGCGCTTGTTGAAGAAAAGTGTCCAGGGACCTGATGACTGACTGGTTCTGCCTGAACCCAGAAAGAGTTGGGGAACAGTGACGGGTGGGAGATTCCTGGCAGCCAGACATTCTGCCAGCGGGGATTGCCAACCCCAGGAGGATAGGCAGGGGACATGTCTGCCAGAACCACTTGGGGGGAGTTTGGGTTCGTGTTCTGTGTCTGTGTCTGTGTCTGGGCCCCAGAATGGCGTTGGCGGGGGGTGGGGGGGGACAGGGCGGCGAGGTGTGGGCATGGTCTGTGCGGCCTGGAGTGCCCGCCCCAGCTGAGCCTCTGCCCGAGGTGGGTTGCGTCTGCCGTGTGGCTTGGCTGGGTGAGTCTCATGGGCCTTTCAGTGTAAGCACATTCAAGTGCTCCATAGAGACCAGCGCCCACCTACAGTGACAGGAGCACGTGCTGTGGCCCTGCCCTTTCTCAGGGGCCTTATGGGTGGGTGAGCTGCTGCTGTCACATACAGAGCAAGGCCGGGACAGCTGGGGCATCCGGGCAGGGGGAGGGGTGTCCCACAGCTGCCTGGCTTCCTCCAGTCTAGGTGGGCAGGTGTTCGACCAGGGGCTGCTGCCTCAGGTCACCACAACGCAGTCAGCAGCTTCAGGAAAAGGATTGTTCAAGTGCTTTTCTGATGTGGTGTAACCGCTAACATGAGGCTGCAGCTCAGGCACAGGGCTGAGCAACACCCCCCACCACACCCCCAGGTTGCAGGCATCCATCTGGTGGGATGGCCACACCACAGGAAGCTGAAGGGTAGGTAGTCACCCTTCCTTGTTAGGAGCTGCTTCCTGGGCAAAGCAGAATTCAGAAGTTGGGCGCCTGAAGGTGAGAGCTTGGTGAGGTGGGGGGGGTGGCTGTAAGCCCAGAGTTTCCCCTCGCCTTCTGCTGCAGGTCCAGGATTGTGTGGGTAGTTTGGGTGGGTAGCTGTCTTTTCATTCAGTAAGCACTTACTGAGCACCGACTGTCGGCAAAGCCCTGGACATTGATCAAGGCAGACACAGGCCGAGCCCTTGAAGCTCGCAGCTCGGGGTTATGCAGGCCAGCAGCCAGTAATCCCAGTTATCTGGCCTTCACTTCTCCTCACCGTCCCCAGCTGGGTCACAGAAGTCCCTTCAGTCTGGTTATCCCACTTCTGCCTCCCAGATCTTCTCTTGGCTCTGACCACAAGGCCACGGAAGCCGCTGGCAGGCCCTGCAAGGGATGCAGTGTGTGCAGCGGGTGTGTGAGGCCAGTGTGGAGGGCAGGGCAAAGGGGGCCCAGATGAAGCAGCATGGGACGAGGGCCCACGTATCTGAAGCCTGCGTCCTGAGGTGCCTGTGGCAAACCTGTCTTCCTTTCTGTCTCTTCAGTTCAGCCAGGCCCTGGCCATCCGGAGCTACACCAAGTTTGTGATGGGGGTAAGTTGAGTCAGCTGCCCTTCCCACTGCCCTCTGGGCCTGGGTGGGGCTTAGGAGGCCAGCACTGGAGGGCTGGCAGCATCCTCAGTTTCAGGGGTTGGCACAGTGTGGCCCTGCTCCCTGAGCCTGGGCGGCACTGGTGGAGGGTGGGTCACGGACACTCTGCTCTCTCGGGTTTCAGATCGCAGTGAGCATGCTGACCTACCCCTTCCTGCTGGTCGGTGATCTCATGGCTGTGAACAACTGTGGGTAGGTGTGGGCCCCTCCACCTGGCACTCGGCCCCCTCCTTCCTGGTCTGTGTAGGGGCTCAGCCCACCAGGCATCCTGGCTTCCTCTAGGATTCACCATGCCCCTTTGGGCTGAATCTCTGGTTCCGGATGTGGGTGGTGGCAGCTCCAAGCCATTCCTTCTGGAAGTTTCCTTTTTCTTGGCTGATCCATCTCCCACTGTTCTCTGTCTAACATGCTCTCCTTCCTGGGCAGGCTGCAGGCCGGGCTCCCCCCTTACTCCCCAGTGTTCAAATCCTGGATCCACTGCTGGAAGTACCTGAGTGTGCAGGTAAGCAGGCTCCCAAGGGAGATTTTTCCCATGCTTCTGCCCCGTGATCAGATGAAATGGTTTTGTGGCCTCTTCATTGCATGGAAAGGTAAGGTTGTCATGGAATCCAGTCTTGTGAGTAGGGAGGATAAAACAAATGTAGATTCTTGGTTTAAGGCATTTAAATTAAATTTTCACTTTATTTTAGAAAGGATTTGAAGTAGTTAGATCTGAATTTACAAACAAAGTATACATCAGACGAGGTCTCCTTTTCTTCTTCGCCTCTTAAAGACTCTTAAAATGAGTAGAAGGAGCCCACGGGGTGGGTGGTGAAGCTGGAGAGCTCCTTATCCCTGGAGCAGCCCGGGCTGCAAACACAAGGACTAAGAGCGGTTCCTGACACGCAGCTGGCGAGTGGAGAAGCTGCGAGTGGAGACCGCCGGCTCCCTCGTGCAGGATGTCCCCGGGGCTCAGGCCAGCCTGAGGGTTGAGCTGGGCCATGTGGTGAGCCTGGCGAAGGGGCCACTTGGGGGTTTTGTGTCTGTGCCCAAGCACCCTCCCACTGGCTGGAGCTCTTGGGCCCAGAGGTCAAGGATCCAAGTTTCTGGCCCAGGGCACATCCTCGCCTTTTCCTGGCCTTGGTTTGCCTCAAAGTAAAATGGTGCAGTGGCTTGGGGAGGAGCGAGCGCACAGACTAGCCTCAAGGTTGAGAAGAGGACAGATGAGAGGGAAGCAGGGAAGCCAGAGATGGACACAGTTCTTGCCAGCGACTCTGGTCAGTTCTGCGTGTGTCACATGCCCTGGGCATTGGAGGAGTCCCGACCACTTGGGCTCTGAAGCGAGAATGGCACCGAGTCTCGTCTTGGGGCATCTCCCTCTGAGTAGCCCCATCGACACCAAACACCCTGTAGCCTGAAGTGAACCGCTCCCTTGCGCTTCAGCACAAGGCGCCTTCTGACCTTGGCCTCCGGGAAAGCAGGCCTAGCCCTCCACCCCCACCCCGGGGGTCTCAGAGCTGCTGGACCCATCTTTGCCTACGCTGGCTTTGCTCTGGGGCAGGGTGAGAAGCATGCCCTCCCCTTTCATTGACCTGTCTGTTCTTCCAATCCAGGGCCAGCTCTTCCGCGGCTCCAGCCTGCTTTTCCGCCGGGTGTCATCAGGATCATGCTTTGCCCTGGAGTAACATGAATCACCTAAAACCCCGCTGTCTCGGCCTGGGCGCTGTGGAGGAGGCCTGAGCATCTTGAGGCACCTGTTACGACTCCAACCCAGCAACACCTAGATGTGCTCCAGCCCAGCTGGGCTTTGGTTTCCATATTTGCCATGTGTCTGTCCGGAAGTGGGGGTTAGGTGGGGGTGAGGCTGCGCCCAGTGGATTGGTCACCTGCTAGACCTGCGGGAGGTGGGCAGGGCTATGGAATTGGGGCAGAATCCCCTTACTAAGCAGATTTGCTGAATCCGCTTTGTATCAGGGGCCAGAGAACGACTTGTGGAGGCCTAGGTTGGATGGGAAAGGCTCGCGGGGTCAGGTCCCACCCCCTGCTCACACCCAAGTGGGCCCAGCTCTCCTGCAGCTCAGCTGGGAGCACTGCCCTCCTGCTTTGTACATAGGGCGTGATCCCCTTTCACCAGGCCACCACCATGTCCAGGCCTGTGCCAGGAAGCCATTGCTCAGTTCTACCTTTGTTTTTCTCAACACTACCTTTCTGATACGAAGGCAGCACCTTCGGAATGTGAAATCATGTACTGCTCAGAATGTGTCCCTCTCATCAAGTGCTCATTGGTTTAATGGTGACGCCTCCTGTGCAGGATCTGGTCACCTGTGCATTTGTGAACACCCAGGAATTAGGCAGATCACCGTCTCTTGTCTACCCAGTTTAACAATTTGTGATAAGATTTGACCGTTTCTCCCTCAAATAAATGTATTGGTGGTGATTTGGAGTTTTGTGGGGAGTCTCTCATTTTTATGAGCTTAAAAACCATGTGCAAAGTCTTTCTCAGTCCTTTGTGTTTGTGGGAAGGAGCTGTAAAGCGACAGGGCTGGGGCAGCCTGGCCTGGAGATGAGCAGTGCCGGGCTTGCTGCAGGTCAGCCTCGGGGAGACGCTGGACAATTTTCTGAATTAGACAAGGCCCAGACGCCTGTTCACAGAGCACCCGCTCATGCACAGGCCTCAGGCCTGTTACCAGGGAGACGTCCCTTGAAGGGCCCTCCCAGCTTCAGAAAATGTTCCACCCAAACCCCTAACTGTCATCTCAGCACTGTTTGTGGATGACATTCTCAGGTTTTACTGAGAGTCGGTGTAGAGGTCACATGGTTACAGCAGAAGGGGGAGACATGGGCCCAGCTGAAGCACCAAGGCCCCCTGCCTTCTCTGGAAAAGGCGGACCTCCCTTCCATTCGTTTCTGCCCAACCCCAGGGTCTGTAAACAGACAAAACTTAACAAATGGACCATGCTGGCCCTTGGAGACTGGGCTTGTATCTGGTAGGGTTTGGACACCAGTTGAGGTCCAGCTGAGCTCTTGAGTGTTTCTCTGCCCTTGCTTTAGGGGAGCTGGCTTCTGAGAGTTGGGGTCTGGTAACTTTGGTCATCCTCACAGGTCTGGGCCAGGTCTCCCAGGGAAGGCCCCTGCGGTGCTTTTGCAGAACTGGTTTTCCCCAGTGGCCTAGTAACAGTTGACTCAGGGGCAGTTTACATTATGGATCCTTGTTCCCCAAGAACGCAGAATGTGTGAGTGGGTGTCCTGTAAACGTACGCTGGTTGAAGCTGCTAAGGTCTCGTTCTCACTGCAGACAGCTCAAGTGGCAGGGAAGGCGAGCAGGTGGCAAGGTGAGCGGGCCAGGCCTTGCGGCACCATTTCTTCAGAGAAGGAAGGCCCTTGGGCGGCGTGCCTGCCTCATGGCACATTTCCTTTCTCCAGCCCTGCATTGTTCCCACCGTGCTGCCCACTGTCCTGGGGTAACTTTTCTTCCCATTGCTCCACGCTCAGATCCTTTTTGCACTGATTACTTCCTGTGGTCCCCCAAAGTTGGGGGCACTTGCATCTCAGGAGCCTGAGCTGACCTGGCCACGAGGAGCCCTTTCGTCTGACCCACCTCCTCCCACAGGTTTGGAGAGGCTGCCTGGGGGTAAAGAGCGGGCCATGGGGGGCTTGGCGAGTCACCTCGAGGAGAGCCAGTGCTGCTCCCAAGTAATACCTTGGGATTTCTGAATTGGGGTCTTGACTACGTTTCCCAGGCTATCTTCCACACCCAGAAACGGCGAGAAAACCCCTTTGATACTTTCAGTTCTTAGTTGAGCGAACTACAGGTTTTACTCCTAACAGTTTTCAGGTCAGTATTCAGATGCATGTATTGTGTATGTTCAATGCTCCCATTGTTTCCCAGACCCTTCAGTCTTTGAGGGCTGAGGCCTCACTGCCCCCGAGCACCTGGCATGTTCCCCATCAGTCCTGGAAACTGGAATGTTGAGGTCCTTATGTGAGAAAGAAGAGGGCGGGGTTGGGGCAGGAGGGGAGCTGAGCTGCCAGCAGAAGGAGGGGTGACGAGAGTGGGAATGTCCTTTTGGGGACCAATCATCTTCCTCCCCTCCTGGAAAGCCATTGTGATGGACAAAGCTGGAATGTCCCCAGGCAGGCCTTTTGAGAGTCCCTGTGATGAAGCCTGAGGTGGCAGTGGTGGCCTGTGCTGGCCCCTACAGTAGTCCTTGTTCCGGTGCCAGTCTCCATATGCCTGGGAGCCATGCAGCATAATGCTGGAGCACTCCTCTCCCCACTCAGGTCCTCAAGGCCTCAGAGTGCCAGCCCCCCTGCCCTGTTTGAACATGCCCTCCCATCCTCGTGGGCTCGTGCTGACACATCCCCTCCCTGCCCATTTGTCACAGCCCTGCCTGACTAGTTTGGGACATCATGTCTTGCCTTCTGTTGTTTCCACCAAAATAAACTTCCAAAGAGATCTCTGCTCCTCGTCTTGGGTAAGTTCTCTCATGTGACAGTGTTCCTGAGGGCTGGCGACAGGTGCTCTTGCTTTGCAGGAGGCAGGCGGAGCCCACCCAAAACTAGGAAAAATGGGTTTGGACCTCCATGGTCCTGCTCTGCCCGGAGGCTACCTCACCTGACCCTCATAGGACCTGGGGCTAACCTGAGAAAACAGGCCCAAGAAGGAGGGGACCCCCCCCCCGCCCCCACGCAGAAACACAAGTTAGATGAGCATCTGAAAATCAATGTAATACACTCTATCCCCAGAATAAGGAACAAAACCATATGATTATCTCAATAGACTTGGAAAAGTTATTTGACAAAATTCAATATCCCTTCATGAAAAAACATCAAAAGCCTAAGAATAGAAGAGAACTTCCTTAACCTGATAAATGGCATCTGTGAAAAATCCATAATTAACATTATACTGAATGGTGAAAAACTACTACCGTTTTCCCTCTAAGATCAGGAAGAAGATAAGGAGTTCTGCTCTTGCCACTACTCAACATTGTACTGGAGGGTCTAGCCAGGGCAATTAGGCAAGAAAATGAAATAAAAGTTATGTGTTGGAAAGGAAGAAGTAAAATTGTCTGTGCAGATGACATGATCTTGTAAAGAGAAAATCCTAAGGAATCCACTAAAAATACTGTTATAACTAATAAATGAATTCAGTAAGGTTGCATGATAAAAAAATTGATATATAAAAATTGTATTTCTATACATTTGCAGTGGAACAAGGTAAAATGAAATTAATGAAACAATTTCATTTACAGTAGCATCAAAAATAATAAAATACTTATGAACTTAACAAAAGAATTGCAAAACTTATACTTTGAAAATCATAAAATGTTGTTGAAAGAAGGCAAAGAAGACCTAAATAAATAGAAAGACATCCCATGTTCATGGATTGGAAGACTTAACATTGTTAGGATGGCAGATTACATAATCCCTGTCAAAAATCTCAGGGGACTTCTTTGCAGAAATTTGGCAAGCTGATCCTAAAATTCATATGGAAATTCAAGGGATCCAGAATAGCCTAAACAATCCTGAAAAAGAAGAGCACCGTTGGAGGACTCATGCTTCCCAATTCCAAAACTTACTGCAAAGCTACAGTAATCAAGACAGTGTGGTACTGGCATAAAGATAAACACATAGATCAATAGAATAGGATTGAGAGTCCAGAAACAGTCACATTTATGGTCAACTGATTTTCAACAAGGGTAATGACAACTAAATGGAGGAAGAATCATCTTCAACAGAAGGTGCTGGGGCAATTGGATATTCACGTGTTTAGGACGAAGTTGGACTCCCACCTCACATCACATACAAAAATTAAAAATGGATCAAAGACTTACAAGAATTAAAACTAGAAAACTCTTAGAAGAAAACATAACCATAAATTTTTATGACCTTGGATTAAGCAATGGTTTCTTGGATATAACACCGAAAGCATAAGCAACAACAACAAAAAAGATAAATTGGATGTCATCAGAATTAAAAACTGTTGTGTTCAAAGGATATCATCAAGAAAAATTGAAAACGCAATCCACAGAATGAGAGAAAATGTTTGCAAATCACATATCTGATAAGGGACTTGTAGCTAGAATATATAAAGAATTCCTACAACTCCATAATAAAAAGACGAATGCCCCAATAGGAAAATGGGCAAATGACTTGAAGCGATGTTTGTCCAAAAAAGACATACAAGTGGCCAATAAGCACATGGAACGATGCTTGACATCATTAGTCATCAAGCAAATGAAAATCCAAACCCCAATGAGATACTATTTCACACTCACTAGGACAGCTATAATAAAAAAGACAGATCATAACAATGTTGGTGAGGATGTGGAGAAACTGAAACCCTTGTATGTTGCTGATGCAAATGTAAAATGGTGCAGCCACTTTGGAAAGTAGTGTGGCAGTTCCTAAAAAAAGTTAAACGTAGAGTTACACATGATCCAGAGTTACCATACAATGCCACTCCTAGGGATATACCCAAGAGAAATGAAAACATATGTCCACACAAAAACTTACATGAATGTGTATAGCAGCATTATTCATAATAGCCAGTAAGTGGAAACAACCCAAAAGTCCAGCAGTTGATGAATGGATAAATAAATGTGTTCCGTACAAAGGGATATTACTTGTAATGAAGAGGAATGAAGAACTGCCCCATGCTACAACATGGATGAACCTTGGGAATATTATGCTAAGTGAAAGAAGCCAGTCACGAAAAGGTCACATATTGTATGATTCCATTTATATAAAATGTCAGAATAGACAAATCCATAGAGACAATAAATAGAGGTTGCTTAGGGCTGGGGGTGGGTGGTGGAGCGAAAAATGAGGAGTGACTGCTAATGGGTGTGGGGTTTCTTTTTGGGGTGATGAAAATGTTCTAAAATTGTGTTGATGGTTGCACAACCCTGTGAATATACTAAAAACCGTTGAGCGATACACTTTAAATGGGTGAATTTTTTGTTATATGAGTCATATCTTAATAGAGATATGTTATATCACATATATATATGGTCGGCGTACAGCCCTGGCCTGACTTGAATGCTTCCTGTTTAACTGCACCTTCCGGCTTTGGTCTGGAGACAGTCGCTCTGTCCCTCCCTACCAGGCCCGGCTCAGTCCCAAGCTGCCCTCGGTCACCAACTCTTGCTACACTCCCCCATACACACTTGTGCTTTCCCTCCCCACAGCGCTCTGGACAATCCTGCCATGCTCCCCTGGGTGAGGGTCTGGGACTCCCAAACCCTTTCTCAGACTCCTCCATGCAGAGAGGGTTGGCAAAGCCATGCTTGAGGTGCATTCCTGACCTTGCATCCCCAGACGGGCCTGCGCAGCAGCCCCACTGTGAAGAGGTCATATGCCACTCTTCGATCCTGGGTCCTGAACCCAGCTCAGCTCCACTGGTGACTCCTGGAATAGGAGAGTCAGCCCACTGCCCTTGGCCTGCCCTTGGCCTTTTCCCCTTCCTGCCAGCTACCTGAAGTTGGATGAGTGGGTGGGAGTTACAGGAAGGAAAGGAAGGATGCCCCAAAGAACTAAATGGAGTGTTTGGGGGAGGAGAGTGTACAGGAGAAGGAACAGTGCCACAGACTGGTGGGGAAGCATGGAACGTCTTCTGGTTTGGCCCCCGCCCCTCACAAGCACAGAGACTCAGGAACTCGAGCACAGGCTTTATTCAGGAGTCAGGGGCTGCTTCCCTTCCCTGGCCCCTGCCTGCCCCACCCAGAGAACTCTGCTCGGGTGAGGCTAGTCCCCTTACACCGCCCCCCAAGTTACACAGGCAAGTAGGGGAGGAAGGCACTCAGGGAGAACCCCTACCCTGCACAGGCAGGCAGCCCTCGGCCAGGCAGGCAGGGCTCTCCCCAGAACCCCCACCCACCCGCCCCGGACTGAGAGAGGAGAGGCAGGAGGAGTCCAGGCCAGGTGTGCAGTCGTCGGGCAGCAACCTGAGCTCGCAGCCGGCCAGGCCTCATGCCCCAAGATGTCTGTGGGTGAGTCACATGCCCTGCAGCCTCCAGAGGGCCTTCAGCCAAGATGTGTCTTGTTTGGGGGGCTGGGGACAGGGTGAGAGAGATGGCAGGAGGACAGCTGACCTCTTCACCCTGGGAAAGCAGGAGGCACTCCTGGGAACAGCCCAGGACTCAGATGGCTCCAGGAAGAGGCCAGGGGACTGGAGGGGCCAAGGGGCTCCTGGGACATCCTGAGATCTTCTGTCCCTAGAAGAGCAGGCCATGGCCGCAGGACAACTGGAGAACGGGCACTTGAGGCCACAGGAACACCACTCAGAGCAATGTGCAGCTAGCTGAGGAGCGGACTCCCTGGAGGCAGAGGCACTCCTGGGGCACTGCCAGGGTGTGGCCCTGTAGAGGCCTCCTCAGGGCACAAGCACACTGGCCTCGAGTCCGGCCAGAAGGTGGGGTGAAGGGGGGCTGCTGGGCCACAGAGCAGGACCTGCCCAGTAAGCTGTGGCCTCTTACTCAGAGAAACACACTCCAGAGGGGGCGAGGCCAGGGTGCCCCCACCAGGCCTTGCCTTCGAGTGGTGACCCCTTCAGAAGATTCCAGCCAACACCAGGGGAGGCAGTAGTAGCAGTCCCAGGAGAGGGACCCAGACACGACCACCGCCCGAGTTCAGCCCTGACTTGATGCCAGGCTTTCCAGGGCCCTCTGCACCTGTGGGAAAGGAGAGGCTTTGCCTTAGCCTGGAGACAGCTCTGCCTGACCTCCCACCCACCCCACCAGGCATGCAGGTGGCAGCCCAGCAGCCAGGGAGGAAGCTCCTACTCAGAAGGTGCATGCCCCGCCATGCCCATACCATCTATGCCAGGGGCAGGGAGCTGACATTCTGGAGTCAGGAGGGAAGGTAGGGCAGACGCTACAGGCCTTACCTGGCAAGGACGACTGCAGGACCAGGGTACGCCCACCTGTGGCATTAGCGGTGGCAGAGGTATTGGGGGAGTTGGGCAGGGACTTGGAGGAGGTGTGCCCCATGTGGTCCAGTGTGGCCTGCAGCTCACCTGGCTCATCCTGGACTGGAATAACTGAGGCCGAGACCTCAGTGGAAGGAGGTAACTCGGCCTCAGCCTCGCCCTCCTCCGGGGAGTAGGGTAGTGGCTCCTGTGTCCCTGTTAGGGACACCTTAGGGTGCAGAGAACTCTCTGGGCTTCTGGAGGGCATTCTTGTCCTGCTGGCCTCTCTGTCTGCTGACTTGGGGGTGGGATCATGGGTTGATTTGGGGAAGGTGGCTGGCCCCTCATCCAAGGAGAGCTGGCTGTGAGTTGCCAAAACGGAAGGGACCTCAGTTGCCAGGGAAGATGGGGCCTCAGTTACCAGGTAAGGCAAATCCTCAGCCTCTTCAGGGCCTCTAATGGGTTCTGATAAGAGAGATAAGGCCTCTCATTAGTGCTGCAAGCAGGACCTCACATCCCTCAGCCCACAGGCATCAAGGTGAGGCCACCAAATGTCCTACGAAGACACACATACGCACACCTCTCCAGCGAATATGTCCCTCATTGCTAATAAATGTTATTTCTTGTGATTGACACAGTTACTCCTCCATCCAAGTCTTCCTCTCTCTGCACTCTCACCTCCACTTTTCGGGGATTTCTCCAGCTGGAGTCCCGTTCCTAACACGCCTACCGCGTGGCAGGCCCAGTGGTGCGAGTCCCTCTGGCAACGCCCACCAAGAGGCCCCTCCCACCCCAGGCCCTCTCCACCTGGCCACGCCCACCTCGCCCGCGCTCGGAAACTGCCGGACTCTGCTCTAGCTTTGGCTTGGAGGGTTGAAATCCGGTCACTTGGAATGACAGGGAGCCAAAGTGGCTGCGCAAGGAGGGCAGAGCGGGCTTGGCAACTCGGATGGGGTGGGGCCGTCGAGGGCTCCTGGAGGTCGCATCCCGCCGGGCCCCTCACTGCCCACGCACCGCTCGGGGAGCCAGGGGGACCCTAGACCATCAGGTCACCGTCCCTTCCCTCCCTTTCCTCTTTCTCCCCACCCCATCCCCGACTCACCACAGAGGGAGATCTCACAGTGGTAGCCAGAGGGACACTGGGAGCACGGAGTCCCCTCCTGGTAGGGCCTCTGCCTCTTCACGTTCCCCCTGCAGGAGCCGAGGAGGATGCTGGCGGGGAGGGGAGGTCCCTGCCAACTCCTGACGCTATTATCCCTTGTACACACCCCTAGTCCAGAAGCACCCCCGCGGCTTACTTGTTCCCGACTAATTTGCTGGGCCAATGAGAGCAGACTCCCATCCGTGCCCTCCTCACAGGTCCCGCAAGACTGTAGAGTGTAGGCCCTAGACTGCCGCGCCACCTCTTCCTTAGACTGTGTCCCACTCAGCCCTCCCCTGGGCTCGGCCCACCTCCTCCCCCCAGGGCTCCCTCGGGAGGCACTCACGGGGGCTCGTAGTTGCAAACCAGCAATTGGATGTTGGTCTCCTCAACTCCCTGGAGCTTCTCGCAGAAGTGGGAGCCACAGCCAATCCGCTCGGTCTTGGCCCAGACCACCTGAAGGAGGGCAAACCCAACAGTTTGGCCTGGGTAGGTCGGGCCCTGGCTCTCTACACCAGCTTCTATGGGTGGGAGAGGAGGAACCCTATGGCCTGTCAGATCCGAGTCTCTGAGGACACAGCTTCAGGACAAAACTCTGGACAGAGGGCCGTGGGGGGGCGGGGCAGGGGTGGTATTTGTCCTGAACATCCTCTCCCCTGCCAACCACACACACAGTTTCACCAGGCCTCTCTCCCTCTGAAAACCTTCCCTTTGGAAATACTGTCATAAATTGTTCTTGCCCGCTCTCCCTAAACGCACTTGCATTTTAAATAAGGGGTATATCCAAAGGAATAAATCTCAAACGGGAGAATCTTAGATATCAGCAATCAGCAACAACCAAAGTCCAAGGAATGGAAGGGGAGGAGCCGTTGTGGAAATGGAACTTTCCCCATATCACAAGTAAGCAGGGAGCTGCTTGGCGTCTCCCAGGCAGAAATGACCCCAGAGAGCGTGTGCACTCAGCCCTAGAGAAGGTTGGGGTGGAGGTGGGGCAGAGCTGCTCCTGCTGGGCACCGATAGCAATCCCTACAGAAGGATGTGTGGGTATGGGGGATGTGAGCTGTGACAGAAGACAGAAGGAAGGGGGCAGGGAGGGCTGCTGGACCCTCACAACTTCCTGATCTGGGTGGGTGATGTTGGGATTTCCTTCCTTAAAGATTAGCGCTAAAAATACCACCCAAAAGGGGCACTGGAAAATGGAATTAGTGGATATGGGTGGGAAGATGGTGAGCGTGTTTTCCTTTTTTAAAAAATTGTCATCTTATTGTTTGAAAAAAATAGGTATTGGGAGGAGAAAAGGAAGAATTCAGTAACACTGTTAACTCCCCTATGTGAGCACACACACGCCCCTACACTCTCATCTGCAAACTCAAACTTTCAAAATGCAGCAAGAACCCTGACACAAGCACAAAGTGCCTCAGAGGCAGGAAATGCTCTCACAGGCTCCTGAAACCTTCACTCCGTGACCATTTGCTCTTATCTTACACATAGTTTTTAAAAGCTAAAGAAAAATCAGACAAACAAAATTGTTGATTTGTCCTTTTGCTCCCTGGCAGACTAGAAGCAGCAACTTAGACATCGTGAGAAATGACAAAAGAGGGAGAGGGAAAGCAAAGAGAGAAGTCAGGGGGCATTCACGGCTGGGGGAACAGCCCTGCGTCTTAGGTCAGAGGACAGGACTGCTTAGAGCTGTCGGCTCGCCTAGTACACTAACTACTGTCCAGGAAACTAACTCAGATCCCTTGGCACCCCCGAGGTGGAGAGGGGCCCCTAGGTTTTCAAAAGCCTGTGCTTTCTAAAGAATCAACCGAAAACGGGTCAGACAGTTTGAGCAGCAGACTCTGTCGGGGGCCTGGACTCCACATGAATGGCTGTGGAAGGACAACTTTTATGAGGGATCTAAGGGGGCTTAGCGTGTGGACTAAGGGACTCCCGGCCGCGGAGGGAGAGGTGGTCCCGCCCCCCGGCCCGCCTCGCACCTGCGTGTAGTGCCCGCACATCTGGCCCGGGTCGCAGGTGCCAGCGCTGAGGTTGTAGTGGTCGTGCTCTTGGTACCACTGCTCCACGGCCAGCGGCACGTCCATGGCCTCGTCCGTGATGGCGAACAGGTTCTCGCCGCGCCGCCCACGCTCCTTGTTGTGGCCCCAAATGCACTGCTGCGCGTAGGCCTTGGCGAAGGCGGCCAGCTCCTCGTCCCACCTCTGCGGGGCAGGTCAGGGAGGGAGGTGAGGACGCTTAGGGCTCGGTGGAGGCAGGAGTGGGGGGTGGGAGAAAAGAAGGTTGAGGGTGTCCTGGGGACCTCTGGAGGCCAGAGACCCTCCCCTCCTTAGCAGAGTGACTCTTGGCTGTGATCTGGAAGAAGTCTCTGCTCCTGGTGGGCTCCTGTGGGGAGGTGGGAGGGTGCCACCCCAGGCGGTGAAATTAGCAAGGTCAGGACCGTTCACCAGCTTTGCAACTTTGGACAGATTGCCTAGCCTTTCTGAACTTTCACAGGACTTTGGGAAAAACAAAGGAGATGATGTTTGTGACAATGCTATTAGTAATTAATATTAATATCCTTCTATGTGAAAGGTGGGTGGCAGCGATGCCCCTCCTACCTCCCAGGGCTGCCTGAACCGCTGTGAAGCCCCCAGGATGTCCAGCAATGTTCAAGGGCTGGGGTGTTTATTCAGCTGTCCTCCTCCCTGGCCCACCCATCGTAAATCTGACTTGAGTGGCCAGCACTCCCCTCTCAGCTCCCACTCTCCTCTTGGGACAGCCCACTCTCCATGGGTTTACCAGCTCCAGGCTTCCCTCTCCAGTGCTGTTCCCAAGTGCTCTCGACTCTTGTCAACTGATAATCCTTTTCCCCAAGAAAATTGTCTCTGTGTGACCCTGATCGAGAGGCCTATTTTCAGAGCCTTGGTGGCCAAAAGAGGTGTCAGATCCCAAAGGTAGTCGTCTCCAGTTGGGGACCCCAGGTGAAACAGTGGGAGGGGGCATTTTAGGTTAGGGGGCCTCTGAGGTTCTGTGTCCCTGGCTGGGAGGACAGGCCCAGTGTGGGTGGGAGGATGGATTAACAAGGCATCTGACCAAGAGATTGGGGAGGGAGGCCTGGATCCCATTAAGTTTTGTCCTTGGCCTCTCCTGGAAAAGGGTGGCCTGGCGGCAACTCTTGCTCCACCCTCCGGAGGCCCAGCCAGCTGCGGGAGCCAGACACCCCATAAGGCGCCAAGAGCTTGGGTGACCCTGAGGGGAGGGGGCTGTGTGGCCACACCCACTCCCCCCCATCCAGGGTTCTCAGGAGCAGTTGCCTGGGGTGCGGATGGGAGCACTGGGCTAGGACAGCCCCACTGCCGTGACTTCAGGTGAATTCCTCTCCCTCTCTGGGCATTTTGTCCCTAGTCACTGGTCCTTGAAGTTCTCTCAGACTCTGGCAGCAGTGGAAGATAGGGAGTGGGAAAGGGGCAGGGTGCTAGGGACCAGGATCAGGGTGTCTGGAATGACCTGCAGGGCTCCAGACCAGACTGTAAGCTCCTTCGGGACAGGGCGCTGACGTATCCCAGTGTCTGGCTCGGTGCTGGCACATGGCAGATGCTCAAGAGCTGTTTGTCAGCTGTTGACAACTGAGACAAGGCCCTGCTTACCACGGTCTCCCCTACAGAGCCCATTATCATTTCCATTCTGACTACGTGCCCAGAGTCCCACCATTAGAGAGTCATTCCTTTGGGTCTTAAGGCTTCTCAGTTGTCTGGAGACCCTGTGGAGTTTAAAGAGTCATGGTACCCACCCACATTGGCCACATAATCACCATCTGAAAGCAAATCCACTCATTCATTCATTCACTCACTCGTTCATTCATTCAACACCTGCGCACCGTGCCAGCCCTGGGGCAACAGCAAAGACCAAGAAGCCCAAGGTTACATTGTCATAAACCATTAATTGGGCCACAATGTGGTGACTGACAGATATGCCATAGGTAGTATAGAGGCACCAGAGAGGGCCATTTAGCCCAACCTGAGGTGGAGAAGGAGGCACTAAGCTGAGCGTTAAAAGGCAAGGTTTGGCCAGGTGGACAGGGGAAAGCGTCCTGAGCAGAAGGCACAACGTGAGCAAAGGTGTGGAGGGGAGAGACAGTGTTATGGCTGGGGGAGAGACTCCTCCTTCAGGTTACTTCAGTAGGAGGAGTCGGCAGGCCAGGGGCTGGAGAGGTGGGCAGGGACCAGACACAGAGAGCCTCCTCAGGTGCTGGGGCTTCACACTGAGGCGGTAGGGAGCCAGTGGGAGCCACTGAAGGGTTTTGAGCGGGGTCAGCCTGGTGTGTTGGATCATTCATTCTGGTGGCAGAGGCGAGAGGCTGGGGAAGCAGGTAGAGGCTGTTCTAGTTCTCGGGAGAAGAAAAGAAAGATCGAACCAGGGTTGTGCCAAAGGGATGGGAGGAGGTAGGATTCAAGGGAAAGTGAACTTTCTGGGAGGTAACGATGGTGATGGTTAGATGTGGAGGCTGAGGGAGGGAGAAGAGTCGTGATAACCCCCTCCTGCCTCACCCTGGATCCATACCTCCTTTTATTAATTGAACGCTCATTGAGCACTTACTATGCGCCAGGCACTGTTCACATATTCACTCATTTAATCCTTACAACCACCCTACAAGGGAGTTGTTATGTTGTTATCATCCCCGATTGACACATGAAGAAGCTGAGGCACAGAGAGATTAAATACCTTGGCCAAGGTGGTCCAGCTCATAAATGGCAAAGTCAAGATTTGAACCCAGGCCATCTGGCTCCAGAGTCTCTGCTTCCCTCCCTGCTGAGGTTGAGCCTGAGTCTCATCCCAGATTTATCCTGGTGTCCCAGTCCAGCCTTATCTCCACCCCCTCCTCCGATCACTTACCACCAGGCATCAGCCTGTGCCCTCAATACCCTAACTGCTTCCCAGAATGTCGCCCCACCCCCCAGGTCCACTTCTGTCTGCAAAGCAGCTCCCAGCCTGTGTAGCCCCAGCCTCAGCCAGCAAGACTGTAAGACTGATGTAGGGCACCAGGGATCCACAGATGGGGAAACTGAGGCTCAACAACGAGTTTCGGGCCTCTATCAGGGAGCTGTTGGCAGAGCTGGTCCAGCCTCCGGGGCTACTGACACATTGCCGGCAGCTCCTTGTTGCGGAGGCTGACAGGGCTGTGAATGGCGATGCTGTGTGTGTTGGTAGAGACCTTCCTAGATCTTTCTCACTTCTCATCCTGTCTGATGCTCAGGGCAGGGATTGCCAGCCTCATGTGATTGATCAGGAAATGGAGGCCTTTGAAGGTAAAGGGGCCCACCCAGAGTCCCTTTGCCAGATTGGAGCCCCAGGCTCACTGCTGAGTTCTCCAGATGCGACCTTGCTCTCGGGCGCCAGCTCTGGGCCCCTGGACACTGCCCATCACACTCCAGGGCACCTGAGGACGGCTGGAGGGGATGGGCCAGGCCAGCCCTGAGGGAGGGCAGGAAGGGGGTGAATTTCTGACTTTTTCTCTTTCACTCCTGAGCATAAACATCCTGCCCCTACCCCTGCCATCAAATCACTCTCCTCTGACAAAAGTAACCACTGCCTGTGTGTCATCTGGCTTCTGTTGTCTGTAGGCATGTCCGTGGACATTTGCTACATCTGCATGTGTGCCCCACCAGTGTGCAATAGTATTTTTTACGTGTTTTTAGGCTTCATGTAAATATATTCGACTGTATATATATTTTTTGAGATTTCATTTTCCTCCCCCACCCAATGCTATATCTGTGAGATTCAGTCCATGTTGATATATATGTGTCTCTAATGATGACCCCATTTTACAGATGAGAAACTGAGGGTCATTACCAGGTTAAGGGATTAGCCCCAAATCACAGGTCTTGTAGGGGCTGAGACAGAATTTGGACTGTGTGATGCAGACCCCTCTCTGCTGCTCGTTCCTGTTCTCACCCATCTCCCGGGACAGCCCTCCTACCCCAGGGGCCGGGACCCATGCTGCTGGCCCTGTTTCCTCTTCTCATCTCCTTGGAAGACATCTGAAAGGCCAATTTCACCAAGGTTAGGAACTTCCCACGTTCCCCCTCCCAGGGGCACGTGCATTTTCAAAAGTGCTGGGAAGGGGCCATTGGAGTAGGAAGCTGGGATTTCCAGGCCTGGCTCCACCTCCTGTGTGACCTGTAAGCCCCTGAGGGACCAGCAAGTCTCTCTGAGCCTCAGTTTCCTCATCTCTATAATGGGGCTGTTTATGGGGACCTGTGAATTATATAATGCTAGAGAGATGAGTCTCTGAGATAGCTTCAGCTTGGTGGCGGAAGGCATTGGTGGGGGCCCCTGCCCAGCATCCCTTCAATTCTGGCAGGCAAGCGTCCCTGGCTACACTCACCATTTGCAGCATGTCGGCAGCCGGTGGAGACACCTGGGCACGGTAGAGGTTGTGCAGCTTCACCATCACGTGTTTCTCATCATCACTGAGGGCTCCAGCGGGGCCTGTGATGGCCACCAGCAGTAGCAGCAGCGGCAGCAGGAGCGCCAAGAGACTGTGAGAGCTGTGCATGGTGGCCAGAACTCTCTGCCTCTCCCATTCAGGGGTCTGGCAGCTGGATTTAAAGTCCTTCCCACACAAGCACCACCCTGGCTGGGGTGGGTGGGAGAGGCTGTGTCTGGAGGCCTGGCCCAGCTCACACAATGTCTCGGGGAGGGCTGAGTCCACTCCCAGCATTTATCTCCCCTCGGAGTCCTTGGCAAAAGCTCCCTTTCTCTCGGTAACAGGGGCTCAGGCCAAGAGCTGTGTGAGTTTCGCAGTCCCTCCCCAGTTGTGGACAAGTTCTCCAAGGTCAAAATCACAGTAACCTCTGCAGATCTATGACTGGTAGCACCCAGGTCACACCCACTGGGTGCTGAGGACAAGCAATAGGAAGGAAACCAAACGGACCCTACCCAGAGAGGATTGGGCAAGAGGAGGAAACTACAGGAGGCTTGTGGAAGGACAGAGGAAGACAGGATGTATTTGGTAAATGTTGGGCCAACCTAAGTCCAATTCCTGGTTCTGCTCCTTCGCTAGGCTGTGTTTTTGGCAGTTCTCTCAGCTGAATCAGTGACAGTAAAAGTACCTACCTCATAGGGCTGGAAGGAGGATTAAATAAGGTCAAATGCATGTGAAGAACCCAGTACAGTATCTGGCACATAGTAGGCCCTCAGTAACAGCAGACAACGGCCACCCACATGGCGTGGCCTTGGCCAGTTCCCAGCCTGATGGGGAGGCAGGACTTCTGTGAATGGGGGGAGGGATCCAGTGTTTCCCACTCTAGCCGTATCCAGAAATAGGGCTTTTCACTTTTTGCTTCCCTATGCCCTTTGAATACATGTGAATGCATGTGCTTGAGGTGCCCATTTGGAAGTGGGATGCTGGGACCCCTCCTGTTCTGAATATGTAGGAAGTTAGAATGTGGTTTTGAAATCAAGGGAGAGCAGAAAAGCAGAGGGGTGAGTGAGCTGGTGCTGCTAGCAGGAGTTCTGAGGGAGGGCATTGGAAGAGAAATAGGCCCAGTGGCCAAGCGCTTGCATTGTAATGACCACCCAGGGGCCAGGACCAAGGTCTTGGTCTTCACGAAGCAGGAGGCTGGAACAAGTACTCTTGAGTTTAGCTGGGATCCTTGAGGTCCCCATTCTCAGTGAATTTAGACCTAGAAAAAGCCTACTCACTGGCTTTGGAAGATGGCAAGTAAACTGTCCCTGCTTAGGCCCTGGGTACAAAAACAAAAGCAAAAGTGAAAACAACTTGGATTCTACCCAAAAAACCCCAAAAACCATTAGAACTAATTAAAAAATTCAGCAAAGTTGCAGGATACAAAATCAACACACAAAACCAAGCTGTGTTTCCATACACTAACAATGGACAATCCAAAAAGGAAATTAAGAAAGTTCAATTTACAATAGCAATAAAAAGCGTATATTACTTAGAAGGTAACTCAACCAAAGAGGCAAAAGACTTATACACTGAAAACTACAAAAGGTTGCTGAAAGAAATTAAAGAAGGGCTGGCCCCGTGGCTGAGTGGTTAAGTTCGCGTGCTCCGCTGCAGGCGGCCCAGTGTTTCGTTGGTTCGAGTCCTGGGCGTGGACATGGCACTGCTCATCAAACCACGCTGAGGCAGCGTCCCACATGCCACAACTAGAAGCACCCACAATGAAGAATACACAACTATGTCCTGGGGGGCTTTGGGGAGAAAAAGGAAAAAGATAAAATCTTTAAAAAAAAAAAAAAAGAAATTAAAGAAGACACAAATAAATGGAAAGACATCCCATGTTCATAGATTAGAAGTCTTAATACTACCCAAAGCAATTTACGGATTCAATGCAATGCCTATCAAAATCTGAATGATAATTTTTTGCAGAAATAAAAAAATCCATCCCCAGAAATTATATGGAATCTCAAGGGACCCCAAATAGCCAAAACAATCTTGAAAAACAAAGTTGGAGGTCTCATACTTAAAGTATCAAGACTTACTACAAAGCTACAGTAATCAAAACAGTGTGGTATTGGCATAAAGACAGACCTATAGACCAATGGAATAGACTAGAGAGCCCAGAAATAAACCCTCGTGCATATGATCAAATGACTTTTGACAAGGGTGCCAAGACTATTTAGTGGAGAAAGGACAGTCTTCTTAACAAATTGTGTTGGGAAAACCGGATATGCACATGCAAAAGAATGAAGTTGACCCTTACTTTATACCATATATAAAAATGAACTCAAAATGGATCAAAAACCTACATAAGAGCCAGAACGACAAAACTCTTAGAAGAAAACATAGGGGAAAAACTTTATGACCCTGGATTTGGCAAGGATTTCTTGAGTATGATACCAAAAGCATAGGCAACAAAAGAAAACATAGATAAATTGGATTTAAAATTTAAAAATTTTGTCTCAAAAGACATAATCAACAGAGTGAAAAGGTAACTCAGAGAATGGGAGAAAAGATTTTCAAATCATATATCTGATAAGGCATTCGTCTCTAGAATGTATGAACAACTCCTGCAATTCAGCAACAAAAAATCCCAAACAACCTGATTAAAAAATGGGCAAAGGACTTGAATAGACTTTTCTCTAAATAAGATACACAAGGGGCTAAAAAGCACATGAAAAGATGCTCAATGTCACTAGTCATTAGGGAAATGCAAATCAAAACCACGATGAGATAGCACTTCACACCTGTTAGGATGACTATTATAAAAAACAGGAAACAAACCCCAGAAAATAGTCAGGGTTGGCAAGGATGTACTGAAATTGGAACCCTTGTGCATTGCTGCTGGGAATGTAAAAATGGTGCAGCCACTGTGGAAGGCAGTGCGGTGGTTCCTCAAAAAATGAAACAGAATTACCTTATGATCCAGCAATTCCACTTCTGCGTATATGTCCAAAAGACTTTAAAGCAGAGATTCGAATAGATATTTGTCTACCAATGTTCATATAGCCAAAAGGTGGAAACAACTCAAACACCTATCAATTAATGAACGGATAAACAAAATGTGTTCTATACATACAATGGGATATTATTCAGCCTTAAAAAGGTACGAAATTCTGATGCATGCTACCACATGGATGAACCTTGAAGACATTATGCCAAGTGAAATAAGTCAGATACAAAAGCACAAATACTGCATGATTCCACTGATGTGAGGGATCTAGAGTAGTCAAACTCATGGAGACAGAAGGTAAAATGGTAGTTTCCAGGGACTGGAGAAGATGGAAATGAGGAGCTATTTTTTTTTTAATGAGTACAGAGTTTCAGTTTGGGAAGATGAAGAAGTCCTGGAAATGGATGGTGGTGATGGTCGCACAACAATGTGAATCTGCTTAATGCCACTGACCTGTACACACAGAAACAGTTAAGATAGTAAAATTTGTTATGTATATTTTACCACAATAATAACATATTTTTTAAAACCTTGGGAATTCTTAAATTGGTCCAGAGTGAGGTGAGCTGAGTAGTGGTGGGGGGCAGACACAAAGGTAAAATCGGGTCTGGAGGGAGCTCTCACAACCCAGGCCACTTGGGCCGTCCATGAGGGGGAAAAGAATGCCCAGCTTCTCTCACAATCAAAAGTTATGAAACACGTGTGGAACTGAGCTACCGTGAGCAGCGGCATACAACACAAACGGGAGGATTTCTTTCCCCCAAAATTGAGATGATAGAACAATCTGGAAGATTTTCAAATAACTGTATTTAAAATAACTAAGGAAATAAGTGGGTAGCTGAAAAAGGAAGAAGAAAGACAGGCGGCGGAGTAGAGCATGGTGCGGGAGAGAATTAGGGAGTCCAGGAAAATGGGCTAGTCTGTGGGCCGGGCGGAGAGACTATTGGGGGAAAATCAGAGTGGAGGAGAGAAGACAGGGAGACCAGATCAGACCTACAGCCCAGCCCCCGGGCAGCTCTCCCAGCATGTTTAGCTGACGAAGCTGTGAGACGGGTGTCTTTCCTCTGTGGACAGGAGAACTTGGCGAATGCCCGACGGCTTGGGCTTGAGACAGAAATAAGGAGACTTAGAAGAAAACAGAGACTTCCCAGGGAGTCAAAGTGCTGCAGACCTGGCCTGGGAGATGCTGGGCTCAGGACTGGGGAGGACACAGTTCTCAGACGCCTCCTGGGCAGAAGCAGGCACGGGTCCTACAGGCTGCCCTGGTGTGCTTGCCTCCATGGCCTCTGCCTGGCTCCTCTACAGCAGGGAAAAATAGCTATGTAGGCTCAGCACAATGGACAGCATTCACTCATTCGTTCATTCATTCAACAAAAATTTTACAGAGCTTCTCCATTGTGCCAGGCTCTGAGCCGGATGAATAAGACAGAGCTGGTCCCCACCGTCATGAAGCAGGAGGCCCACCAGAAAAAACGTATAGCATTGAGGATGAGAGTGTGGGGCTTGCCAGCTGGGTGGCCTTGGGCAGGCTATTTCCCTGCTTGCTGGCCTCAGCTTCCTCATCTGTAAATTGGGTTTAGAACAGAACCTCCCTCATAGGATGGCTGTGAGCATTAAATGAGTTAGTACATGGATAGGACTTGGGGTAGTCCTGTGCTCATCAAGTTAGCCATTGTGAATGCGTTCGTCATTATTAGTATTATTATTACAGATGGGAGAACTTACAGGGCCTCAAGTTGTAACAGAGAAAAAATACAGCAGCCTAGCCTGGCTTTTCCTCTGGGAGAGGAGCACCCGTGGCCTGGGTGAGCTCGCAGCTGTAAGGGGAGGACACACACACCTCTGAGGGGCAGGGTCGCTGGTGTGAGTAGTGCAGGGGGTACAGACTGGGGAGCCTGAGAGGGGAGAGTGAGATGGGAACGGAGACTGGGAGGCTGACTGGAGCCAGCCAGAGGGTTTGGGGACCAGGGGCATGCAGCCAGAGAGCCCTGCTCTGCGCGTGCACCGTCCCACGCAGCTCTCAGAGCCCTCGCCATGTGGGTGACCTCATTTACTTCTCATATGACCGCTCTGAGGTGGGTCTCAGAATCACCGCACACAAGGAAACTGATGCCCAGAGAGATAAAGTGATTTCCCCAATGTTGGGGGGCGGTGGGGCTGGGACAAGAGCCTGGACCTGCCGCTAGGGAGAGAGGGAGGTTGAGGGAAGCAGATGGGGAGAGAGAGGAGTGGAGGACAGGAGGTGAAGTGAGGCGAGAGGGAGAGGGAGGGAGAAATGACAGAATCAGATACATGGAGGATTGGCTGTGGTTTCCACGGACTGCGTTTTTATCTGTAAACCAGGACTGAGAGGAAATGTATATTTTCTTTTGCATTATTATCTATACGTATTTTAAATCGTTTCATTTTGAATAGCAGTATAACTCCACCCCAAAAAATTAATCCGAAGAGGGAGAAAAATTCCGCCTCTAGTATTGGCTTCTAGTCCTTGAGCAGGTGCTACTCCAAGTGTGGTCCATGGCCTGGCGCCCTTCTGCCAGATGTTCATTACTGTTCCTCAGCACAACAGGTGCAGAAAACTAGAGTGGGCATTGAGAAAGTCTCACAGCAATTTGACACAGTTGTTTTATGTCTACTGAATCTGTGGTTGAAGCAAATGGGGCTTATATTTTATATATCTGCTTTTCACTTTGTTTTTCTAATTAATTTTTTTAACTTTTTATTTTGAAATAATTATAGACTCACGGAAAGCCACAAAAATAACACAGAGAGTCCCATGAACTCATTACCTAACTTCCCTCAATGGTGCTATCTTAGATAACTGTGGTACGATATTAAAACAAGGAAATTGACATTGGTACAATACTGTTGACTGAATCACAGACCTTGTTCATATTTCACTCACCCATGTACGTGTGCGTGCATATACGTGTAGGTGTGTGTGGTTCCATGCAATTTGATCTCAGATTCATGTAGGCATCCTGATGCAGCCAAGATACAGAACTGAAAACAACTCCCTCCTGCTAACCCTTCATAGTCTCACCCCCACCCCTAACCCTGTCCCCTGACAACCACTACTTTGTTCTCCATAGCTATAGTTTGGTCATTTCAAGAGTATTATATAAATGGAATCATATAGTGTACAATCTTTTGAGATTGGCTTTTCACTAAGCATAAATGCCTTTGAGATCCATGCAGGGTGTTGTATGTATCAATAGCTCTTTCCTTTACATGGCTGAGTAGTATTCTATGGTATAGATGTACCACAGTTTGTTTAACCATTCACTGGTTGAAAGACATTTGGGTTGTTTCCAGTTTTTTGGTTATTATGAATAAAGCTGCTGTGAACATTGTGTGCAGAGTTTTGAGTAAACATGTGTTTTCATTTCTTTGAGATAAATGTCCAAGAAGACAATCACTAGGTCATATGGTAAATACATATTTAGTTTTATAAAAACTGCCAAGATGTTTTCCAGCTGCACTGGATGAGAGGTCTAGTTCCTCCACATCCTTGTCAACGCTTGTGGTTATCTCTGTTTTCTATTTTAGCTGTTATCATGGGTTGAATTATGTCCCCCTAAAAGATATCTTCAAGTTCTAACCCCCAGTACCGAGGAATACGACCTTATTTGGAAATAGCGTCTTTACAGACATAATCCAGTTAAAGTGAAGTCGTACTGGATTCATACTGGGCCCTAAATCTGATGACTGGCGACCTTATAAGAAGGCCATAGGATGATGGAGGCAGAGATTGGAGCGATGCAGCTACAAGCCGAGGAACACAAGGATTGCCAGCAGCCTCAAAGCTGAAAGAGGCCAGGAAGAATTCTTTGCTAGAGCTTTTGGAGGGGGCATGGGCCTGAGGACACCTTGACTTCAGACTTCTGGCCTCCGGAACTGTGAGAGAATAAATTTCTGCTGTTTTAAGCCACGCGGTTTGTGGTAATTTGTTGTGCAGCCCTAGGAAACTGACTCACCATTCTAATAGGAGTGTAGGGAGATCTCACTGTGGGTTTAATTTGCATTTCTTAGCGGATAATGACGTGAACGTCTTTTCATGTGCTGATTTGCCATCCTCTTTGATGCAGTGTCTGTTCATCTGTCTGTTTCTAATTGGATTGCTTTGTTTGTTTTTTTCCTGTTGAGCTTTAAGAGTTTTTTTAGTATATATTTTAGATATAGTCCTTTGATGGATATGTGTTTGTCATTTATTTATATGGTGTTTTATAAAACTATTGGTTTGTGATGGACTGGAAATTTTACGAAAATAAACTGGTCCTTCACCACAGATGGTTTGAGAAGCACAGACCTAGGATCTTTTCTTTTTCTTCCCTTGATGAAACAACAGCACATGTAAAACGTTGGGTCCTGATTTTTCCCCAGATAACTTATCATAAATAACTTCTCCAACTTCCTTTGTATCTTTATAACTACCACTTTCAATGTTTGCAAGATATTCCCTAGAGTAGCTGTGCTGACATTGACTCAGCCAATTCCCAAGGTTAGACATCAGGTGATCGACCTTTGTGGGGTCTTATAAATAACTCTGAGTCACTCGCCTTTGGGCCACAAGGCTTTTTCTTATAATGTGGATGTTATTTTCTTTGTTTCCATTCTCACCGCTGTATCTCAGCTTGCTCCTTTATTAGAATTTAAACGTCAGGCTCAGGCCAGATTGCTGGTTGCCACGTTCTATGTTCTCATGGAAACAAAAGGTCACCAGCACTGAATCCAAACCGCCCAGAAGCCTGGCTTTCGCAGTCCCAGCCCCTTGATGGTACAATGATAGTGGAGCTGCTCTGAAATTTTACTTTAGATCCACCCCGGTGAACTGCAAACCAGGGGTAGCAGGCAGTGAGAAAAACGGGGAGATCATTTTAAAGGACAGACAAGTGCCTCAGATAGCATCAGAGGACCAGTCTATTCAAAATGCTGAAAATAGACGGTTCTGAATCAGGGGGTCATAGAGAAGAAAATGCCAGGCCTCCTTTCCTCTCACCCATTGGATTCACGCCTCTTGCTCCGCCCCCTCACCTGGAAACTGCCCTCCTGCTTTTTCAGAACCGCATTTCAGGCAGGGGCAACCACAGTCTCCTTTCCTTTTCCCCTTTCTCCTTCTGAATCAAAGTTTTGCCCCTCATCTGGTTTACCTCATCCCTCGCACTCCCTTCAGCCCTAAGCAAGAGATGCAAGAGCTGCAGCTTGTCGTGGACCACCTGGGGAGGTCTGAACCTCGCCAGGCCTCCTTCTGTCTGGCGTGGCTGGGCAGGAAAGATGAGGGGACTGATATGGGAATGGTCCCACCCAAAAGCTCGTCATTGCTGGCTTTATGGGGCTTATATGTGGGGGGTCTCAGGAGACTAGAAGTGTCTCTCGTTCCCCTCAGTGCCTCACGCTTTCCCGGTTTATGGAGCTGCTCCTTGCCTTTGCACCCCCTTACCCTCACCCCCAACACCTCCTTCTTGTCACTCCTGCATCAAACTGAAGGTGACACCTGTTCATGGAAACCCTGTAAACCCCTTCTGAATTCTTTCTCCCTGGAGCAATTTCAAGGACTCCTCTCCACACAGTCTTCCCCCTAAGATGGTGGGGTGTTGGGGGTGTCCCCGGGGAAGGGAGCCCACATGGAGGGGGCACCTGGCTCCTGTGAGCCAGGTAGGCCTGAGTTCCTGAGGGCACGTGCCTTACTTGCCTGGAACCCACAGTGTCTGCCCCTCAGGGACGCTCTGGGAAGCCCACCTTCTCTGTATGGTGAATTGTCTTTGTGTTTCTGGGTCCTGTCCTCCCAGAGAGAAGGAAAGCTTCCGGGACAGGGCCAGGTCTTTGTCCTCCTTGGACTCTCGAAGCCCAGCTAAGATGGGTCAGGATATAAACCTGGCGTGAGAACCCTTTTCTGAACAGGCAAGGAGAGGCAATCTGATTTGGTTTAGGTATTTTTTAATTAAAAAAAAAAGAAATTTGAATGATTGAACACATTTAAAAATAAGAATGGTGGGCTTCAAACTTGACTCAATAGATGAGACTAGTCTGTTAAAAATAATCCTTCCTTTTCTCCGTGACGGGGAAGGAGGGGGGAAGAGGAGGTGGGAGATGGGGCCAGGAGAGGGGAGCAGAGGACAGTCACACAGAATGGCGCAGAGACAGACAGAAGGACAGGGAGGCTGGACGAGCACCAGAGGAAGGGAGAGAAAAAGGCCAAGAGAGCTGAGGGGCGGAAGCAGATCAGACCCTTCTAGGCTCTAATCCTGACTCATTCGCTAGCTGGACAAATGATCTACACCCTCACAGCTCACTTTGTTCATATGTAAGATGGATGATAACACCTGCCTCAGAGATTCACTGGGGTGATTCAGTGAAATGAAGGTCAAACACTTAGCTGTTTCAAATAGGTGGAAAGAGCAGAAGGCTCCGCCTCGGCCGGGGCTGAATGGGATCTGCTAATCTCCTGGTCTGGGGTCTCATGGTTCCAATAGGGCCTGAGGGCCTCTGAGAAGAGGACATCATCCTCACAGCAGGGACTGTAACGTATCGCCCCAAAGAGGAGGGCCTGGCTGCCCAGCCGACTCCAAATTTTAACCAGGCCCTGGCTCTTCATCGCCCAGTGGGGATGGAGGCTCCCTCTCCCCGCTAAAATGCCAAGCTCAGCCAATGCCCAAAGCCTGTGGCTGGGAGCCCTTGGCCTCAGCAGGGCTGGGCACCTGGCCCAGACCTCCCCTGGGCCACTGGCTTCCTGGAGCAGACAAATTCCTGACAGAGCACAGCTGTCCCAGGCCTCGCTGGGACTCTCATGGGACAAAAGCAGCCCTCTTTAGGCGTGTGGGGCCAGCTTGGCTCTGAAGCTGGAGTCAGGAGCCTGTGGGAAGGGGTCAGAATGCTGGGGGCTGTGGCTAGGCAAGCAGGAGGGACACCCAAGAGGTGTGTGCCACCAGCAGGAGGCCAGTCTGTGCGGATGTTTGTGCTTGACCCCGTCACAGCTGTCTGGAGGCCAGGAAACCACGGCAATGAGAACTAGAGAAGAGTGTCTATGAGGACGTAGGATGGTGGTAGCAGCAAGAGATCAGAATGGCACACGTGGGACGGTGTGGATACCAGGATGAGGAAGGCCAGATGTCCCACAGCCAGTCCCCTTCCCTCAGTTTCCCAGACAAGAAATTCAAGCCGTTTTGGTTTCCTGCCCGTCTTGTACTCCGTCTCCATCACAGCGTCCCTCATCCAGTCCATCTTCTTTAAAAATGCTTTTCCTACGGAATGCTTCAGGCAGATAAAAATATAGATAATAAGGGGTCGGCCCGGTGGTGCAGTGGTTAAGTTTGCATGTTCCACTTCAGTGGCCCTGGGTTTGCCCGTTCAGATCCAGGGCGTGGACCTATGTACCGCTCATCAAGCCGTGCTGTGGCAGGCATCCTACATATAAAGTAGAGGAAGATGGGCACGGATGTTAGCTCAGGGCCAGTCTTCCTCAGCAAAAAGAAGAGGATTGGCAGATGTTAGCTCAGGGCTAATCTTCCTCAAAAAAAAAATCTCTATATAGATGATAATATCACAAGCACCCACACAGCTACCACCTGGCTTCAGAGCTAGAACGTGGAGGCCCCCAGCATCCCTTCTCTGACCCTGAACACTCTTGCCTTCCCAGATGGTAACCTCTGTCTGAATCTGTTTGACATTTGCATGATTTCCATTGTATTTCAACTATACAGTCTCTATCCACACCCGATATGTAAATATTATTTTGTATGTTGTAAAACATCAGTGCTGTCCAAAGGAACTCTCTGTGAGGGTGGAAATGTTCTTTATCCACACTGTCCAACACTGTAGCCACTAACTGCATGTGGTTATCAAGCAGCTGAAATGTGACTAGTGATTAAGGAACTGTATTTGTTACTTTAATAAATTTAAGTTTAAATAGCCACATGTGGCTAGTGGCTACTGTGTTGGATAGATCCTTCTAAAATTTTTCTCTTTCTTTTTCTCTCTTTTTCGAGATTTCTTGAAGTCGAGGCACGTAGAGGTACCCTGCTCGTTTTCCCTGCCGTATAATAGTCTATTGTGTAAATACACAGCCGTCAATTGACCCATTTTCCTACTGATGGACCTTTGGGCTGTTTTCCTTTTTGTCTTCTAATACACACGATGCTGCAGTATCCTCTTTGTACAATGTCTGTATGTCTTCCCTGACTCCTTCAGTTTCAGCGGTGGACAGTCCCATGACCCTGAGCCCAGGTTATTCCGTTGCCTCCTGGCTGCCTGCCCCGCCTGGTCTCTGCCCCTGAGCACACTCATTCTTCTCCTGGCATCCGTCAGCCCACCCAGCCAGGCTCATGTTCTCCAACACCACTTTCACCTGGGTGTTTCCTTCTCAGGAACCTGATGGCTCTCATTGCCTGTCGCATCTGATCTCAACTCCTCTGCTTGGACCCAGGCCCCCACAACCTGGCCTGCCCCATGACTCCCTGTGTTTGCCAACCTCCTTGCAGTCTTCTGCATCATCATGCTGTTCTCACCTCTGTGCCTCATTTTCCATGTAAAGCAAGCATCGTCTCATTCTGGCATGTCTGTCTCCCTGCCCCTCCATGCTTAGTCCACTAATATATTGGAGGGTCCAGCTCAGGCCTCATTTTTGGGGGGCTAGTGTTTCATCCATTCAGGAAACACTCACGAAGAACTGCCCTCCTGGAGCTCACAGCCTGGCTTTCGCTGGCGACTTCATCTACCCCACTTTCCAGCTCTCTGCCTTCCTCTTGCAGCTCAGTATGGATGGAGCTCTGGAATCAAGAGAGGTGCAGGCAAGGTTGGGGTTCACCAGGAGTGAGGGGGCAGGTGTGGCTGGCTTCCTGGAGGCCTGGAAAGGGGACCTGGAGGTGGGAGGACCAACCTCAGTGCAGGTCTGGCCCTCATCTCACAAGATCACCGCCCTAGAGGCCCCGGAGTACGTGCTCATCTGAACACCTCACAAGAGACTGACACACATAGACAGGAATGTCCATTCATAGAATTACACTTCTCTCCTGGAGGTACACCACATGGGAAGCCAATTTATTAGAAGGTTGCTCGGTGAGCAGGCAGGCAGAGAAAAGAGATGCTTGCTATAGAATCTGAGGCTTGTTGACAGGAATCAGGCATCAGTGGCCTGGAGCACCATTGATGCAACAGGGGTAGGCCTGACAGGGGCCAGGACGCTTATGCCAACCACCTGGGGGGCTCTGTCTCCCCAGTCAGGCCATACAGCATCTGCCTCTAAGGCTCTCCTTTCTCTGGGCTTCCATTAATGGCCACTCTCCCTGTCTGATGGGCACAATCTTGACATTAATGTTTCTCTGTGTTGTATCTCCCTTCTGATTTCAGTCAAGTCTGGGAACCATTTCTTCAGATGACTTTACGTTTCTGTTCTGATTTTGTATTGATTTATGGTTTAATTCTCAGACAGCATCTAACTTCCCAATGTTTAATTCTTAAAAAGCACCTTACCTTTATTCCCTGTGCCTCCTAACAAGATCATAAACCCTCAAGGGGCCAGGCCCATATTCTTTTCTGTAACCCCCAGGGCCCAAAGCTGGACATCTGGAGGAAGCCTAACACAGGCAGCCCTCGGTGCTTTGTCCAGCTCCGGACCGGAGATGCCTGGAGACTGGCAGGGCCAGAGCTGCCTGGCACTGAGGGTCCAGGCAGGGGTGGGGGTGCCTGGGGGCCAAGAGAATCTTCTGGGACAGGACAGTTCTCTCCGAGGCCTCCTGAGTATGCAGTCGGGCTGCACACCTGTGTAGAGTTTGCTCTTCAGGGAGGAAGGGATCTGTGCGGGGGGAAGGAGCCACCTTAGGGAAGCAGAGGGCAGGAGAGAGTAGAGGGCGACCGCAGAATATTGAGGGGTGTGGCCTCTAGAAGAGCAGGGGATGGGCTCAATTGAAAACTGTCCTGCGAACCCAGGCCAGAGAGGGTGAAGGAAAGCATTAAATGCTGGGAGTGAGCAAAGGGGATGAAGGTAGAGTCCAGTGCGGGCTGAGAGGTGATACCCTTCAGGAGGTTTTTACAGAAGGTTCAGGATGGAACTGGGCTAAGGGGAGCCAGGGAGAGAACTACGGAGGGGGGCGGGGAGGAGAAATAGACAGTATTCCCAGCAACTTAAGAGGACTGGTGGTCAGGAGCACTGGATGGGTTCTCTCCTCCCAATTCAGCCACCAACTACGGGCCTCAGCTTCGTCACCTACTCATAAAAAAGGAGCGGGGCAGTCTGAGAATCCTTTGGGTCTGGTCCAGCTCTGGCCTTGGTGACTTCGAGGATGTCCACAGTGGAGGGCAGAGAGGAAACAGGCTGAGGACGGGAGGAAAATGGAGAGTGCGCGTAGAGTACCTGCTGCGCAGGGAGAGCTGGTCCTTCACACACACGGTCTCAGGGGTGCCTCTTCATACTGACCTCTGAAGACAGGATTGGCTGCATTTAGCGATTAGGAAAACCAAAACCAGAGAGGTGAGTGGACCTCCCTGGGAGCCAGGACTGGGCTTCCCGCCACTCCTAGGCCTCCGGCTCCAACTCCCCAGCCCTTCCACCGCCGGATGGCTCCTGAGGGGCAGGGGGCCCTGTGTGCGGGTGTGTGCCCGAGCAGTTGGAAAAGAAGGGCTGTTAGTCTACTGGTTTTTCCATTAATGCTGTATTTTCTTACATTTACCAGGTTTTCGTTAACTTAGTTTTCAGTACTTTCTCTTGGTAGGGGTGGAAAATAAGGATTTTTTTTAGACAAGAGAAGATGGAATATGGTTGACAGTTAAGAAAATGTGACTTCCCGATGAGGACAGAGTGAAGAAGGAGAAAGTCGACTCAAGGTCAGGAAGGGAAGGAGAGAGTCTCAGCTGTCCACCTGGGGAGGAGACCCTCAGTTACGAAAGAGCAAGAATGGGGCTTTTGTGGCAAGCACTAACCGGATTGTGTGAATCAATAGTTTGTTAATATGGTAGAATGTTAACCTTTGTTAGATCCTAGTGGTGGGTACGGATACTGTTAGAATTGAGAATCTACCCAGATTATACAGAAGCAAAGGTCTGGTCAGAGCTGCCACATTAAGCATGAGACACTGAAAAGAAATAGCACGATAGCTACACAGATACACGGAAAAACGAATGATAAAAGAAAGGAACATATGATGGATGGAAACTAGTCTAGAAGAAAATTTAATCCAAGGAACTAAAAAAAAATTCCCTTAGCATTTTGAGCTATAGAAAAATTTAATAACAACATGAAATCAAGAAAGTAAGAAAAGATGAAATGACAGAATGAGATCAAAAGGGAACTGAGAGCACTTTTATAAATCTAACACATCAGAAATAACAAGAAACTGAATAGATAGAGCTAAAAAGTACTTTGATTTAGAAAGAAGGCTTGAGAGAATCATGGTAAGAAAGACAAGTACTAAAAAGAGAGAAAATTTACAAAACATCAAGACAATGAAACAAATAAATATAGAATCTGAAACAGAACCTAACAAATGGAAAAGAAAGTAGTCAGGAAGAAAATACAAGACATTTTCCCTGGAGTGAAGAACGGACTTGCACCTCAAAAGAGCACACTCTGTTCCAGGAAAAACTGATAAAGAACAAGAAAGATAGAATTCTTCAGGCATACAGATTAAAAAAATAAAAAAGAGGAAGAAGGGGCTGGCCCACTGGCTTAGCAGTTAAGTTCGCGCACTCTGCTTCGGCAGCCTGGGGTTCACAGGTTTGGATCCTGAGCACGGACCTACACACTGCTCATCAAGCCATGCTGTGGTGGCATCCCACATACAAAACAGAGGAAGACTGGCACAGATGTCAGCTCAGCGGCAATCTTCCTCAAGCAAAAAGATGAAGATTGGCAACAGGTGTTAGCTCAGGGCCAATCTTCCTCACAAAAACAGAAAGAAAGAAGGTCACGTTCATTTTAAAAGGGATTCTTAGACTGGCCTCAGTTTTGTTCTTACCAATAGTCAATGCTGCCAAATGACAATGGAGAAATATCTCCAGAGTTCTGAGTAAAAGAAAGTGTAGTGCAAGAATATTTTACTCAGCCAAGTTGTATTCAAGTATATTAAGACCAGAGAAACATTCTTAAACACAGAAAATACAGCATTCATTAGCCATCCTTGAAAAAATGATGAAATTCAGCCAATCAAGAGTTTAAAAACAACTCAGGAACGAAGAAGTGATGGTAAAAGTACTGGTAGTTGAGTCACAAATTAGATTACATATAAAATGAAGGCTGCATAACTGTGAGAATTATGGTTTCAGAGCAGAAAGAAATGCACAGACTTTGACAATATCAATAGAGGTATAATTAATAGAAATTGGGAAGAGGGAGAGATGAGGTGGGAGAAAGAGCGAGCCACTTCCTCATCTTCAGAGCCTTGAACCATATCATCTGAAAAGGAAACTTTATTAGGAACAATTCTAGTTTCTTAATGTTTCTCATAAAATTAACTTCAGGGAGATCTTTTAGGAACTTTTGTGGAGAACAAATGTCTACTTCAGTTTCTTTTTCTTCTGTAGATTCACAGAAAATTGATTTAGTACTTTGATTTTTTAAATAGCATGACTGGTCCCATTTTTAATAAAAGCATTTCTGTCCAGCCTTCTAGCTAGAAATACCCTTGAGACACCTAGAATGCTGTTCACCTAATGTTAGTAGTTACTCTGGGTGGAGCTTTTCGTGAGATTATCCAAACTGTCTTCAATTCTTTATAAGAAGAAAGTATCATTTTTACAAAAATAATAAAGTCATTATTCTGAAGAAATAAGATTGGTGAAATATCTGTCTTCAACCTGGTGTCTGGAGGCCCGTCAGTTTGACTTACTAAGAAAGCTTAAAGGATATGTGTCATTTTGGAGGAATGTGCAGTAATAAACTGGAATTCAAACTGAGCAAAAAAGGACAGACTGAAGTTCAAAAATATCATCATGGGACAGGAGGTCTAACTTCTAATTAAAAACAACCTGGACGCCACTTGGGCTATAGATTCAACACAGTCCCATTCAAAATTCCAGCCAGTTATGTTGTGGCTATCGACAACGACTCCAAAGTATATATGGAAAGAGAAAGGACCCGGAACAGCCAACTCAATGCTGAAGAAGAACTAAGTCACAGGACTGACGCTACTCGACTTCAAGACTGACTATAAAGCTACAGCAAACAAGACAGCGTGGTGTTGGCGAAAGAAGTGACAAATAGGTCAATGGAACAGAAGAGAGAACACACTGTATAAAACTGAGTATATAAAAAAGAAATTACACAAAAAATATGAACACATAAAAATGACTTAAATCAAATCTGCATTGAGTTGAGTGCCGAGAGTGGCCCTGTTGGCAGCTGGGGTGAGCCAACAAGGGGGCCTGGCTGTCCTCCTGTGAGAACTGAGGACATTCACAGGTGAGGCAACACAGAGGGTATCTGGATCATGTGCAGCCAGTGAGAAGGAAAAAGACGTCCAGGGTCTCGTTTGAACTCTGCACAAAGTACAGGGACTGGGGAGGGTATTAACAAGAGGCCTGAGACTTGAGAATTCATGGGAACAGGAGATCAGAAGCCATTGTGGGCAAAGGGCTGGAATGCAGATAAAAGAGCCTGAGCACAAGCGAGCACAAAGCTGGGTAAGAACGTTCGAGATGACCAAGCCCAGGCAGGGACAGGTGACCATGAGGAACACAGAAGAGCCCCATAGGCCTGCCTCATGAGTAGGATGTGGTTAGAAGTCTCCTGAGGTATGAAAACTGGAAATTAAAGAATGACACCAAGCATAGAAAAGTTCTTATCAACCAACATACACACTTTTAATTGCAAAAAGTAAAAACTTTCATTACATAAAACTTTAATTTACATACATTCTTTACATGGTGGAAGTTTTTACAAGTTTGCAGCACATGAAGTGACCGTCAGCACTCGACACGGAACACATTTTAACAGCTTAGCCCATTCGGAGCATGCGTGGTTGGGACAGGTGTTGCCACAGGCCCGTCACACCTGGTTCCCTGAAGACGACCTGCAGCTGTCCCGGGAGCAGGGAAGAGGCCCAGCACTGAGTTCCTGGCTTACCTCTGCCTCTCCATCTTCTCCCCCAACCCAGGCATTAATGACCTTTCCACAGGAGGGAGGGAGGGGCAAGAGACCACAGCTGGCATTTTTCTGAGGGTGAAACTATGGAAAGAAGCTTGGAGAGCAAGTTGCCCATGATGAGACTGGAAATTCTCCGGGCATGCCACGTGTCTGTCCGCTCCTGTCACCAATTCTCATAGATAAGTGACAGTTTGTTCCTGAAAGGGCTGAAAGTGCTCTGAGGGCCTGAAGTCCGAAGGCTGGGACGCTGCTGATCTGTGAGTGAAGGTGGCTTCACAAGATGACTTCCCCTACCCCACAGAGCTGTCGTGAGGAGTCACGAGGTAAACTGAGGCTGGCACAAAGCAGATGTCCCGACTCCCTAGTTTCTGTTTGAAGCTCAAAACTACACTGGCTTCCCTCCTCTGCTCGGGTGTTTGCAGCTGTGGCTCACTCTTGGATGGACGCCAGCTGACTGACAGACACACTAAGCGCAGGAGGAATGGTCTCTGGGCCAGCCCTACCACGTCTGGACAGTTCCAGGTCTCCACCTGGAGTTACATAACGTTTCTTCTCTCCACTATTCTGAAAAGCTGTAGACATGTCATGGTCTCTAGGGAGAAAAAATGACTGATGTATTTAGCTCTAATGCTTAAATTATGCAGGGCTGGGAAACCAGACACTAAGGGACCTGGACAACAGACAAACTGGCTGGAGAGTTTCTCACCAAGGCCAGCACTTAAAGTCATACTTTGTCCAGGGGGGTGGACTCAGATGTGGCACATGAGAGGGAGAACACCTGTCCATCTCCTCTGAGATGCTTCTGTGGAAGAAGCTGCTGGATATCGGGAGGCTGGGGGTGAGGAGGCCAGGGGTATGCACGCTGATGGTGATGCAGCACATTCCCAGAGCCTCCCGCTTTTCATCGGCTACAGGGCTACCTCCCTGTGAGAAGTTAGCTTTATCTTGCTACAAGCACCTGCACCTTCTAGCCTCCTGGCCCTGACGTGCATCGGCTCTGTATACAATGTGCGCAGGTCCAAATACACAGAGAGTATCAACCTAAAGTACTACTTTAAGCACATCTCTGGAACTCCCTTCCTTCAACCGATTTCAATTGAGGGTGCTGGGTCACCACTGAAAGTCAATGAGTATAGGCCTTGTGAACACAGGAGAGTTTCTCTTCCATCGCTAGGAGAGCTCAAAAGCCTAAAAAACCCTGTAAAAGGTAGCCAAGATCGCCTCTCTCCAAGCAACGAGACATGCGCTTTCGCTGTCTTTCCCTCAACTTGGCCTCGCCTGCTGGGCAAGGAGAAGATAAGCAGCGAACATCTGCTTTGAGGTTCTGAATGTTCACCATGGAAGCCACTGGTTCATAACCAAACTCTCATTCTAGACTACACGAAAATGACTGAGGCCATCGCTTCCAGCTAAGAAACTTGAGATTTTATTTTAAAATAACTGTTCCTACTCAGAGGTCTAGGCTGAATTTTGGAAGAAGGGAACAGAAAACTGAGAACTGAAAAACAAGTGATGTAAACTCCAAGGGGACCCACAACTGGAATTGGGCAAAGTACCTCTTTTGGTCACACAGCTGGAAACATGTGGTGACAGGAAAATGGCTGGACACAGCTGTATTCCAGCCACACTCACTCTTAAACAGTTTTCAAATGCAGAGGGAAAAAGTGAAAGGATTTTTATAAAAATCATCTGGTTAGATCCCTCCTTCACTTCTGTCCAAGACAGTTTTGAAAACAAACCTGAAGCATTCTGTCCCTCGGTTCTCCTACGCCATGGAGGTGACTCGAGTCACTTAAACCCACATCTTCACTCTTAGGCAGCAGCCTGTGCAGCAGCAGGAAAGTATATGCTGCGGAACCCACTATCAACCTAGCAACAGTTAACTGTTGCGAGCCCAAGTGTCCTTACTTTAAAATAAGGATCCAATACCTCCTTTACAGGACTGAGTAAGGATTAAAGGAGATCATGTATATTGAGGCACTCTAAGTTGGGATGGACTGGACAAATGTCATTCTTCCTTTCTCTCAGAAAATGAGCCCAAATCTGCCCATTTCATAAATTGTTTTGTATTTCATCAAATGGGTAGATTTTGTTTTCATAAGCCACTGTTATTTTATTCCCTCCCCTCCCTAAAAAGATTGAGAGTGGGAGAGGATAGGCTCTGCCTCTTTTTACAAGCCAGAACAGGGGTGGTGTCTGTTCAACACTTGACTCCTGGAGACCTCAGGACATCTGGACATAAACGCTTCAAACTGGTGCAAAGCATCCTTTCTCCCCTGAGAGACGATTTCTGGAGAAAGGCGTCTCTGCTCTGGGAACCTGCAAGAAAGTGAACCTAACCCATGTGCGGAAGTCACTGCCATGTCACCTCTTAGCAAATTTACGAGCAAATTCCCTTCTTAGAGCCCTGTGGTTTTGTTCTTATCGCGGTGGTGGAGGTTGGGAGTTGGTTAGGTGGTCCCTGCATGCGCCCCAGCCCTGCTCCCTCATCTTGATGACTCTCTTTTCCTCACTGGGTCATACGGAGGGACTTCTGCTGCTTCCACGGAGGAGCCGAGAGGTAAGGGAGCAGCACCCGCACACAAAGCCTTGGGTGCCTAGAAGGGGACTGGCTGGCAGCCCCAAGCCATTCCTGTGGGGCTGGGCAGTGGTAGACTCTGCTCATCAGAATTACCTTGAGAAGAAGGCAAATTACTTCTAAGTAACCAACAACTAAGAGCACAAAGCCCTGTGGAGAATTTCCCCCTCGGCATAGATCTGCACTCAGTTGTGAACTGGAGAGACTGTAAATAAAATAAGCAGCATGGCACAGCAGGCTCTGCTTGTCTGCTGCCGTACCATTCTTTGTTGAACTGCAGACAGCTCGGGGGCGTAAAGGACGTCCTAGGGGATGCCTCAGAACACCACTGCGTGCAAGGGGTTCTTAGTCGGCGAGTTTTTGAGGTGAAATGGGTATTTATGAACATTTAAGGTGTGAAGGGCAGGAGCGAAATGGGTAAAGAACACAAAGTAATTCACAAAAACAAAACAGAAATCTCAATCAGCAAAACAGTCACTTTGCTTCTAAGGAACTCTCTCTCTTCTTCACCCAAAGGGCCTCACTGGAGAAAACTTCGAGAAGCCTCTCAAGAACTTGTTTACACAGAATCCTTCCGCGTGTGCAGCGCCCATAAGGACACTGCAAGGGCTCTAAAAGCTTGCACAAAGCTGGCCTTGAAATGATCCCTCTGATTTAAAAGCTCTTAAATCCTAACTGCTTAGCAAGCCTGACTTTTATATGTACAAAAAGTTTTGTTTTTTCTGTATTCATCCACACAAGGCGCTGATTCTTTCAAGGAGAAATTCCCTCAGGTACAGTTCATCTCAGCTTCACTCGAGCCGGCGGAGGAGGCTGTTTCTGCCCAGAGCTCTGTGAACCCGCCCCGGCTTTTACGAGCCCACAAACAGGCAGTTCAAGCGCCCGAGGACCCCACTGCTGCTCACGCGATGTGGAGAGAAGGGGCCTGGGACAAGGTGCAGGGGCGCCTCAGGGATGAAGAGGACCCCCGAGGAGTCGCACCCCTCCCTCACCACCGTCTGCCTCTGGGCCGTAACTCTGACACACACACTTCCTGTATCCATTTGATTTCCACAGTTCAGAACCACAGCGGCATTTGTTTTTTCTTCATCTTGGCGATGGCATGACCAGGGGCCAGATATTTAACAGTGTCGATAAAAGAGTAATAAAGAAAAAAAAGGGAACAAGAAAAGAGTGTCCATATTTACACCTTTTGATTAATACATACTAGAAGCACTTGGGGAAAACAATGAACATACTGAATCATCCAATCAAAACAACATAGTTTTATATTATTACAAACAATAAAAATACCTCACCTTGTTTCCCGGTACAAAGAGAGAACTCATTCTAAGACAGAGGATCACATAGCCGCACACCCAGCTGGCAAACACTTCAGGGCTGGAATTCCTTCCACAACCACATTACATCAGCTTGACACATCTGTAAAACATCTTTCCTGCACAAAGTCGGAGCCTAAAGATCAAACCCAGGGAGGCACCCTCTGCCCAGCCAGCACTCTAACTCATCCCCTCTGAGGACACTTGGGAAAAGCAACACAGTTGACAGGAGCAGTGCTGCCTCAGCAGGAAAGGGCTCTGGCCCAGCCAAGGGAGCGGGCAGGAGCCCGACTTCTGAGAAACCATCCAGACAGGCCAGGGAGAAGGGAAAGGGAGTCAGGGAGGCATAAGAATCTGATCAAATGGAGCAGAGTGACCTCTGGAATCACGATTTCAGTTCTAATCAGACTCCAGTCTGGCATCGCTGAGACTCCAAAAGCCTGGACTCTGGGAAAGAAGTGCACTTCTTGAGTGCAATTTGAGGTTATTTGATCTCTTTTTACGGGTTCTAGATTCTGTCCTGCTTGGGAAACTGCAAAGACTTCTTTAATCAGCCATTACTTTCCAAAAATTATAGCATAGTGTGGCCAGGAAGACAGGACAAGCAGGCTGACCTCGTAAAGGATGGCTCTGAAGTCAGGACCTGATGACTGCCCTCTCCGTGGCAAAGGGGCCAGCAGAGGGGATCATGTCATGCAAGTGAGGGCAGGCACCAACCTTGCTCCCTGCCTGAAGGGCAGCCTCAAGGCTGAGGCGCCAAAAGGCCTGGAAGAGCTTGGTGTCTTATAGATGGGTATTGGCCAAGCCCTGGCCACGCAGTTGGGCTCGAAGAGTCGGGAGGGCTGGGCTCTGGCCACTGCCTCTGGCTCACACACATGCACAGGGCAGGTGACTAAGTAACCAACCCCTGGAAAGTGGTTTCATCGTTTTTGTTTTTATTTCCCCCCTTTCAAGTAGTCTTCAGCTCTCAAAGCTGTTCCTCTATATAGTTCTGTTTCCTATAGTTCTGACAGAGTGGTTCCATCGCAGATGACCAAAGGCTGGGCCCCTCTGGCCACAATGTAGACCTTCCAGTGGGTGGCACCGGCATAGCCTTGAAGGGAAACAGCAACAGGAAAGCACATGAATGTCAGGTACTGGGCATACTTTTGGGCACGAGCAAGGGAGGTCGGGCGGAGCTGTACTCAGGGCACACCCACAGAGTCAGAGGCAAATCTTGCTCTGAGGGTCTTTTAGCTCTCCTGGCATAAATACTCGCAGTTATTATCACTCCTCTCTGTAACCTGACATCCAACGGGAGCCACTCTGAACCGGGGCACTTCATGTCCACCCCTCATCTGGGTAACTGAATCACAATTCAGCAGGTTTACCAAGGCAGGCTGCTCTGGATAAGGCTGGCGTTGGGCATCAATTCTCAGAGCTATCTCATCTTTATCAGCAAGAAGACAGAATGAGTTCTGAGGGGAGCAGGACTGCCTATCTAATTCTCCTGAGGTTATCTATAACATGGTCTCATCACAGAACATCCAGATTAACTGAAACCAGCATTTCCTAACTGTATTCTGCAAACGGTATCATCCCATAAGACATTTCAAGGAAAATGGGTTCCATGGTCAAGTAAGTTAGAGAAACATGAGGTTGCTCCAAGGCTTTTTGGAGCCTTTGTACACGAATGTGCACTATGTGTCGACAAGACAAGCATTTCCCAAAGTCAAGTGACCCAAGGAGCCCTATCTGCCAAGGGCCCTTTCCAAGGGGCTCCTGTTCCCACCCCTGGGGTCATGAAGCATTGTTTAGGGAACATTGGCCTATATGATATGAGTGAGCAGGAAGGTAAACTTAAAAACTCTAACACTTCAATAATCTCCTGACGGAAAATGTTCTAGAGTATGATGTACCCTACCCATCTTTAAACCAAGAGCACTGAATTGAATTTAACCTCTACCTGGCAACTCAGGAAAGGTCACTGTGAGCAGGTGTGTGGGCTCACCAGCGTCAGCCTCTGATGCCTGACCCCGACATCATTTGTGAAAACACCTCCCATGACTGGATTTCTGGTGATCTGTAACCCTGTCCTCTTTCCCTCAACCTTCATAGGACAATGCTTATTTTGTCAAAAACCATAGAACTTACTTGTCACAGGGCCATTCTTAAGGGTCCCTGAGGTGCTGGAGCTGCTGTTTGTCCTACGACCACTGCATTATTCTCCTCCACTGTCAGGGTCTGCTTTCCTGTCCTCACTTTAACTGTTGTGGCTGCAGCCGTTGCTCCTATTCTGCCTCTGCTCCAGGCGCTCACCGTCCTCCCCACCCCGGTTCTTCCCCCTGACCTGCCCTCCTCCTCTTCCATCCAGTCTCCCAGCCCTTCCCCACATTCCTGTCATGTGGCTGGCCTTCCACGGACACTAACAACCACAGGGCTCCTTTCCTTCTGGTCAGCAAACTGGACAGTCACAGCATGGCACGTATCATGCTCTGGATTTTAGGTGATTCTGGACTATCCCCACCAGCTTCTGATGCTCAAAGCTTCCTTGATCACTGACGGTCACTCATTTTTTCCTTTTTCTCTTATTCTCTAATTGGCATTCTGGATGCTTGTAGGAGCTGTAAACCTGGAATCTAGATAACTAAGGTGTTTCTGCAGTTGTTTGAATTGTCAGGCATTTGTCGAACATAAACAGAAACTTTTTCAAGCACAACTGCACAGTGCCGATCCAAAATGCCACAGAGACTTGCGCAGTAGTCAGCCTTGATGGAAGGCTCACACTACTACAGGAACACAGGTTCAGAACAATATCTACTCAAGAACCTCTTTTTCTCAGTAATCCCCAAACGCCAGGCCAGCTGTGCTCCATTATCAGTTAATATTTCCTTTGAGCGTGACTTTTATTTTTCCATTTTTAAAATGAAATAAAAGTTATGTAACTTGGATTAAAGCTTGGCGTAGTTTACAGTCTGCACGATACATCCAGATGAGGTGAGAGGTTTCTAGGGACTAAGGTCTTCCAAATGGGTAAAATTAAAAGAAATCAATTGGACAACCAATCTAGGCTCGGCCAGAGACTCCAGGCCTCCCCTAGGTTTCGTGAGGCAGGAAAAACAAGGAGGACGATGGTGACACTTGCTGATTTATTTGCTTCTGTCATGAAAACTCTACTATGAAACTGATTGCTAGTGACAGCAATTGATTCAAATTTGTTTCTCTGGAATGGACTTTTAGAATATACGGCACAAAACAAGTCACAGCTGGGAAATCACTGAGCCAAGGGTGAGTCAGGACCGTGCGGCTGTGACTTTGCTGTGGGACCCACACGGAAGGTTATATTTCCTTATGTGGCTGGTGCTCTTACATACTGCTTGCACTGTTTTAATAGCAAAATGGGCACAGAAAGGGTTTCCTCGAATCAGGAATTGTACCTCCCCTGACTTGACTCTGTTAAAGGAGATGCTTAAGACTGGATGCTCTGCCTAACTGATGGTGGGGCCTTGGGATGGTCACCTCTCCTCTCTGGGTCTCAATCTCCTCATCTGGAAGATAAGGGATTGCGCTAAATATTTTCCAGAATCCTTCTAACTTGAAATTTCTAAGACCAATGGACAGATGTATTCTAAATTTATATACAACAAGACATTTCTCTCTGCCACATTTTCTCAATTAGTGTTCCATCTAAGCATGAACATTGATTCTGCTAATAAAATAATGCTATTTTTGACTCTCCTTAATTGAAACTTTGTGAAGGCAATATTTAATTCTTAGAATATTTTTTGAGTTAAAAACTAAAAAGATCCTGTGGCTGACCTTGCCCCCCAGTGGCCCCACTTACCAACATCCCCTGGCTCTAGTGGCATCGCCACAGACTGGCAGTGTCTTCGGCATTGGAAGGGAGGGATGAGCTGCAGCATGGCCTCGCCACTGCCGATGGTAAACAGGTCATGCATCCTATGCATCTGGAGGAGAAAGCGAGTGAGAAGAAAAGGAAGGAAAAGAAAACAAAGTAAGACTCAGGGGGGAGAGGAGTACACAAAAGTCTATACACATATGGCTCTGAGTTTCCCAGCAGCCTAAGCAAAGAGGAAAATGGGACCAATAACACCATTCACAATTATGTCCAAAAGAAAAAAACAAACTAGTCTCTCCCAAGCATGACATCTCCCAGTACTGAGATCAGGGTAAAATCTCTTCTATGGGTCCCCCTAAAGAGACACTGTGTGATTTAGTGGGCAACAGCCTCAACAACAGCCCTATCACACATATGGCATGAGCGTCATAATTCACAACTATTTCTAGCTACAGCTTCAAAGTAGGCCGAAGGCAAAATATCTAGCTGCAACTTAACAAAAGCCTAGCAGAGGCCAACACATGGTGGTCTAAGTGTGCAATCTTCTGAGGGTCTGATTAGATCCAGACATTTTAGAGAAATAGATGGCTTGCATATGCTTTGGGAAATGTTCTATGGAATATGATTTCTTACTATCAGGATTTTGATAAGAATTGAACAGCAGCAAGTTCAAGTTTACACTTTATGGCAGGACCCAGGTAAGCAGATATGTCATGCTACTGACTAAACTAATGACAGTAAGAGTGGCCTCTGATTTTGAAAACTAGAGACAACCAGGATATGCACCGCACGGGTAACTAGTGCACTTCAGAGGGCACACTACTGCCACCACCAGGCATTAAGTGCAACATCCTTTGTGCCAGGCAGAGCTGTAAACCCTGGGGTTGGGGTGGGATAAAGGGAGAAGCTGGTCTTGCTCAGGTTTCTCTTCCCACCTACATGGTAAGAGAAGGCCCTAGGGCCTCCCCTCCTCTCTTCTCCCAGCCCCTGCCCTTGAGAGAAATGCTTTATATGCCCATATAAAGCAGGGGTCAGAAGTCTGATACCCTGGGCCACGTCCTGGTTTTCTCTTCACTACTCAGGGCCTCCAGAGCCTTGGGTTTTGGCCCCATTGTCTCCTGTCCCAAACCGTGGTCTCTCTGTTGTTCCCATAGGCCTTGGCCATGACTCTGTTTCCACAGCAACACCAGAGCCATTTCAACTGCTGCTGTAGTAACAGGAGGAGGACTGGTGTCTTAAGCTGGCATGCAATGGACTGGTACTAACATTGGCACTGACACCTGCAGTCTTGAAAAGAAACCCAGAATACCAAAAACAACGTCTCTCTCTTTCATATAGGTCTGAAAGGGGGCAGGACCATGTTCCTCTACACCCAGGATGGGAAGAAACAGACAACAGGATGGAGCGGGCCAGCTACAGCTGGCAATACTGTGGAGGGGGTGAAGTGGGCCTGGAGCCCCTCACCTCTTCCCCCAGGGCCTCTTAACAATCAGATCCCCACTTCTTATCTTCTATCCCAGGGCTGCCTCTTGGATTCTGGGCCCAGAGATTTGTGACTGTACCAGGGTCTAGGGCCTAGGGATGTGGACAACAGGGTGGAGTAACAAGGCTGTGAAGAAAGGAGAGCTTGGGCCAGGGTGGGGAACAGATGCTCCAAGAAACCAGACTCTCAGGATTTTTGCCTATTTGCACCACTCCCCTTTCCAAAACATCCTCGAGAACCACAAGATGACTTTGATCGGTGTCTGAGTAACTTTGTGTTTACCCTTTGGCTGTGCTCCTTGGTGTCCCTGCTAAACAGGCTGGTGAAATTAACTTCAGATTCAAGTGCAAAAACCAAAATAAAGATAATGGCCTTCACCCAGAATTATATCACAATTATGAAGATGAAATCACATGAGGGCCCCGAGTTTTAGCCAGCGACAGCAGGATAAACGTGTTTAAAATCTGAGGCAAGAGCCCAGCACCTCCACCCTACTGCTGGCAGACAGAAGTTCTTACTCCTAGACAAAATTATTGTTTTTATAGGCTTTGAAATTCCTTTAACACAATTCAGCAAATTTGGAGCCAAACAATAGTATCAGGAGGTTGAAGACAAAGCCCAGAGTTGGTAGGGATCACTGTTTGGGAAATTTAATTTTTTTACAAAGGAAAATTCATCCTTTTAATTCCTCCAAACCAATCCAGGCTTAAAAACCTTCCTCAGGAATGAGGCTCAACAAAAGAGCAATTCAGAGAAAAGTAAACAGACATAAACAGAAGTAAACGCAGGCTCTGGGGACGTGGCTATGGACCGAGGTCAGAAGTCGGTGGTAGAAGGGTTTCCGTCCAAACTGAGCTGCCTGCCTTTGGCACGTGCATATCAACCTTTTTGTCCCAAATCCTCTCCAGGCTGCCAAGCTTTTTGCATTTCCAGTTCTTTACCTGAAGTCTCTCATTTGTTTATTTCTGGGGAAAGCCAATCTGGGAGGAGGGTGTGGAGAGAGCCCTATTAACCTGCTGTGCCTGTGGGCAAATCATTTAACCTCTCTGGGGCTCAGGTTCCTTATCTACAAAATGAGTGAACCAGACTACTCCTTTACATACTATTCGTTTAAACTGCATTCTTTCTACTTTGAGGGAGGAAAGTCAGGTGAACTGCAGGCTCACCTCCCTTCAAATTTCAGGATTCTACTTCCTTTAATGGAGAAAAGTAGCTTGCCCCCAGGTGTTATCAGCAGGAAACAGATCTGCAAGGTAACTAGACTTTCTGGAAGCATGCCTTCATAGAAGGGCAGGCCACTGCAGGTCTCCCGGCTGGCTACAGGAGGGGAGATTTTAGATTACATGGGTGTTCCCTCAATTCACCCTCTAAGTTGACATGCAGGGAAGGCCTTGATACGACATCAGCCCAGGACCCAAATGAGGTCTCAAAATTCGAGACCCAAGTCCTCTCAAAATTCCCTACCTTACTCCCCACGATAGGTTCTGGTTGAAGAAGAAAGCACTTTTTCAAGGAGGCATCTTTTGGAAATGGCAGGGAGGTGAAAACAGGAAAAAGCTCACGTAAAATGTGGGATCTGTTCAGAGGTCTTCTCCTGTAAAAATACGAAAGAGAAAAAAGTAATTAAACTGGGCAAGCCAGCCTACCTCCACCACTACCAGAGAGCTGAGCAGGGGGGGAAAACTGTGGGCGGGGGTGGAGAGGGAGAAATATCAGGACAATGCCTTAAGTCTGCGGTCCATAAAGAACACATGACAAATCAGTTAATGTATCATGTACGCACACACACACACTCTCTACAGCCATGATTTGTACATGTGGGTGGGATGTTTATAAAATCCAGCTAAAACAACACAGAAGAAGGAAAGAAACAATCCATTCATTCTATCTTGGAAAAGAGGCTGAAATAATAGCAGGCCAGGCAGGAGATGGGAAGAAGGGAGGAGGAGGGGGGGCAAAAACCGTGAACTTTCCTCTGAGGTGGAGCAGCATGCGGTACGAAGCCTGACCAGCTTGTTAAACTGAGTATTCAACCATGCAAGTGAACGGCAAATTTAAAGAAAGGTGGAAGCATCAAGAAATTATCCATCAAAACCAACTTTCTCTTTTGGAATGGTTCTAGATGGAAACTGGCTTTCCTTTTCTTTCTAGAGAGCAACCTTCACCTCAAGAAATGGACCAAGTCTTCTATAATATAAAGGAAGGACAGGGAGACAGACCTGGGTTTCAGTCCTGCCTGGGTGACCTGAAGCAAGGTACTTAATCTCTCTGATTCCCACTTTTCTGATCTGAAAAATGACAATGATAATTCCTACCTCCCAGAGCTATTACAAGCATCAGCAACGAACAACAGACACTAAGCACCAAGGGATCAAGAGAAATGAAGTATCCTTTCTATTCTTCATGCTCTCTTTAGCCCTCAGTGCTAACGACTCATTCTGCATAAACACAAATACAAACCCACACTTAGAAATAGATTATGATTTTCTTAGGTAATGTTGGTGTCCGCTCCTGGTGGCGTTCCTTTTGACACACCTCTCCCACTCACCCCCTTTCTCTCCTCACTGGTTTTCAACAGTGAGCTCCTGAGAATCATCTGACTGGACGCGTGTACCGAAAAGTGCTCGCATGGTGCCAGGCTCACGATAGGGTCTCAGCAGTGCTCCTACTGTTTTGACATTTGGTCGGCCCACTTTCTACACACAGGCTAAACACCCCTTTTCACACTCACCACGGGTAAGGAAATGGGAACCATCGCTCAGGAAAGCAGCGCCACCACTTGGCGAAAAAGCCTTCGGTGAAGCCTTCTGTCGCCTCAGGATACTGGCACAGAAAATGCTGAAGCTCCTCAGACAACAGGGGTTGTTCCGTCTTCATGAGGCAGAAAACAAAAGCAAAGCAAAACACAGTTACTTAGCAGAAACGTCAGAGCTCGATGTTTTCCAGCCATTACACAAGTAATCCCTCAGTGAGGAATCAGGCTCCTTGCTTACCTTAATCACCAGAGGATGGAGTCTCTCAAACTTCTTCGGGGTATCTTCCAGGAGCATGACCTTGAGGGGTAATTTCTGGGCACAGCCAGTGCAGTTGGCAGGGATGGGGTCCGACTCGTTCTGCTCACAGTCGTTTGTTCCCCAGAGGTCAAAGTCTGCGAGAGGAAGGGATACGGAGAGAACAGGTGCAGGAGGAACACGGCAGGTAAAGCCAGGAGCCCCAGCATGAAAGTGAAAGGAAAGACAGTATAAGACCTTTTAAAAGCAAACAACGACAAGCACTGGCGCCCTCCGAAAAGGTACACATGAAATAAGCAAGCTCTGAGGAGGGAGCAGAGGCCCTAGGGGACAGGGGTAGGAGGAGAGGTCCTTTTCTCTCTCTGTACTTTATGGAAAATATTTTTTAACATGTAGATGTATCTCCTAAGTCAAATCAACAAATCAAATTGAACATTGGAGAAGATGTTCAGCGACGTGGGCGTGGAGATGTAGTTCTTCCACTGTTTTCTAACCTGGGACCCCACGTCTCAAATGGCAGAATGGCTACAGCACAGTGGGGAGGGGCAGGCAAAAAGGGAGGTCCCACCATCAGTGACGGGCCACTGTGGGTCTTCTCCAACACCTGGGTGTGTGCCTAGACCCTAGTTCACAAGTACAGGAGGAGGCCAGGCTAACTCTGGGGAGGAAGTGAGGAAAGGGTGCAGAGAGAAGGGTTGGAGAGGAGAGACGGGACTTTTCAGGGGCCCATCTTTGGAATAAAGGGAATTGCACCTGCTCATTAGACAGCACTCTGTCCCAGCTCACAAAGACGCAGGGGCTACTAACCACAGTTTCCACCCCCAAGGACTGCAGGTTGGTCAGAAATGGAACGTCCCACCCAGCTGGATGCTAATCCTCTCTGTGTCCTTCCAATTTTAGTATAACCTTTACATACTATCAACCTTTAGTACAACCTTTCCCTGGGTGGTCCTTCTCTGAGGGGTGAGCTCTGTTTCTACACAGCTTTTCTCAGTTTCTCTAACACTATCCTGTTTAAGACATTATTGCATTATTTCTTGTTTGCTCTCTGCTCCATTCTGGGTTCATCTGTGTTCTCTGAGATATGTATTTGTGATAAACTCTAATTTGAATCCAAAATGCTTCCCCAGATGGCTTCTGATTAAAACCCAATGGAAACCAAATCGGGAGAGTTAGTCTAGAACAAAAGACAACAGACAACCGAATGTGGCTGCACTGAAGTCAGTTCTTTAACCAGTAAACACACTTGGAAACTGACTCTTAACCACAACACACTCTCTGTGGTCGGCAGGAAGCACCTTCTCCTTGTTTTTTAAGGCAGCAGTAGTGCAGCATAGGAAAGCCTCATCAGGGGACAGCTGTGTTTGTTCTCAGCACGGCTCCTGGGCACCCTCCAAACACCCTCTATCTTGTGCACATAGAACCCGTGTTTCCTTGAGGCAGCTGCCACCTGCCCTTCTCACCTGTCTGGGCCCGCGGACAGACTTTCCCCCAGAGGACTCCGGCTGCACCCCTACCCTGAGAGTGGGGCTCTCCTTCCACAATGCTCACCATGAGCCTCCAGGGGCAGCTAAAACCCTTCAGGGGCACCTGTTTCAGTGGCACACTGAGGCTGCGAAGTTACATTTTTTTCTTCTTCTGGAATATTTCCAAATGTTTCTTATTAAAGGTCAAATATGATGAATTCTTGCCAAAATACAAACACTCTGGGTGAGGGACATACAATGAGGCATAACGAATCATAACAACACGTTACAGTTACATAGCATTTCAGTTTCCAAAGTACTTGTGAGGAAGGGGAAAGGAAGGCAGAAGGAGACTAACGTGCTCGGTGCCAGGCTGTGTGCTAGTCATCTCTGCAAGCTGTATCGTTCCCTTGTCACCAGGTAATTATTGAGGAGGCACTGCTATTCTCATTTCACAGATGAGCAAACAGAGTGAGAAGCAGCAGGAAGGACCAGGGCACCAGAGTGCGGTGGGAAGAGACAAGTGGTGGGGGGGGGTGGCATAGAATAGTGGCTGCCGAGGAAGACGGCGACGAGGGCTTGAAGCACTTGTGATTGTACTGGGAGCAAAACAAGGAACGGTCAAAGGCCTCTGAGCAGGGGTTTCCTGGTGCTTGAGGACGGTTACTCTGGGTGGTGACCAGGGTGTCCAAGAAGAGAGAGGCCGGGAAGAGGAAGAGCCGGGAGTACTTTGTTTTTTTTTTGGGGGGCAGGGAGGTGTCCTGCGATGAGAGATGAAACATAATGAGAGTCTAAACTGAGGTGGTGGGCTTGGGAAGAAAGCAGTGATTTCAGAGGCAGTGGTGACACAATCCACAGAGCTCAGCAACACTTCAAGAACGTTGGTGCAGGCTGAGACCGCCCAAGAGCCCCTCCTCTAAGGGAGCACCAACACAGGAGACATCGGAGACCTGAGTTTATTATGATATCTCTGTGCAGTGAGGTGTCATATTCCAATTGAACCAGTTAGTTAGGACAATCTTCCCAGGAGATAAGAGTAAAGTGTCAGGAGAAAGAGGCACCTTATTTATACAAAGGTGCTTCATGGGCTAGCAGCAAGCGTTCTGAACCTGAGAGAAAGGAGAAATTATTTTAACTGTAACGTATTTAAGTTTTATTCTGAGCTTTATAAAGAATTCAGATATTCTTGGGATTTCCAGATAGAGACGCCTTGAAAAACAGGTGGAGGAAAAATATCCAGTGAAGGGAAATCAAGAAAGAAAAAGAAAGCAAGAATAGAGTACTAAAAAGAGAATTTAATACAGTGGCAGAATACAAGATAAAGATATCTAGACATATAAACATCAATAGTGTTCTTACTTTACTAGCCATAATCATTTAAAAACTGAAATGTAAAATGACCTTATTCATAACTAGCAATAAATTTAACAAGAAAGGTAAAACTTTAAAATTTTACTGAAGGATATAAAATAAGACCTGAATAAATAAACATATCATACCATGATCCTGGATGGGAAGACCAAATATCATAAAGGTGTCAAGTCTACCCAAAAAAACATACATAAATTTAATACAACATGGATAGAATCCCATCAGAGCTGCTTACTGATGATGGCGGGAGGGGTGTGGGGCTGTGACAACTGCATACTAAAGTTCAACTAGAACAGTAAACGTGTGAGAACAGCAACAGGCAATAACCCACCCACTGCCCAAATTAACTCTGGAAATATTTAAGAGCCAGAAGGCATCCTGGGTAATACAAAGGAATTATGAAGTACGGTCACTGCTTAAAATCTATGGAGGACACTCCCCTCAGGCACGGATACAATTAGAGGACATATTAAGAGGCTTATGTGATGGACACTTGGCAGATGGTAGACCTGAGGACCCTCACCTCTGACTGCTTATGGGTCACGGGAGGGCGTGGGCCTCTCTCCACGCTGGGCACGAGGAGGGCAGGACCGGAGAGAAAGGGCATTATTTTGCTTTCTCTGTGTAGATAATACATTTTTTTAAAGCTTTATTTAATTCACATACCATAAAATTCATCCATTTAAGTATACAATTCAGTGTTTTTTAGTATATTCACAGACTTGTGTAACCATTACCATTATCTAATTTTAAAACGTTTCATCACCCTAAAAGAAACTCCATACCATTAGCAGTCACTTCCCATTTCAACCCCGTTCCCACTAGCCCTATGCAATCACTCATCTTTCAGTCTCTACGGATTTGCCTATTCTGATGTTTCATATAAATGGAATCATACAACACATGGTCTTTTGTGTCTGGCTTCTTTAACAGCATAGTTTTCAAGGTTCATCCATATTATACCACTATCAGTTCCTCATTCCCCTCTCTTGCCAAGTAATATTCCACTATGTGGATATACCACATTTTGTTTACTCATTCATAAGTTGTTGGACATTTGGGTTGTTTCCACTTTGGGGCTATTATGAATAATGCTCCCACAACCATCTGCATGTAAACTTTTGTGTGGGCATACGTTCTCAGTTTTCTTGTATACATACCTAGGAGTGAAATCACTAGGTCATTTGGTAACTCTGTTTACAATTTTTCAGGAAGTGCCAAACTGTTTCCCAAAGCAGCTGCACTATTTTACATTGCCATCAGCAATGGATGAAGGTGGCAATTTCCCCACATCCTTGCCAGTGCTTCTTATTGTCTATCTTTTTTATTACAGCCATCCTCGTGGATATGAAGTGGCTTCTCACTGTGCTTCTGATTTGCATTTCCTTCATGGCTAATGATGTTGAGCATCTTTTCATGTGCATATTGGTTATCTGTATTTTTTTTTGGAAAAATGTCTATTCAAATCTTTTGCCCTTTTTTTGTTTTGAGGAAGATTAGCCCTGAGCTAACTGCTGCCAATCCTCCTGCTTTCACTGAGGAAGACTGGCCCTGAGCTAACATCCGTGCCCATCTTCCTGTATTTTACATGTGGGATGCCCACCACAGCATGGCTTGCCAAGCAGTGCCATGTCTGCACTAGGGATCCGAACTGGCAAACCCCGGGCCGCCAAAGCGGAACGTGCGCACTTAACCGTTGCGCCACCGGGCCGGCCCCGCTTTTGCCCATTTTTAATTGGGTTATTTGTCTTTCTATTCTTGAATTGTATGAGTTGTAGAAAATAAATTCTTCAAAAAGAAAAAATAACGAGGGACTGACTTACCAGGTGTAAAAACATAGTAGCATTTTATAAAGCTACTATAATTAAGATAGTACAGTCAATCCTCTTGTTCACAGATTCCTATCTATGAATTCGCCTACTCCCTGAAATTTACTTGTAACCCCCAAATCAGTATTTGCAGTGCTTTGGCAGTCATCCACAGACTGCAGAGCAGCAAACCCCAGCTAACGGGGAACAAGGCGAGTCTGCCTTTCTGTTTCACCTCTCAGACTGTAAACCAGTGTCCTTTTTGCTAATTAGTGCTACATTTTTTGTTGGTAATTTTGCTGTTTAAACTGGCCCCCAAGGAAGGCTGTACGTTTGTGGGGACAGGGGGTATATGGGAACTTTGTACTTTCTGCTCAATTTTGCTGTGAACCTAGAACTGTGCTAAAAATAGTTTATTAACTTAAAAAAAAGGCCCCCAAGCATAGTGTTAAAGTCCTATCTAGTGTTCCTAAGTGCAAGAAGGCTGTGACGTGCCTTACAGAGAAAACACGTGTGTTAGATCAACTTTGTTCAGGCATGGGTGACAGTGCTGTTGACCGTGAGCTCAACGTTAATGAATCAACAATATATATTAAATAAGGTGTCTTTAAACAGAAACACACATAAAACAAGGTCATGCATTGATCAGTTGATGAAAATGTGGCAGAAGCTCCTGGGAACCTAACTCGGTATTCCCCCAGGAGCAATGGGTCAGCATTCGCTAATTCAGTGTTTGCAGGGACTTCGTGGAACTTAGCTACAACACATAACGAGATTCGATGGCATGTACTTATAAAGGAACCGACAGAAAGCTCAATAAAACAGAATAAAGAATGTGGCAACAAATCCAGTATATACATATGAGAATATTTAATTTGTGATAAAGGTCAGTGTTAACTCAGGGAAGAAAGGACGGACTTGGTAAATGATATTAAGACAAGTGGCCATCTATTTGGGAAGAAAATGAAGTCTGATCCCTTTCACTATATGCTGAAATTAATTCTAGATAAATTAAACATATAAATGGATAAAACAAAATTTAAAAAATAACTAGAGGACAATATGAGATGATTTTTATAATTGTGGGAGCAAGAAAGTCTTCCTAAGCAAGATGCCACAAAGAAAAAATGGACAGATTAATCCAATATTTGCATATAAGATGCAAAGAATCAATCTAATATATAATAATGAACTCCTCTTAGATAAAAAATTTCAAATGGGCAAAGAATATGAAAAAGTAATTCACAGAAAAATAAACATAAATGGCCTCCAAAACATATGAAAAGACATCCAACTCTGCTAATAATCAAAGAAATGCAACTTAAAATGAGATATCACTCTTTAGTTTTTTAACTGGCAAAACAACAACAATATCCAGTTTTGATGATCAATATGTGCTGTTAATGAAAGTATACATTGGAGTTAAGTTTATGAAGACAATTTGGTAGTACTTACTAAAATTTAATATGCCTATGGCCTTTGACCCAGCTATTCTGCTTCCGAGAATCTATCTTACAGAAAGAATAGTATATGTATGTATATATGAATATCCCAGGTGCATTTTTTGTAATAGCAAAAAAACCAGAAACTGTCAAATTATGGGATAATATAAAATCTTGAAAAATGTACTGGGTTATTTATATATACCCAGTGAGTTATATACATATACACACACACTCAACTCAGGTATATGTACATACTCAATATATATATATATGTTCAACCTAATATATTGGGTTGAACAGCGTCCTTGCCAAATTCAAGTCCTTCTGGAACCTCAGAATGTAACCATATTAGGAACTAGGTAATTAAGATGAGGTCATACTGAAGTAGAATAGGCCCTAAATCCAATCTAAACGGTGTCCCTATAAGAAGAGGAGAGGACACACCAGGACACACATAGGGAAGACAGCCATGTAAAGATGGAGGCAGGGATTGGAGCTATGCTACCACAGCTAAGGAATGCCAAGGATTGCTGGCAACCACCAGAAGCTGGAAGAGGCAAAGAAGGATTGTTCCCTGGAGCCTTCAAGAGAGAATACAGCCCTACAGACACCTTGATTTTGGATTTCTAGTCTCCAGAACTGTGAGAGAATGAATTTCTGTTGTTTTAAGCCACTCAGCCTGTGGTACTTTGTTACAGCAGCCTCAGAAACTAATACAATATGACTAGTCAAAAATATGTACACAAGCCCTTTCTTCTGTGTGTGAACTGAAAAGCATTTTATGTTTACATATAAAAGTATATATCTATCTGTATAGTCATGGAAAAATTCAGAATGATGTGTAGCAAATTATTACCAGTGATTGTTTTGGGTGGCGGAGATAGAGAGACAGAGGTAAGAAATTTTACTTTATTAAAAGTATATACTTTTTGGGGGGCCAGCCCCAGTGGCCTAGTGGCAGAGTTCAGCATAATCCATATCAGTGGCCTGGGTTTGGTTCCTGGGCGTGGACCCACACCACCTGTCAGTGGCCATGCTATGGTTGTGGCCCATATACAAAATAGAGGAAGACTGGCAACAGTGTTAGCTCAGGGCAAGTCTTCCTCAGAGAAAATAATAAAAGCATATTTTTAAAAATCAAAATCTTACACTTCTTTATTGTCTTTGTATGTAAGTGCTTTATGTATTTACCAAATAAAAATGTCTTTGGAGAACATGAAAACTTAAGCTGAGAATATCAACTTTGAAATGTGGAGTTCAGTCATCTCAGAGAGCAAGTCCCTAGAGAGGGGCCTGACAGGAGCAGAGGTACTGTGGACAGACTGGCAGCCAGCAAAGGAAGGGGGGACGTGACAAGGAAGGAGAATCACTGGAATGGGGTAGCTCAGGCCATCCATCTGAATTAGGCGAGCCCACATCCAAGAGGAAGAACGACTTTTGACTTCCCTGCAGCCTTGAGATCACCACAGTGGATAAAGAATGTGCTTGTATTTGGTGGGAAGGCACGAGAAACAGCCAGGCAGTGAAGTGTCTGGGTGTAGGGGTGGTGTACAGTTGGGGCTCTTCCTCTCCTTCCCACAGAATCCCCAACAACAGAAGGACAAGTGTCCAGACTCCAACCTGGCCTCCATCTATCTGAAAAGGTTTTACCTGATGTGCTCTCTGTACAACTGGCTGGAGCCATCACAGCACAGAGTGAGCAAATCCCACTCTGGAAAATAGCCAATGGCACACAGTAGACCCTCCCATGCCAGCCAGTCCAGAGCTTTTCTTCAGCTACCTCACTCGCTGCATCTCACTTCTTTCCAGGCCTCCTCTGTTTCTGTCCACTCTTTCTACAGCACCAGACAGAAAAGGCCAGTGGAAGTTGGATAGCAACTTCCCAACTTTCTTTTAATTTCCAAGGCTTCTTTACTCCAGATATCGTCCTCATGCTAGCTATTTTACATATACCAAAAAAAGTGTGACAGAAGTAAAATTCCACATATAAGAGTTCAGTAAAACTCATGACCTGTATTCCAAATTCTCACCATGATACGGATTCATTTCGCTGTTTGAGATGTCAAACACAGTCTCTCAGATAAAGCATGGCCTTGAAGTTAAGAAAGGCAGAAACTATAACCTCCCAGCCTTCTCTGCAAGTTGGGCACTCTGCAGAAGAGCAGAGGCCAAGGCCTGTCAGGAGGCTTCCTGTGTCTGAGAGTTGTTTACCAAAAGAATGCACTTAGGCTCACTCCCTGTGGACAACCGTAACACGCCCTGAATTCTGAGGGGAGAGAGTCCTTTTATGCAGATTATTAACCTGGCAAAAGGCAAAAAAAAAAAAAAAAAAAACATTTCTTTCCAGGACAAGACTCCCCTGGGTAAAAATGATAGGGCCGAAGAAAGGCACAAAGCCAAGCATCACTCCACAAGAGCAGGGGACTGTTTTGTTCACTGTTCTGTTGAGGACAGTGCCTGGCATACAGTAGGGTCTCAGCACACATTCACTGAATGAAATGAATGAAACTTTGACGTTTCAGAAACTTTAACAACAGGATTAAGTCCATGGGGAGAAAAATCAAACCAGCAGTCTGAATTTGGAGAAACCTCAAAATAAAGATTAAATAAATACAACCTCACAGTTTCTTATATTAGATTTCTTCTATTAGAAATACACCCACAAAAAGCCTGCAAAGCCCACGACAGTCTCTGCGACTTGCATTGGGGCATGCTCAGTACTTAATCAGGTCACTCTCCAGTAGCTCATTTTGTTTAGCACCTCTTCTAGTATCCTGGGCCTGAGGCAGGGGTGAAGTCTTGATGGTGAAGGCGCCCTTGGCCAGGTCCCTCGCAGGGGTGGCAGCATGCCCAGAGCCATTTTCATACTCCACAGGGAGGGAAGGAACCCAAGAAATTATTTCACCAATAGCCTGGTCTTTAGTAAGCAACGCATTCGAACCATTCTAAACCACAGAGTCCAGCTATTTTTGAGTTCTCCTTGTATAAAAATTTGTCTCTAAGTGTGAGACCTTAGGTAAGTTAGTCAATCCCCTTGCACATCGGTTTCCTCATCTTTCAAATGGAGATAAAAACAGTAACGACCTTATGTGATTGCCGTGAAGGCTGAGAAAACACATGGCACAGTGGCTGGTATACAGTAAGTGCTTGAGAGAGCTACCATTATCACCTTTTATTTGCAAATAAAAGAGTAAGGCATTCCCTGAGATCTGAGCCTTTCATCATTGGGCACTGGCACAGACTCTAGGTTTGACTAGGTCCTCAGTTCTAAGTCAAGGAACCATCTGCTGTTCCCAAACTCCTTGATGTTGCTAGATCCACTTCAACCTTCCCTTGACAGTTGATGGGCACAAGAAGTCGCAGCTATGCAGTGCAGATACAGAGATGCACCTTCTCACAGTCTGTGAGAACTACCCAGGCCTCCTCAGTGTAAATGGGCGTGATAATTAAAAATTATAAATGCCCAAAGCAAACAAAGTAATTGAGCCTAACATGTTGGAACCTGGCTTGGCTGAGGGCAGAGACAGCAGGCAGTGAGTGTGGCGTGATGGAAAGAACACAGACTAGAGTTAAGAAACCACGGTTCAAGTGCAAGTTTCCCACTTCTAGCTGGGTAAGCAAATTACTTCACCTCTTCCGACCTCAATTTCCTCTTTCTAAAATGGGGGTATGTACTAGATCAACTCTAAAGTTCCCTTTTAGCTCTAAGACTCAATGATTCCGTGGAAGGATGAAAGCCAAGAGGGTGATTGGCAGGGTCAAAGTGAATATAAAGATACTAGGCAGGGGCAGGGGGAAGAACTAAGAATGTGAATGTGAAGGGAAAACTGTGGTTTAATAAGAGAAAAGATTAAGTCAAACAATAGGTCAAACATTATCTATAAGGGTGCAGAGTGGGAGGATGAGCTGGGCTGAATGCCTAGGAAAAGACTAGTTCAGGAAAATTCTAAAGGACCAATAGCTTGGAGGGCCGTTATCTTTGGATGTGCAGTACCAGGGGAAAGAACCTTGTTTCCCTAAGGTCTAGGGAGCTGAGAGAGAAAGCACCTGGTGACCTGAGAGAGAGAATGTAGAACTCCAAAATCAAGCTTAGAGCTGGCCTCTTCAGGTATACTGCATGCCTACAAACTATTCACAGCAGAGGTGAAGAGCTCAGACTCTGAAGATGGGCTGCCTGGGGTCAGATCATGGCTCTGTGACTGACTAGCCATGTGACCTTGGGCAAATGACCTAATCTCACTGTACCTCAGTGTCTTCATCTGTAAAATAGGCATAAGACCAGAACCTACCTCATAGGGATATTGTAAAGATTAAATGAACCAATATATGGAAAGCCCTTTGAACAGGGCCTGGCATCTGCTAAGTTTTATCTTCTTTTTCTCTTCTGTTGCAGAGTGGGATGTTTACATGACTCACTACAGAGTCACTTCATTCTCCTCATCAAGAGGATTTAGGGGCCGGATTTCCTACCCAAGGCTGAAACCTGGAAAAAGAACCCCACTTCTGTTGCCTTCTGTTCCCTGGGTGGAGTCAAGAGGAAAAACTACCAGTGGTCAGGAGGAAACTTACCAGCAAGGGCGATGGTGCCTCTGGTGCATCACCACTGCTCCTGTTCCCTCCATCACTCCCAAGGCACCACCACAAGGAGTGTCAGAGGAGCCCAGGGAACGTTAGACAGGCCAGCCCTTAAGGAAACAATAGGCTCCAGGGCTTTCCTTTCAGGAGCTGAATGTGCCACATCGCTCTCCCTCTACATTTACTTTAAAGGTATTGTTAAGTAACCCTAACCGAAAGGCAGTTATTTTTGGTACCACGACATTAGGAATGATAACGTTTTTTTTTTTTTTACTTTTCTGGGCCTCTTGTAAGCCCAGCAGTTCCCACTTCTTGTACCTACTCCCCCCAATATGTTTCTATTTACCCCCCATATCATTATGCATTCTCAAATTTCCTTCCAAATGCTATGCAAAACATTGTTACTTTTACATTTACAGTTTCCCAGCATTATCACACGTAGGAAAATATAGTGCATCCATATCCACTTTTATAAGTTAGAGCAGCACTTTAATAGAATAAACAACATTAAAAAGTTAAAACCACACCCTTCCAATGCTCTCTCTTTACAACTGAGCTCCAAGGACTCATTTTATTTCTATCTGCAAGGCAAAATATTCACTTGGAGTGGACCAAACAGCCTGGCTTGTTGACAAGATGCTAACATTTCTTGAATTTTTAAACTCTGATTTAGAGAATGAGCAATCATTGTCCATTGACTATCATTTCTTAACTCAATAGTTTATGGAGATTTACTTTATAGGATGGGGAGAAACAAAGTAACTGCCATCAACCTGGTCCTAAAAACTGCTGACTTCATCTCATGTGCCAAAGAGCAGAAGATGCCGTTAGGGAGGCAGTGAGGGGAGGACCGGAAAGGAGACCAATGCATCTGAGGAAGCAGCACTGGCTGGCCTGACTGACACTTTCCCCCACATGCTCTGGACCTTCCTGATAGGAGGTGGAAACCATTTTTTTGAGCTTTGCTGATGACAATTCAAAAACAAGCTTCCCAATGAATACAAGGAAGTTATATGTGGAACTAAAAACTCCAAATGTATGAACTAATTTTTAAAAAAACTCACAAAGCTAAGTTTTTGTTTTACAATGTTCCCTTCCTTTGATTTTGATATAATTTTGGAAACCTTTCCATGATTTCCTCAAGTGTACAAAAATAGTTTTCAAAGGAGACCCAATCCAAGTGGTGATTTTTATAACTGATTAGGTCTTGACTTAAAGAATGACATTGTGATTATAAAGCTTAGCTTCAACAAGTAAATTTTTTCTGAAAACAACACTGAAGAGAAAACAAACTTCCTAGACAACTATGCTGGATCCTAATGGTTTCAGAACACGGTTATACAAAACGTTCTACAATCCATTTGTGACATTAATTTACATATTTCTTCATAAAAAAGTAAATTTCAAGTCTTATGACATGTTACACTATTCTCAAAAGGAAACTTCTCAAATGGTCTGTCAGACTAGGAATTCCTAAACTGCCACTGATGCACTGTTACCAAATTTAAATGTTTCTTAAATTTAACTTACTGGCAAAATTATACACTTAGGAGCACTAAATAAACGCACTGTGAGACAGAGAGAAAAGACTAAATAGAAGGGTGGGATAAACCCAGACAAAAACCTAGCCCAATAGGCTAAGGACTACTAGAGGATCTGGTTAAAAGTAAGCGAGACTCAGATGCTTTTAATAAATCAACAGCTACTTATCAAAATATCTTTTACGGATAGGGATCACAGGAGAGAAGAGGGCAGAACAGGATACATTCCAATCCTTCCTGTAAACAAAAACACTCACTCCTACCATTTGTGTTTTGGAATCGGGGGTTTGAATTTGGCTCCACTACATGTTTCTCTGGCATGTTTCTTAATCTCTCTGAGTCTCAGTTTCTCAATCTGCAAAATGGGGATAATAAAACCCATCCCATAAGAGTTTTAGTGGGGACTGAATTAAATGAGAAAGTGTAGGGAAAGAGTCTCTCATCAGATGTTAATAAACGTTATTGCCTTTCCCATTATACATTGTTGAGAAAGCTGTATCTCATAAGGAGTAAAGGCAGCATTCTACCTGGAAAGGGTCTGTCTTCATCAGCCCCATGCAGAGGAACTCCCTTATTTTCTGGCATATACTTCTTGGTAATGGGCAAGGACATCAGCCGGATGTGATGGATGAGTGAGCGCCAGGTGTGAGCTCCAGAAAGTACCGGTTCAGGTGGTAATGGGCTGAAAGGTTGAATCACAAAGTAGGCAGTGAGCAAGATTAATCCCAGGGTTACGAGGACCTACAAGGAAAGACAGGAAAAGAATTAATAATTTTCCCATCAAACAAGATACTTTAATGCCAAGAAAAAAACAGGCCTCTTCTACTATGTCCAATGTACCTTGAGAACTAATCCATTTTCATAAACAAGCCACTTACAATCACTTTTGAAAGCATTTACACTTTAAAAACTATGAGGGTTACAAGGCTCACCAAGCTTCTGTCATGTGACCAGGGGTTATGCCCACCATTAAAAATTACAAATATAGTTTAATTATAAATACACATTTTCATCTAGAACATTTAACAAAACAGACAAATTTCCCGGTAACAAGAGCAAAGGCCAATTTATTCATAGAAAAACCAAGGTTCAATGGTAGACTTGGTCCACAGCAGTACTTGGGGAGAAAACTGACGAATCTGTGCTCCATCTAAGCTATTTCCAAGTCAGAACACATTTTTACCTTATACGCAGCTATGAGGAGAGGATACTGGGGTGGCCCCCGCTGAGGTTCACTCTTTTCCAGCAGCTGTCTGATAAATTTTTCAATTGCCTTCTCTGACATGCCACATTGATGGCCTGTCTGTCTCACCAAATCCACAGTCTCTGAAAGTTTGTCATAAATGCTGAGCTCATTGGCAGCAAGATCCATGTCTTCCAACACAAAATCCCTGAGAGAGAGAAAATAAACGTAAAAAGAATGATGGTTTCTTTAAAGCACTTCCTCCTCAAAGCTACTTCCTTTAGAACAGCGCTTCTTGACCATCTGCGGGGAAGTACCAGTTTCATGTTTTTCCCAGTCCACTGCAGGCCGATACTTTTGTAAAACACAATGAATACGGCTAGACAAGGTCAAGTTGCTACGCAAGTTTTTTAAATGTTACTTAATTGTGGGCTAGTAACAGTTTACAGACCAGGACTGGTTCCCAAACACTTTAAGAAGCACTGGTCTAGAATATAATAAATCCTTAATGGGACTCTGAAACACTAGTGGCCAGCCAAAATGACGTGTGAAACCAACCACCGGAGATCTGCTTACTGGTAATTTACTAAAATAAAAAGAAAGGAAACACAGAGAGTGTTGTCGATCAAGTCTTTCTTTCCATTTACATTAGGCCTTTTAGCAACACAAGAGGAGGAACTGATCACTGAAGGCAAGAGGTGCCGTGAGGAACGTGCTGACACGCTTTGCTCCTGGCAGGGCACGGATTTCAGGCAACACAAAACCACGACGTGGGAGCTCTTCACACCTTGCGGGTCGCAGTCCTTATGCTTTTTCACAAATTCAATTATAGGCAATAAAGGGCATTTTATTTGTATTTTATATACTTAAAAGACCTAAAATCTATAACTAATTTCAAAATTCAATTTTTTCTCATAGTTATTTTAAAGCCAAATTGTTTCACAGAATAAAAGGTAAAAACTAAAGTGGCAAAGTAGAATTCTCTCTGTATTATTTGTAAAATGAAATTCTATCATTTTTTAAAAAGTGCTTGTGTTACGGAACAATAATATTTTTCTTCCTTTACAGGAGGAACAACAGTGCTTGGGATTTATGTTTTCCTCTTATATTGGGTTTTTAAGGCAGAAGGTCCTTTTATTTCACATAGTTCATCTCCACAGGCTTCTAACCTCAAAAAGCACTGGCACGGCACAGCTCTATTTCAGTAGGGAGATGCTGCCACCTGTAGAGCAGAGGACAACAGTCATGGAGCTCCCACAGAGAAAAGGGAGGCCTGAGATGCCACACGCCAGCACATACCACAGCATATCTCCTTTTCCAGCAGCGCCTCCAAATGACTCCTTCTGTTTGGTCCTCTTTAGGACTGTTAACCTTTTACTTCACTAGTTGTTAAGTGTGCCGACACATGAGAGTCACCTAGAGAGCTTTTAAAGAATGCTCATACTAGGGCTCCAACCCAGACCCATTAAACCAGAATCAGACTTCTAATGGTGGATTACCAGAAAGGGAATCCAGACTTTGAGGAATTGGGCAAGGGAGGGAGGAATCTCACATGCTAAAGGGGATACATTCTTTCCTCAAACTCTGGTCTTCCTCAAAGGGTTTTTTTTAAAGGCCATACAGGCCTTCATTTTAAGGTTCAGATGCAAGAAGGGTGTAAACTCTTTAAAAATGTGTATTTTCAACAAATGGTGCTGGTACAACTGGATATCCACATGCAAAAGAATGAAGTTGGACCCTTTCTTCGATCATTTACAAAAATCAACTAAAAATGGATCAAAGACCTAAACTTAAGAGCTGAAACTATAAAATCACTTCTTTTCTTACAAAAATACAAAGGGAAAAATCTCCATGACACTGGATTAGGCAATGGTTTCCTAGATATGGCACCAAAAGCATGAGTAGCTAAATAAAAAATAAATTGGACATTAAAAATTAGCTATTTTTGTGCTGCAAATGATCCCATCAAGAAAGTGAAATGACAACCCACAGAATGGGGGAAAATATTTGTAAATCATATATCTGATAAGGGACTGGTTTCAGAGTGCATAAGGGATTCTTACAACTCAATAATAAAAAGACAACCCAATTAGAAAATGGACAAAGGATTTCAATTGACATTTCTCCAAAGAAGATATACCAATGGCACATAAACTCATGAAAAGATGTTCAATATTGTTAGCCATTAGGGAAATACAAATCATGAGATACCACTTCATACCCACTGGGATGGCTATAATCAAAAAGGCAGATAATAACAAGTGTCAGCAAAGATGTTGAGCAATAGGAACCCTCGTACACTGCCAATGGGAATGTGAAATGGTGTAGCTGCTTTGGAAAACAGTTTGGCAGTTCCTCAAAAATTTAAACATAGAGTTACCATGTGACCCAGCAATTTCACTTGTAAGTATGAAGCGAAGAGAATTTAAAACACATATCCATACAAAAACTTATACACGAATGTTCACGCAGCATTATTTATAACAGCTCAAAAAATAGAAGCAATCCAACTGAGCAGGAACTGCTAAATGGATGGATGAAATGTGATATATCCACAAAATGGAATATTACTGGACAATAAACAGGAATGAAGTACTGATGCATGCTACAATTCAGGTGAACCTTGAAAACACTACGCTAAGTGAAAAAAGTCACAAAAGACCACATACTATATGACTCTATTTATATGAAAAGTCAAGAATAGGCAAATCTGTAGAGACAGAAAGTAGATTAATCAGTGGTTATCTAAGGGAGGGGGTGGGAGGGAAGAGAAGTGACTGTTAATAGATACGGGGTTTCTTTCTGGAGTGACAAGAATGTTCTAAACTTAAATTGTGGTGATCGTTGCACAACTTTGTGAATATACAGAAAACCGTTGAACTGTACATTTTAAATGGATGAATTTCATGGTATATAAACTACATCTCAGTAAAGATGTTTTTAAAATGTATTTTACAAAATTTGAACTTACCCCTATTATGGCATTTATTACACTACACTGTTATGATTTTGGTTAAGTCACTTGGTCTATTTCTTCATCCAAAAGTAAGAGGATTGAACCAGAAGGTCTTTAAAGCCCCCTCTAGCTCTAAAATTTTAAGAGAATGAACACTTCAAGAAGTATAAAAAATTCAATTCATTTGAAACTAAAGACTTCCGTCCAACTGCATTCCTATATTATCATTTCCTGTTATGCCTTCCTACAGGCCAGGCACTGTGCTAAGCACTCTGGAAACATTATCTCAGTGCATCATCACAGCGATCCCATAAGACAGGTAACTAATCTCCTTTCACAGATGGTGAAACGGGGGCTCAGAAAGGTTTCATAACCTGCCAGGATGTGAACCCAAGTGTGCCTGACTTTAGGGCTGGTGCTTTCAACTTTAAGCATGCTGCCTCCCTTACCAAGTATTTTTCTATTCTGAGCTGGCAGTTTTCCGAAACCACAACACCGTGTCCCTCGAGTATCACAACTGAGAGGCTGAGAACTGGAAAGTGATCGACTACAATGATTCCTGGAAAAAGAATAAAGTGATAACTTATTACAATATTTTTTACATCTTGGTTTTTGTGACTAGTGATTCCGCAGACAGCATTTTCCTATTTAAATTAACAAAGACATTCTAAGCAAGCAAGCAAGCAGAGATGTTCGTTTAAGCAAACTGCAACAAATTATCCAACAATACCCAGTTGAAATCCATTAAAACTCAGCAGAGGACCAGAAAGGAGAGCAGTGGGAATTCTAGAAAAAAATCCCAGTAAAAACTTTTAAAGTGCTGGGAGGTGGGGCACATGTAGGTATCCCTCAGGCAGAAGAGAAGGTCCCATTAGTGTGCCCTTAGGAGAACCATGAACAGGACAGAAGTGCAGGCGAAGACAAAAGGAGGACCACCTATCATCATCTTTGATGACTGTTTCACAGTCTTTGTAACCTTTGTAATTTCTGCCCACTTTTGATACACATAAAAATGTCATTAGGCTCAGGATGGCCTGGTGGCACAGTAGTTGAGTTTGCATGCTCCGCTTCAGTGGCCCAGGCTTTCGCAGTTTTGGATCCTGAGGATGGACCTAGTACTGCCTGTCAAGCCATGCTGTGGCAGCATCCCACATGAAATAGAGGAAGACTGGTAAGGTGTTAGCTCAGGGACAATCTTCCTCAAGCAAAAAGAGGAAGGTTGGCAACAGATGTTAGCTCAGGGCCAATCTTCATCACCAAAAAAACCCAAAAACCAAAAACAACTCATTAGGGGCTGGCCCGGTGGCCTAGTGGTTAAGTTTGGTGCATTCCTCTTTGGTGGTCCAGGTTCAATTCCCGGGAGTGGACTTACACCACTTTTGGCAGCCATGCTGTGGCGGCAACCCACATACAAAACAGAGGAAGACTGGCACAGATATTAGCTCAGGGTGAATCTTTCTTAGGAAAAAAGAAAAAAAAACTCAAACTCCCAGTTTGTATTGCAAAACATTTTTTTTGTAATTCAAGTATACAATGATCTTACAATATTGAATACATTTTTACAAGCTGTATCTGCTTTTTCCCTGAGATTCTGACATATTTCTCAAGTTATCAGGAGAGTAGTTACTAATAATTCAGTGAAGTTTCTAAGAGTACATGGGAATCTTGATAATAAGTCTTCCTTTTGCTTTTGGTTAGATCAGTGGCTCTCAACTGGGGGCAATTCTGCCCCCCATGAACATTCGGAAAGTCTGGAGACATTTCTGATTGTCACACTTGAGGGGTACTACTGGTATCTAGTGGATATGACGTTAATTAAACAATAACAAAAAAATTTTGTCCCCTTAGGTCGAGGTTTCAAACTAGCAGAGCTCCCTCGCTGTGATCTAATGAAAGTCAGCCCTCAACACAAGGGTTTGTATTAAAAAAAAAAAACCTTGTCCCTTAAAAAAAAAATCAAACACAAGTCATGGCTAAGCGCTAAGTATGAGGGGACTGAGTGAAATCAGCTGTGGCTTGACAACAACCCCCCCCTTTACCTCCAGAAAGAAGGTACAACTCCGGCAGTAAGGAGCTTTGCCACAGAAGAAAGTTTCAAAGAGTGAGCTTGACTCTTAACAGTGGCTTTTACCTGCAAGAGCACAGGCAGGATCACTAACAGAGTTACAAAAATCAAAGTATCATGCACCACCCTGGACATATTGAATTGCCAGAACCTCTGGGAGTGAGCCCCAGGTGCAGAAGTTTTCAAACCTCTTCCCTACTAAGTAGGGGCACACCCCCAATTAGGAGACAATGCTTTAGAAAAGGAGTTCTCAACTAGGGGTGACTCTGCTCCCCAGGGGACATTTCATGATGTCTGGAGACATTTTTTCTTTTTTTAAGATTTTTTTTTTTGTTTTTCCTTCTTCTTCCCAAAGCCCCCCAGTACATAGTTGTATATTTTAGTTGTGAGTCCTTCTAGTTGTGGCATGCGGGACACCACCTCAGCATGGCTTGATGAGCGGTGCCATGTTGGTGCCCAGGATCTGAAACGGTAAAACCCTGGGCCACTGAAGCAGAGTGCACAAACTTAACCACTCGGCCACAGGGCTGGCCCCTGGAGACATTTCTGATTGTCAAAAGTGGAGAGGTACTACTGGCATCTAGTGGGTAAAGACTAAAGGTTCTACAATGCACAGGACAGCCCCGCACAACAAAGAACCATCTCACTGAAAATGTTAAGAGTGCAGAGATTAAGAACTCCTGCTTTCAAGAGAGGCCTGGGGGAGGTAAGCCAGTGGCTGTTCACTCCTGAAGGAGCCCTTCAAGAATAGGAGGAAGCAACAGGCAGCTCTGAGGAGGTGTCCTCCACAGTTCCTTCTGTCTCGGCCTAGAAGAAAACAGGACAGCAGCATAGCTGATAGAAGGACTCCGACAGAACTTAATAAAAGTGTTTACATAAAGCAGAAAACAGGTTAAAAGGTCAGACTAAATGTAAACCTCTCCTTTGCCCTGTTTAATATAGAATTGATTCCTCTATTGATATAAATATGTCCTAAACACCGATGTGACATCACCCTGGAGGTTCTCAGTTTTCCAAACTAAATAGCTATGTCCGCTTGGCAACTCTAAGCTGTAATACTGATCCATCTAGTTAAAACACAAAACGAGGAACACTACAGTTGAGAAAGAAAGCTGTTAAAGTCCATCTAAACACGTTCCAATCTTCAATAGCGGGAGTAATGTTCAGAGTAATACTGAATTTTCTTATTCCCCTACTATGTTTTTAGTATTACACTAGCTATGCAGTATCATAATCCATTCTTTAGTGTTATGAATATATTCATTCTATTTTATCCAATGATTTCCATTAACTGAAGATAAGTCCAAGTAAAGGGAAAAAAATATGGTTTGGGGATTGTAATTAAAATCACTACAAAAAACAAATCATATTTAAAGGAAAAAAATTGATAAAACATTAAAACACTATGATTTAAAAGAGCAGTTTAAAACTATAAGGGCTTAAAATTTACAAATGAGAGAATGCTACTTTTTTGCACTTTTATCATCACTTGAATCTAACAGTCCTCTTTCTGGACATCTCTACCCCAGTGAGACATGAGTCTGGTAGTTTCTTTGCTCTCTGAAAATATGCCTCTTCCATTTTTTTCCCAACTTTCTATTTTGAAAAATTTCAGAAAAACTGAAATGAATGCTTTCTGTCTGTTTTTACCAGAACCATTTGAAAGTTAGTCGCTACACATCACGAAATCACTTCGAAATGTTTCAGCATCTATCTCCTAAGAATAAGGACATTATTCTATATAACCACAAGCATCATTATCATACCTACTAAAGTTAATAATTCTTTAACAGTACCTAATATCCAGTCCCTGTCAAATCTAACTGTCCAAAAAAAGGCCATATAGGTTTTTAGAAATCCAAGATCCAACCAATGATCAAACAGCGCAGTTAGCTGTCACGTCTCTCTGGTCTACTTAAATCTAGAACAGATCTTAGCTTTTTTTTTTTTCTTTTGTCTTTTATGACATTGACATATTTGAAGCAGGAGCCCCCAAATTTTTAAACTTATCTCTACCTGCTCCTATCCTCACCTTTTCCAGGTTCTACTATTAAAAAAAGAATTCTTCCTCTAGATTTCCAGGGCTTGTGCTCTCCCTCCCTTCAGAGACAAGCTCTTTAGAAGAAAAAAAAAAAGGGATGGGCCAGCACTTCACCTTCTTGTTTCTCAGGTGTCCATTCATTTATTAACCTGTTGAAATCATATTTCTGTCCCCCTTACTCACTGATACTGCTGTCACTAAGGTCGCCAATGGCTTTCTACATGCCAGGTCCAAAGGATGTTTTCTCAGTTATCTATCACCTTATCCAACCTCTCGGCAGCAGCTGCCGTTGCTACCCATTACCTCCCTCAAGTGCTCTCAAACCTTGGTATAATTCTCTTGTTCTCTTCTCAGAGTCTATGTCCCTGCGTGTTGGTATGCATCACAGTGGTCCTTGACTTTCTTATTCCCTTCACAGCTTTAACCACCAGCTATTAGGGATTCCCAAATCGCCTCTCCAGAACTCAAGACCCATCTGTCCAATTACCAACCAGATGCCGTGGCTCAAATTTCCTCTAGTCCCCTATATGTAATGTCCCTGACATTATTTCCCCCTACAACCCATTTTTCCTACTACATTCCCTTTCTTAATTAATGGACTCTCCAAATGTAAAACCTCTCCTCCTCCTTCCTCCGGTAGAGTTCTCAGTCATCACTTCCTCTTTAGCTCCACATTAATGGCAGTCAAGGCTGTCCACATTTCTCATGGACCAGCATAAAGATATATTTAATCTCTATACTTTCAGTCTTCCTTCTCCTCTCTGATTCATCCTCTACCCTCTTCACAAGTTATTTCTCTGAAACACATATCGGCTCAAATTACTCATCTATTTAAAGCGCCTTCCTTGACTCCCATGCCCTACTGGGGAACAATTCAGCATGGTGGTTAAGAACACAGGCACTAGAGCTGGAAAAAGCTGGACGCAAATACTAGATTCTCCATCTCCTGTGTGCCCACGAGACACTACTTAACCTCTCTAAGCCTCAGTTTTCATTTACAAAATGGGGATAATTGTGTCTTTCCAACACTGTTATTAAGGGATTATAAGATGAGTATGTAAAACATTTGTCTCAATACCCAAATACTCAATAACTGTTAGAAGACCAAGTCCAAATTACTTAGCATGGCCCTTTATGATCTGGTCATTGCCCTCCTGTTCAGTCTCATTTCTTCCTTCCTTACATTCTTCACTGCCAAACCGTTTCATACCTTTTTGCTTTTGTACACATAATTTCCTCTCCCTACAAAGCCCAGCCCCCAGTGCTTTCTCCAGTGAGTGACCTCTATTCCAACCTTGATTTTTGTCCTCTAAACCTTAAACACAACTCTTTATCACTTAGTATTACATTCCCTTCTCTCCCTCTCACACTAAATTGTTTCTCGAAAGCAGAGAAAAGTGCAGAAAATAACACAAGAAACTAAGAACAGACATGGAAATTCACCTCAGAGACATGGAACCTGATCAGCGTCTGTTGAACAAATTTATAGAAAGGACCTAAAGTGATCATTCTGTTCCCAAACTAATCTAATGTAATTAATGGTCCATTCATTTTACTTTTTATTCTGTTTTTTTTTTTTTTTTTTTAAATACATCAGCCTAATGAGTATTTAGATGAGCAGCTTAGGAACCTCACTCATGGACATTTTCTGTGGTATTGTAGGGTAGCTGTGGAGGAACAGGGATTCAAACCCGGTCTTGAAAATTGTTTTGGTCCAAGGCAGGGCCTACAGGGCCTCCTCCTAGGATGCAAATTGGGCGATGTAAACTTCAGCCAAATCTTCAATGTAACTAAGTTGAATTTAGGTTAAGGCAGGTTGTTCCTTACAAGGAAACAGAACTCAAACAAACTTATTAAGGGAGAGATGCCCAGAGAAGATTGCACCATGGGAACAACCAAGTAAGCAACCAGAAAAACTCAAAATAATAAGTATCTGGGAATAGTTTCTATTATAAGGTTATGCTAAGTGCTTTAAAAGAAATATATTGCAAATACCAAGGCTATGTGCCCTCTGAGAGGAGAAAAAGTGTAGCCAGAAGGGTTAATGGTCTCAAAATAGCATAAAACACAAGGCAGGCGAATTTCCCTGTACTAAAAGGCGATTACAAACAACTCATTTACTCAGGTCAATAAACCAAGTCATATTCCTTTCTGAAATCCGAGATGCCATGTTTACCACATATCAAATACACACTTAGAAAAAAAAATATTCCCCTCTTTAACAATGATTAGAAAAAGATGTTTCGGAGCGGGGAGGGAAATCTACTCTCAATATACAAAAAAAACTTCTAATCTGTCAAGAGGGCAGTGAATCTGGACTTGGCTAGCATCGCTCCTGTTTCGGACACTGCTGTGACGCCTGCAAAACAACTCCAAGCAGGGTCGGCCTCGCTTTGCTCTCCCAGGCAAAGCCGAGGAAAGAAATGGAGGTGTCTCAAGGAGTCGACCCGGGGGAGTTGCCAGAGGATGCTGTCAGTCTGCAAAACGCCAGAGGCTCAGAAAAGCGGTCAGCGCAGGGGCAAGAGATGGCAGCGGTGGCGAGGGAGGGGCTGCGCGAGGATGTCATAGACGGGCGCGGCGGCGAGGCTGTCACAGACCGGCCTCCCCCCTCCCGGCCTCGGGCCCCAATCACTCACATGCGGGGCCCGCGCCCCCTCGGGCTCCTCCCGCCTCGGGGACAGCAGCCGCCGAGCGAGGAGGATGAGCCGACAACTTCCTGCTTCCGGGGGTGTACCCGGAAGCAACTCCCGCCCCCAGGCGACGCAGCGCGCCGTAGGGCAGCTCCTTCTTCCCCGCCCCGCACTTCCGCCAAAAACAGACCGCGCGGCGACGCGGCGCGTGGGGGAAGTCTCGCGCGATATGGAGCGCGCCGCTTTTCGTTCCCCCGGCGTCGGGTTCTTAGTCCTTAGTCCTTTTCAGTGATGGTCAGGGGCTGTCCTGTTTCTGCGCAAACAGACTGCGTAGCTGAGCTGATTCATTCAACAAGCACTTACTGAGCCCCCTACCACGAGCCAGGCAGCGTGTTAGGCATTGAGGGGTGGGTGTGGGAGGGATACGTATGTGGAGGGCAGGCCCTTACCTTTGGGAGTTCCTAGTCTGAAAGAGAAAGACAAACAAGTCGCTCCAATTTATACACGGCCCATTCTTTAATATTTATGGAGAGCTTACTCTATGCCAGACATTACTAAGCACTTTGTATTCGTGAAACACTTCAACAACCCTATGATACAAACAGTCCCACAACATTTATCCTCATACTGACCAAGCTGAGGTTTGTGGAAAGGTGAACTTGCTCGAGATTACATGGATAGAGTGATAGAGTCACGATTTTGAACCCAGGCTCCTTATCTTTCCTTGTCTTTAGTGCCAGGCTCCTTATCTTTCCTTGTCTTTAGTGCCAAAGATCGTAACTGCCTTCTACAAGCGATCTACAAACAAAATGCCACTGGGTTCAGACTTTTATTACAGCCACAAAGGTGGTGTGATATTGATGCAGAGATAGGCAAACCAATAAAACAGAATAGAGACCAAAGATAGAACCACAGTGTATAAACACTTGCTTTATGACAAAGGGGTACAACAGAAGAGCGAGCAAAGGATGATGCTTTCAATAAATGGTGCTGGGTCGGTTGTATATCCATATAGAAAAAAATGAAACGAATCCTACCTCACACCCACTGTACACTAAAATTCTATGTGCACTGCAGATCTATATGAGAAAAACAAAACAGTAAAACTTTAGAGCTGGGCCAGCCCTGACGGCCTAGGGGTTAACATTCTGCATGCTCTTCTTCTGCAGCTCAGTTTGCTTCTGGGCGGGGGGAACCACACCGTTCCTCTGTCAGTAGCCATGCTGTGGTGAGGGCTCATAGAATAATTAGAAGGTCTTACAACTAGAATATACACTGGAATATACAACTATGTACTGGGGCTTTGGGGAGGGAAAAGAAAAAGAGAGAGAGGAAGATTGGCAACAGATGTTAGCTCAGGGTGAATCTTTCCCAGTAAAACAAAACAAAACAAAACTTTAGAGCCACTCCGTCCAATGCTGTCGCCATGCACGTGACTGTTGAGTACTGGACATGTGGCTGGTCAGAAAGGAGATGTTCTGTAAGAATCAAATTGATACATTGGACTACATTAAAATTAAACTCTGATCATCAAAAGACACGGTTAAGAGACCAAAAAGACAAGCTGTAGAGTGAGAGAAACTGACAAAGAGCTTGTGTCCAGCATATATAAAGAACTCCACAAATAAGGAAAAGACAGCCGGCCCCGTGGTCGAGTAGTTAAATTCGTGCACTCTGCTGCGGTGGCCCAGGGTTTGCCAGTTCAGATCCTGGGCGCAGACATGGCTCTGCTAATCAGGCCATGCTGAGGCGGTGTCCCACGTAGTAGAGCCAGAAGGACCTACGACTAAAATATACAACTGTGTACTGGGAGGCTTTGGGGAGAAGAAGAAGAAGAAAAAGAAAAGATTGGCGACAGATGTTAGCTCAGGTGCCAATCTTACAAAAAAAGAGACAAACGGCCAAGTAGAGAAATGGGCAGAAGATTTGAACACAAAAAGATGTTATCACATAAGAGGATATCTAAATGGCAAATACACATATAAAAAAGCATTTGGTAGGAATGTAAATTCCTAAAGCCACTTTGGAAAACAGCCTGGTATTAACTATTATAATTTACACATAACCTATGACCCAGCAATTCTACTTCTATGTACATCCCCCCCAAAATTCATGCACAAGTGCACCAAGATACATACAAGAATATTCCTAGCATCATTATTTGTAAGAGCTCTAATCTGGAAACATCCCAAATGCCCATTAACAATAGAAAACATATAAATACTTCATAGTATAGTCATGTAACAGAATACTATACAGCACTGAGAAATAAAATAATTGCCACTACTTACAGCAACATGGTATATCTCACAAACATAACGTTAAGCAAAAGAAGCCAGACACAAAGAAATACTTTATGACCGCATTTATATAAATTTCAAAAACAGAGAAAAGCCAATCTGTGAATTTAGAAGTGAGAAAGTGGTTAGCTTTGGGGAGGGGGAAGGGGTAATGATTGGTAGTGGGTGCTTCTGTGGGGTTGGAAACATATTTTTTCTTGATTTGATGGTGGTTACACAGATGGAGTTCTGGGTTATAACTAATTTAATTATTACACTGAGGATCTGTCCACTTTTCTAGATGTATATTATACTTCAATTTAAACTTATACTTTAAAAATAAAAAGTGCTCTGGGGAGTCCAGAGGTCCTAGACAGTCCATGTCTTCCTGCCCTCCCGCCAGTCTCCATACCACAGCCTGAGAGACACTTCCAGTGTACAAAATCTGACTCTGCCACTTCATAGGTCCCTTTTGCCCTCACAGTCACATCCCAAGATCCTTCACAATCCCCTTACACTCAGCTCCAGGACAGCCCAAGAAACACTCTGACTGCCAAGCTCTTCACACTGCTGCAGATCTGCAAAGAGAAGACACCTTTCCTGGCTTCTAGCTAACTCCCACATTTTCCAGATCTCAGCTCAGGTTATCACTTCCCTGGAAACCTCTGACTACCCAAGGCCAGCTCTGGAACAACAGCGCTCAGGAAGCGTGGCGTGCTTCCTGATTACAGCCTTCATCCCACTCTCCTCTAGCTGTGTGTTTAATTCTCTCTCTCCCCTAGAATGGGAGGTCCTTTGGGGCTGAGCACAGTGTATGTAACCCATCTCTGTCTTCCTCAGTGCCTAGTGGTTCGTAGGTGCTCCAGGTAAAGATTTAGGGAGGAAGTGACCTTGGAGGTGGCCTGTAAGGATTCAGACATTGGAGCCTGAGAATAGACATTTCAAGCACAGGGCATAGGAGTGAGAAGATTCAGAAGGAGGGAAGATATGAGTACATTCTGGGAGCCTGAAATGTTGATCTGGCTGAGGCCAAGGCTACTTACAGAAGGAAAAACAATCTTTAAAGATCAGTTTGGCATAGCCAGGAAGGTCTTCAATGCTAGGAATTTAATCTGTGGGCAGTGGGGAGCCACTGAAAGTTTTTGAGCAGGGGTGTGACATGATCAGAGCTCTGCTATGGGCATATACATTCAGTGGGAGGATGAAGGTTAGAGTGGAAGAGGAAAAATTAACTTTGGAAAGTTCAAAGGAAAAGCAACTTTGAAGGTCTAGGTAAAAGGAATGGAAGAACGAGAATCCACTCAAGAAACATTTCCCAGTTATAGCAGATCAGAAAGCCTGCCAGGTAGTAGAAAGGCGCAGGGGAAAGGCTTGAGTTCCAGCCCACATTAAATCCTGGTAGGCCTTGGAGCCAGTTGCTTCCTCCTGTCAGTCACTCAGAGCCCTTCATTTTAAAATCTGGCCAATGGGAGACTGAGAAAAAATCATGAGTGTGGAAGTTCATGGTAACCTGTAATGTGTGTGGGGATGTAGCTAAGGAAGTGTGAGAAGTCAAAATTATGTCTGGTGACTAGGGAGATAGTGATTCGGGGCACAGGAGGAGCAATTGGTTTGGGGGAGAGGATACAGCGGGAAATGATGGGTAAATCTACTCATTTCTTTACTGTTGGCTTCTCTCTGTTGAGATTTAGAAAAACCCTTGACAAGGTTCCCAGGTAATAGCACCCTGTGTAACAGAATTGCTGGTTTGTGGGTTGGTGTGTTAGCTCTGCTCAGTCATTGGAGGCCCCCTCTGTTCAGCTTCTGGTCTGGAACAGGCCTTGTGTGAAGGTTGAACCAAACTGAGCCAGGACATGATCCCTAACATGGGCTCTTAACAATCTACTTGGAGAGGAGAGAATCTGACACAAGCAGTTAGACAACAATAGAAGGCGGCACAGAATTAAAGACCAAGCAGAGGGAAGGGGAGAGAGTCTACTGTAGACAAGAAGAGTAGAGAGGTCTTCTGAAGGAGCTGGGACAAAGGCTTGGGTGAGGTCTGGGAAGCGTTGGAAGGGAAGAGGACAGCCTGGGCAAAGGCCTGAGAGTGGGAATGTTGGTGGCACATTTAAGGTGTGGATAAAATATAGGAAATCAAGCTGGAAAAATCAGTCAGGAGCCAATGGAGAAGGGCCTTCAAGCCCACCCAAGTGGTCCAGGACTTTAATAGGCAAAGGGAATCATTTAACACATCTGGGCAAAGAAGAAACATACTACAAGAAATTTTGGGAAGAAAGCTTTGGTTGCTGTGTATGTGTAGGATGTATTGGTGGAGGAAAGCCAGAAGGCAGGGAACCCAGCTAGGGGGCTTCTGAAATGATCCTGGTGTCAAGGGTCTGTAACAGCAGTGGCAATGGGAAAGAAGGGATACAATTTGAGGATCTTTGGGAAAAGAATTGACAGATCTTGATGATGTATCTCTTACAGGGAGCAGAGAGAAAGAGGATGATCTTCAGGTTTCCAGCCTAAAAGATGTTTCAGTAAAAGTTCATAATTTTGTTTTTAATAAAGGACATTTATTCGGAAGACACATGCTTAGATATAGAATAAATAAATAACAAGCTGCTCTAATTTAATGTGAACTATCAGTTATAACTCAGAAAAGGAATCCATGTCTCTTTGTCAACTCCTTCCTCAAGTCACTAACACCTAATGTTCTCTTGGGGACAAAAAGGCCAAGAAATACTGAGCCTCTTGAGGAAGGATTTTGGAATGGGACAGCAAGACACTCTCTTATTCTTGTGTAAAACCCCAAGGCATTCTCACCGTGCCCTAAGCCTACCAAGATACATATAGTAAGGAACTTACTTATATATGTAAGGTCCAGAGAAAGTCAATTCAAATAGTAACAGACAGAATGGACTGATGATGAAAACGTTTCCATTCTGCTTAAGGTTCACAAAGAGGGCATGAACACGAGACTGCAGAAGGTATAAAATTAACTATACCTTACATTACCACAGCACTCATCGTTTTCTGTCCATTATTCATTCAATGAAACCTGAGCACCCTATGCTCAGTACTCTGAGAGGAGGGCATAGAGATGAAGGAGGCCCAGTTCCTCAAGGAGCTCACTGCTGGTTTGATCTTTACAGCCTTGGATACCTTTATTCCCACCTGACAATTAAGGAAAGTAGGATTGAACTGTGGTTAACAGCACAGGCTCACAGCTGTGGGACTTTGAGCAAGTTATTTAATCTCTGTAAGGCTGAGTTTCCTCAAAATAAAGAGGGAATAGTAATATCTACCTCGTGGGGTTTTGAAGATTAAGTGTTATCAAAGGTCTGAAACAGTGAAAGTAAAACCACTAGATCACTGAAACAGTCATTAGCAAAAGTTTGCTGTGCACAAAAAAACAGTTTGCGAACTGGGAGCACTCAAACCCAACGTGGAATGAGGCTCAGAGGTATATTGTTACAAATCACCTTATGTAGTGGGGAGGCAGTGGCTGTTTGTCTTCACAGTGATTGGTTATAACGTTAGAGTTTTTCCAGTGACAGGAAAATGGGTTAAAAGTGCTTACATTATATCAATTTTGGGGAACAATTTGTTTTGTTTATGACTTTCAGAGGCATTAACAAGAAGTGGCCCAAATTAAGTTTTGCTTGTTTTACAGAATAAGCTAATTAATTTTGCTTGTGTGACTGAACTGGTTTGTCTGCTAAGGGAATTTTCAAGTCTGGTCTCTATTTGTGTTTGATTTTCAGTGTGAAAGTACACAATAGTGCTCAGCTCGATGCCTGGCACAAAGTAAGCATTCATTTAGCCATCCTTATTAAGTGGTGTGCAAAGCATTTACAGTATGTTTCTTTCTTTCCTGTCCTCCCTCCAAACCTCCTCCCTTGACCCTGAGCAAACCGTCCTAACAACGCTGGGGCACCATCTATCCCAGCCAGTCACTCTGAGCCTCGCTCTAGCCCTGATCCCTTTGATCTTCATTCTCCTGTCTCTCCCTTTTCTTCTCTTTCATTTTCTTCCTTGTCTTTTCCTCTTCTCTCTCCCTAAACTTCTTGCCTTTGGAGTCTGGAGGCTCAGATTTGCGGTATGGCTATAAGTCATTTAACTACTGAGTCTCAGTTTTCACATCTGAAAAATGGGAATAATGATATCTACTCTACAAGATTGCTTTGTCAAGTAGATAAAATAATAAGGTGTAAGCGCCATGTAAGGTGTGGAGAACCTTACAAAAGCTAGTTACTGGCATCTCTCATCTCTATTTTCTTTCATTCTCCGCCTCCCGCTTTCGGTGGCTGTCCTATTGTGGGACTAGGAAATTCTTCGGATTTAAAGTTAGGACATAACTCCAGTCGGAGTGCAGATCTGTTGGTTGTTCCCGCCTTCCACGCCCATATGAACCAATCAGGTCATCCGGAGCGTGGCGCGGTTTCCCCACTTGGAGACCACCTCTAACAAAGCTTGCACTTTTCCCGTTCCTGCAGCTGGCCCTTTTTTCGCCTTTTTTTTTTTTTTGGAGGAAGCGTCCTTCCTCTTCCTTGACCCAATCACCCAAATCCCGGCATCCAAACGGTAGAGCGCCGGGGGCCGGAAGTGTGCGCTGCGGCGGCGGGTCCCCAGCGCATCGACGCCGGAAGTAGCGACTGCTAGAGACGAATTCCGCTGGCTTCGCTATGGCGGCCATCCCGCCAGACTCCTGGCAGCCGCCCAACGTATACTTGGAGACCAGGTGAAGGGGGTCGGCCTCTAGGGCTGGGCTGGGAGGCGACGCGGAGCCCGGGCTTGGCCGCGGGGCTCGGTCCCCCGGTCGGCCGGCCTCCCTGGAGCGGCGTGGAGCGGCGGCGGAGGGGCAGCCCGCGGGCCGAGCGGGGGCCGCCGCCCGCGCCCGAGCTCAGCGCAGACTCGCGCTGAGACGTGAGCGACAGCTGCCTGTGTGTCCTCCTCCCGCCCCTCGGCTCATTCATTCATCCAGCCGGCGTGTGTGGAGTCCACAGGCCGGGGACTTAGGGTCTGGAATCTGAGGATGCGCAGGTGGCTAAGATACACACGGCCTGGCCGCTGGGAGCTTACAGTACGCGAGGGAGGCAGACATGGACGCTTTAACGTGATGAGTAGTACAGTCGTCTAAAGAAATGGTTAGAACCCAGGAAGAGGCACGTGTCCCCCGCTGTCAGAGTGATAGGAGAACGATGTGATTGAGCACCAGACAGCTAGTGCCGTGCCCCTGATGTATAGCATCACGTTTAGTTAATCCTCGTAGCAACTCAGATCATGTAGGTATTATCCTACTTTCTCTCCAATTTTAGCAAGGGAAATGCCAGAATTTACAGATTAAGTGGTTTGACCAAGGCCACACAGCTAGTAAGTAGGGGGAACCTCAATGGGAGCCGGATCTTTGCACCTCACATGCTAGGTCCTTTCGCCCCGTTCGTTCCATTGCCTCTTTGGAAAAAGTTCAAAGTGGTCTTTCCAAGGAAGGACAAGTCACCTTGAGGAACTTCTTACTGCTACGACAGTATAAAACTTCGTAAGCTGACATTCAAGGTGCTTTTTTTTTAAATCTCGCCTTTGTCTACCTCTCTGGCTGCATCTGCCATTCCCACAGCGGTAGCTAGGGTCCAGCCGCTGTCTGTGTCCTTCTGTTCTTGTCTGTGCTGCCTTCCACCAGAGCACAGCGTTCTCTCACATGCTGCTTTTGCTTCCTGGCCATCTTCCCCAGCTTTTTTTTTTTTTTAAGATTTTATTTTTCCATTTTCTCCCCAAAGCCCCCCGGTACATAGTTGTGTATTTTTAGTTGTGGGTCCTTCTGGTTGTGGCATGTGGGACGCCGCCTCAGCATGGTTTGATGAACGGTGCCATGTCTGTGCCCAGGATTCGAACCACTGAAAACCTGGATCACCAAAGCAGAGCATGTGAACTTAACCACTCAGCCACCGGCTGGCCCCATTCCCCAGCTTCTTATATGGCAAAATTCTCTTTCTTCGGGCCCCAACTTGAACGTAATTCCTGAACTCAGCTGTTAACCTTTTTTTCTAAATTACAAAATAAGTTGAAATTTAAATCCAAGCAGTGTAGAAGTGTATAGAATAAGAAGTGAAAGCCACTGCTCCACCTAAAAATACTGTTAATAGTTTGTTGGATGACCTTCCAGATCTTTTTCTATGTACATAGAAACATCTCTCTCTTTTATGTTCTATTTTTTAACAAATAGGATCATATGATCATACTGTATATATGTTTTTCCTGTAATTTGCTCTTCTTTCCTTCACTAACACGTGCAGCCCCCTGTAGTATGGACATTTCATATTTTAGTCATTCCCTCTTTGAAGGACATTTAAATTGCTTCTTGTTTTTGGTATGACAAATACTGGAATGAACATCCTTGTACATACTGTATCCTTAAGTGCTTTGGTTAGTTTTCTGTAGAATAGATAGGAGTTGAAATTGCTGAATTGAAAGGTATGCACATTTCAGACTCATATAGATACTTCCTGATTGTCAGTCCAAAAAGTTATTCCCTGTATTTTACAAATATCCACCAGAATGTAACCTCAGTGAGGGGAAGAGCAGTGAGAGCGGTGCCTTGCAGAGTAATTGTTAATCTGTGTTGAGTGTTAGTAGCGTGAGGGATAAATTGCTGGTAGAAAGGCTTTTAGAAAGCAGTGTTCTAGCACATACCACATGTATTTATAGAATGCTGGGTATTTGGGCTATACAGAGTTGATTCACTTCTCACATTCTTGGAGCTTAAAATCTAGGTGAGGGTGGAGCGGAGAGGAAGGTACGTGTCTTGGTCTTTTACTTCTTTCTTTTCCTTAGCAGTACTTGAGTTGGGGGGTTGCCCATCACATTGAGTGAGTTTGAGATAATCAGGTTTGCCTCTGTTGCACCCCTCCTAAACATGCAAACTTTTATTTTCATTAAAAATTTTTACGTGGGGCTGGCCCCGTGGCTGAGTGGTTAAGTTTGCACTCTCCTCTTCGGAGGCCCAGGGTTTTGCTGGTTCGGATCCTGGGCGCAGACATGGCACTGCTTGTCAGGCCACGTTGAGGTGGCATCCCACATGCCACAACTAGAAGGACCCACAGCAAAAAAGATATACAGCTATGTACTGGGTGGGTTTGGGGAGAAAAAGCAGAAAAAATAAAAAAGATTGGCAACAGTTGTTAGCTCAGGTGCCAATCTTTAAAAAAAACAAATTTTACGAATAAGTACTGCATTTACATGGTTCAAAAATACAAATATTTAAAAAAGATATTTATTGAAAATCTTCCTGTCGCCCATTTACCCGGTTTCCACCCTCACCCAGAAACTTAGCCATGTGTAAATAAATATGCACCTCGATATTTTAATGTCCTCCTTTTTTTTCAAATTTACAAATTAAGTGTAAATTTTTTTCCCTAATTTGGTTGGGTTTCAGATGATTGATGATTTTATATATAAGGTATTAGAATTTCAGATGATTGGTGATTTTTCTATATGTAAGGTATTTGCATTTTGAGTTGTCCACGGTTGTTATTTTGCTTGAAAGAAGTCCTGGCAGCCCCTGCATGTTTTACTCAAACAGGATATCTGTGGCTATGTTATTTGCATTGTGTTGTTTTCCTTAGCTGAGCATGATCACAATTTCATGACTTATAAGCTTGAAAATGAAGAGTTGTGGAGCAGTCCCATAATGTTCCTGCCCTCTGTGACCTTGTTCTTGACTGGAGCTCTGCTGTCCTCTCCCGCTGCAGCATGGGGATCATTGTACTGGAGCTGTACTGGAAGCATGCGCCAAAGACCTGTAAGAACTTTGCTGAGTTGGCTCGTCGAGGTTACTACAATGGCACCAAATTCCACAGAATCATCAAAGACTTCATGATCCAGGGAGGTGACCCAACAGGGACAGGTACAGTTAAGCCGACATTAATTTCTGAAGTCTCATTCTGTCCTAACTAAGTATAAAGCAGCCAGAGCTCTCGTCCACATACCAGGGACTGGCTTGGTTGATTTCTGCCCTTCCTACCACATACCCTCACCCTAATACACACGTGGGAATTGACCAGAAATGGAATGGACCAGAAACCGACCTTGATTCCTGGGCTCTATAAGTTTCTCATAACTTCCATGTATTGTTTATTAAGAGCAAATAATATTTGCCTGAATTATATTAATCCATAGAGTAGTCTGATAATCAGACTATCAGAAAGACGACATTTGCAATTTTTTTTTTTTTAAGAATGAAGATGCAAAATAAATGAGTGTTTTACTGTGTATAAGTTGCGTAATGTCTTATGCGGACACCACCATAGCACTTCCCCTGAGGGGGGCTGCAGCCCTATACAGCTGAGGCCTTTACCGGCTGGTAGGGATGCAGGTGTGGGAATGTCCCGAGGCTCCAGGCCAGGAGAGAGGCATTGCCTTCGGCCTCCTTCTGAGGCAGAGGAACTAGAGGACCAGGTTACACCTGACCCTGCCAAGTTGTCTGGGCACAACCACTTGCGCTTTTTTTTTTTGTCTCTCTATTTTTTTTTATTGAGACAATATTGGTTTCTAATGCAATGTTTTGAGAAAAAATGTTGGATTCTTTCACTGATCCGTTCATTTAACAAATATAGAGCACCTGCTTTGTGTCAGATACTCTTCTAAACTCGGACTATAGCTGTGAACAAAGGGAAAAAAGTCTGCTCTCATTAAGACAGGAAACAGGTGTGGGAATGTGAGTTTAGTAGAACGATCAGGGAAGTCCTCTCTGAGAAGATGTTATTGGAGCAGAGGTCTGAACGGAATGAGGCGGTGAGCCCTGTGACTGGGTGACCGGGGGAAGAGCAGGCCCAGGCCCTGAGATGGGAGCCTGGGTAGCAGGTCATCTAGGACCTTATGGGACGCGGTAGAGACCTTGGGTCTTATTCTGAATAAGATGGGAGCCATTACAGATTTTTGAGCAAAGGAGTAACGTGATCTGACCTGTACTTTGAAAAGATCACTCTGGCTGCTGTTTGGAGAGATGTGGGGGCAAGAGTGGGAGCCGGGAACTAGTTAGAAGGCTGCTGGAGTCACCCAGTCTAGAAATACGTGGTCGGACTAGGCTGATAGTAGAGAAGGTGGTGAGAAGTGACTGAATTCAGGTTATGGTTTGATAGAAATAGAGCCATTGAGATTTGCTGAGCTTGACTTGGGGGGATGGGCAGGTGTGTGAGAGAGAGAGATGGTCAAGGATGACTTTAAGGTTTTTGACTTGAATTTAGGGAAATGGGAAAGATCAAGAATTTGGTTTTGGTTTTGGACACATTATGTTTGAAATACTTGTCGGACCTTCAAATAGAGACATTGAATAAGTAGTTGGACGTGAGTATGGAGTTCAAGGAAAGGTCTGAGGTGGAGGTGTGAATGTGGGAGTTGTCATTATTTAGCTAGGATTTATTAGTGAAATTGATGGATGCTAACACTTATTAGTTACAAGGGCCCTTGCTTCTCAGTTTGCTTTTTCTCTCTGCTAATTCCTCCTTCTGCTCTTTTGCCTCTAAATAAGCTTGGTTCTCTCTGTGGCAGTCTATTCTCATCTTGTTCTTTTTTATCATTCTCTGTTTTTATTTCTTTTTCCTTAAAGAGTGGCACCTGAGCTAACATCTGTTGCCAATCTTTTTTTTTTCTCTTCTTCTTCTCCCCAAACTCCCCCAGTACCTAATTGTATATTTTAGTTGTAGGTCCTTCTGATTGTGCTGTGTGGGATGCTGCCTCAGCATGGTCTGATGAGTGGTGCTAGGTCTGCGCCCAGGCTCCAAACCAAAACCAAAACCCTTCCAGCCCAAAACCCTGGGCTGCCAAAGCAGAGTGCATGAACTTAATCACTCAGCCACAGGGCTGGTCCCTTTTTTGTCATTCTCAATTGTCCTTTTTCCTTTATCACCAGAGAGATTCCATTTTTTCAATGTATATGTGCACCTTTCACAATACACACTATATAGGAAAGTAGAAAAAAGAACAAAAAATCACCCATGAGCATACCTTCTAAAGATTCATGACCACCATTAATTATATTCCCCCAATATCCCATCTCTCAGAAATGATTACTATTAACTTTTGGTGGCCATTATTCTAAACATCTTTCTTCTCTGATATCTAGTTAAAAGGGTGGATGGATGGATGGATAACTAGCTAAGTGGAAATAATTTCAGAAGAATAGGCTATGTCATGCATACTATTATTCAAAAAAAGTATTATATTTAATTATGTATATATTTAACAGAAAAGTTGACTTCCTGCTATGAAAGATGAGGCAATTAGTACTTCCTCTCTTCCCTTCCCTCACTCCCAGTGTTTGTTGTTCTGTTTTTCCCTTGTCAGAGATTATAACACTTTCCACTCTACCTGCTTCAGGCCCTCAGCTACGGCATGGGTTCTACATGTCAGAGGGTTCAGTGCTCACCGCTGGGCTTCTCTCTTCCCATGCTAGAGGGCAGGATTTCTTGTTGAGTGGTTTTTATTGGAAGGGCTGGAGGGTGTTATATTTTTGAACTCATTCATGTTGGAGAATGTCTGCCTGTTGCCTTTATACTTGAAAAATACCGTGACTGGGTTTGCTATTCTTAGTCCACACTCATTCCCTCGGATCTTTTTTGTTCCATTGCCTTATGGTTTTGAACATGGCTTTGGAGAGTACTGAGGCCAGATTTACTCCCTCCTTCAATTCAGGGAAAATTTTTTGATTCGTATTTCTGACTGTTTTCTCTGTTAGACTTATTGGACTTTCTATTTTGGGAAGCTAGTTATGCTTTGTTTCATCACCTTTGCCTTCATATCCATCACATTTCTTTTGAGTGTGTGAGATGATGTTTTTCCATTTTTTCCTGCGTCCACTGAAGTGATCTCAGAGTTTTCCTTGCCGTATACAGTGTTTAGTCCTGTCTGTCCTATTCTTTACTGCTGTAATTCATTAGTGCTGTATTGGTGTCATTTGGCTCTCAGTTTGTTTCGTTAGCTCTGGAATCTTTTCACCTTACTCTGTTGATTTATTTTTTTGTCTTGTGTTTTCTCCCAGACTGAGTTCCTGAGGGGTGTTTTTTTCCATCCCTCCTCTCCTTCTCTCCTTCCATTCGTTGTGTTATGTTTGCATAGTTTCTGTGCCATTTCTTTTCATCTCGTTCAGGCTTAATGTCAGCATCTATGATGTCCTTCCCTTTTATTTGCTCAGGTACAGTGTGAGTGGATTCTCTTTGTTTCTTCCCCCCCATGTGGGACCAGTTGTCTTTCCTACTCCAAATGCTGAGGTTTTTTCTCTCCATTTTACTCTAGCCTGAAGAGGGTGTGGGAGAGAACACAAGTTCAGCTCATGCTGAGTGAGCCCCTTGTGGAAGGGCTAGCCTCTGTTCTGTTTTCGCAGGCTCCATCAGAGCTCTGTCCCAGAACCCCCTCCACCAGCTGGTGGTGTTCCTCTGCCACCACCCTCAGCTCTGGGTAGTCCCCTGAGTGCAGCTGTGGCAGAGGAAAAAGATCCTCCTATCCTTTTCTTTCTCATCTGGGTCTCTTATAAAGACAGATGAATGAGAGAAAAATCATATAAGTGTATTTAATACAGGGGGCTGGCCCCGTGGCCGAGTGGTTAAGTTCACGTGCTCTGCTTTAGCGGCCCACGGTTTCGCTGGTTCGAATCCTGGGCACAGACATGGCACCGCTCATCAAGCCGTGCTGAGGTGGCATCCCACATGCCGCAACTAGAAGAACCCACAACTAAAAATACACAACTATATACCGGGGGGCTTTGGGGAGAAAAAGGAAAAATGAAATCTTTAAAAAAGGAAAAATGTATTTAATACAAGTTTTACATGACACTGGAGCCTTTATATGGAAATGAACTCCTGAAGAAGCACGTACACCTGAGCGTCTTTATGCTAGGTTTGCTGAAGAGTGGATGGTTGTGGGAAAATGTGATAGGACAAAAGGGACGTTAGCTAAGTGTAGTAAAGTGGGGGAAACTTAGCAAGGCCTGTTCATTCCAGTTCCTCCTGATGTCCCTCTGTCTTGGTGGTAAGGATGTTCTTTTTCCTCCAGGTCTGGGGAGGGCACCTCTCATATGAGGCTCTTAGGACCTGCTTCGGGGGAAGGTCAGAAAGTCCTTCCTGCACCTGCCATTTCTCAGATTTCTTTAGCTTGCAATAGCTGATGTGCCAAGGTTGCATGTCCTGAACCCCATGATGACCCAGTGCTGCCCTGCTCCCCCAAGATGGCCAGTGCTGGCAGCCTGCCCTACCACCCCTGAGTGCTCCTGGTGGCTGCGGGTTTCTGCCCCCAAGGGCTTCTCCTGAACTTTCTCAGGGCTACTCACCCACTCCCTCTGTTGGCTTCTCAAAATTGGAGGGTGTTTGAGAGAATTCTCTGGGTGACACTCCCCGTTCCCAGTCACTACTTTTAAGGAGGACAGGCAGAAGAATCTCCTATTTATTTCCTTGGCTATCTCTTTTCAGAATTTTGGGAATAAGTTTGTCTCCTTCTTCTTACTTGGTTGATGCTGCTGACTTTTTTGTCTGTGTGAGGAAGATTGTCCTTGAGCTAACATCTGTGCCAATCTTCCTCTTTTCTTCTATGTGGGATGCTGCCACAGCATGGCTTGATGACCAGTGTGTAGGTCCGCGCCCAGGATCCAAACCCACAAACTCTGGGCTGCTGACATGGAGTGTACAAACTCAACCACTATGCCCCCGGGCTGGCCCCTGAGTTTTTGCCTTAGAAAAAATTGGAATTTTTTGTGTTTGCGTCATCAGGTATTGCAGGGAGAGTCTTACCCTGCTTCACTCCACTTTCTTTATCTGAAAGTGTCCTGTCAGTGCTTGGATATACTTCCTTCCTGTTTTCTTCCTTTCTGTCATTGTTATGAGATAAAATTTTCATTCATAACACCAGTGAACTGAGAGAATCCATGATTAGTGGACAAGAATTGGAAGTGGCTCAAATGTGAGTTGCTCATGTCAGAGCTTCCCTATATTTCTGTAATTGGTTCACAATCCTTCATAATGTCACATTTCCATGATGTAATTTTAATGAAATTGAATCACTCAAAAGATTTCCAAATAATTGCATCCAGCATTGAGTATAATTAATGACTGAGCTAAGCTGGCTGGCAGGTCTGTGGTGGAAAGCACAAAGGTGTTAGGCCCTCCTGGGTCACTGGTATGAACTGCCAGCTGACTAGGTAACACTTTTTTGCTAAACACCTCAGATGAGCAGCATTTGACATCCTGGGCTCTTCAGCAAGTCAGTGTCCCATTTCCATCCCCGGCTGTCCCTCAGTCTGACCACTCTGGAGCTATTCTTTCCACAGTCTTTCTGATGTCTTTGCCAGATGTTTTCTCAACTCAAAAACCTGCTTGGTTTTTGACGTCCTGCTTCATTTTAAACCATTTTTCTTCTTTTAAATTTCCCTATTGTCCTAGCACTGTGCTGGCTCTTTCCTTAGCCCTCTGAGTCTCTGCTATCTGTCCCTGCGAGCTCCTTCTCGTCCTCTCCTTGGAAGACCTGGCATCCTGTCAGGCTCTTCCTCTCACCTCTCGTGCTCCGCACTTAGCCTCACAGTGCTCAGCCGCTGCCGTGGTGGCGGTGAGTGATTATGTGCTGATCACGCTGTGCATCACCCTCACTCTGATTTCTTCTCTCCTCTTGGTAGCCCCAGGAACACCTGAAATTTAACGTATTGAACAGCAAGCTCATTGTTAATTTTGTTCATTTGATGAATATTTGCTAAGAGTCTGCTGGGCATCTTTTGCTATTCTAAGGCCTGTGAGGAGTACTTAAGCCAAGTACTAGAAGTATTAGAAGCCAAGGCAGTTTTCTTTTCCTTGCAGAGCTCTCTGCACTGCCGGGAAAACAAGATATTCATTAAAAGAAATATCTAGAAAGTAATAATATAATAAATATGCAAATGTATGTGGTATGCTATGGATTATGTATATATGATGGGTTGGAATAATTCATAATAAGAGAAAAAGTACAGTGGAGCGGGTTTAGAATGGGATGAAGGCGTATTTTGAGGTGGGCCTTGAAAGGAATGTAGAATTTTAACTCTTGGGAGGTACAGAGAAGGGCATTTTCAATTTAGGAAGAAGTGCAGAGTGGAGGCGTGAGTGACAGGGTGTGAAGGAGAGCCCACCACCCTAGGCATCATGTCTCACACACTGGACTGGCTCTGTGATAACCCAGCCACCTCTCCCTGCCCAGGACAAATGCACAAGATGGGACTTCTGGGGCCCCCGAACTGCCTATGTGGGGAACAGTAAAGGAGCAGTTTGGGGCAGAGTGCACAGGGTAGTGGGAGATAGCACGGGGGTAAAAGTGGGCCCGTTCACAGAGACTCCCGGACAGGAGTGCAGGTCTGATCTGGCATCATTCAGGGACCATTTGGGACTGGGATAAGAAAAATATGTGAGGAAATTTAATCCAGCTGTGGTATATTGCAACGCAGTGAACTGTGGGGGTGAACAGCAGGGTTTGTGGAGCCTGGTGGCCTTGTGGTTGAATCTTGACTTCACAGTAACACTTACTAAAGGTAGACAAGTTATGTAACCTTGCTGAGCCTTCTTATTTATAAGTGGGGAGTGTGGTTATGTGCACCTCATGGCTTTGTTGTGGGTAGTAAATGAGCTCATGTTTGTAAAATGGTTAGCGTGGGCTTGGCACACAATAGGAGCTCAAAAAAGTGTGGTTATTTCTTATTTATTTTGGTTGTTAATTCATTTAACGACTGTCTGTTGGACTCCTACCACAGTCCAGGCGTTGTTCTAAGAGCTGGGGATACAATAGTCATTAGGAAAGCCCTCGTGGAGCTCTCTTTCTGATGGGAGAGACAATGGACAACAAGTACGCAGTGGCCTGCAGGCTGTGACAAATGACCAAGAGAAAATAAGGTGGTATGAGGGCATGGAGCGCGCATCCCCAGCCTTGGCACTATGGCCATTTGGGCTGCATAGTTCCTTGTGGTGGGGGCTATCCTGTGCAGTGTAAGATGTTTAGCTATATCCCTGACCTCTACCCGCTAGATGCCAGTAGAACCTCTAAATGTGACAACCAAAACTGTCTCCACACATTGTCCCCAATGTCCCCAGCAGGCACAGTCACCCCTGGTTGAGACCACAGAATAGAGAGTGAGGGAGGTGCTGTTTTGGATAGGACGACCAGGGAAGACTTTGATATGGTGGCATTTGAACAGGCTTCTGTGAAGTAGTGAGCCGTGAGACTGTCAGGGCGAGGACACTCCAGAGGGAACAGCCCTTGGCAGCTTTAGACCAGTGTGCTCGGCAAGAAACAGCACAGCGGCCAGGGTGGCTGAAGCAGGTGAGTGAGGGGGAGGAGAGGACTTGGAGGGGAGCAGAGCACCACACCATGGAGAGTCTTGGAAGCTGTGGCAAAGACTTTGGATTTTGTCCCTAGTGTGATGAAGTGTCACTGGAGGATTTTGAGCAGAGGACTGCCGTGGGGAGATTTGTTTCAAAAGGATCCCTCTGACTTCCAGGTGGAGAATAGACTGGTGTGGAAAGGGGGAGGCAAGGCTGGAAGCAAGGAGACCGGTTGGAAGCTTTCGTTGTTGCTTCCTGTTACGTACTACATGGTTTCCATGCAGTATCTCGTTTAATTCTCATAACAGTCCTGTGAGATGTAAGTACTACTGCTATTCCTATTTTATAGACAAGGAAACTGAGGCTTAGAGAGAGGGTAAGTATCTTACTTAAGGTTACTCAGCTAGTGAGTGGTGGAGTCGGAACTGAAATCCAGATCCTCTTTGACCCCACAATCAAGTGAGGAAGAGAGGACTCCATTTTAAAGACTGCAGGCCTTCTTAGAGAACTGTAGCTTTGTTTCCTGTTAGATCTAGTATCTGGCGTGTGCCCTGGTCATCCAACAGCAGCTCCGCTAGCCAGTTTCCCCTTCCTACTCTATTACTAGCAAAGTGATTGTATCAATTTGGGATGCTTTTGGCTGCGAGTAACAGAAAACTCAACCACAGTGGCTTAAACAAAGAGAGCTTTTGTTTTTCTCACATAACAAAATGTCTGGAGATAAGCAGTTGCCGGCATTGGTTCAGCTGCCCAGGAGAGTTGTCAGGGACCCATGCTTGCTGCCTTTTGATTCCCATCCTTAGCGTGTTGGCCTTTGATCTCAAACTTGTCTTATGGTTGCAAGATGGCTGCTGCTGCTCATGACATCACCTCTACCTTCAAAGAAGGAAGATAGGGAAAGAGCTGTGTGTGAAAGACAAAGGAGTATGTTTGTCCCTTTTTATCAGAAAGTGATAGCTTTCCCAGAAGCTCTAATCAGCAGTCTTCTGTTTATGTCAGTTAGTCAGAGCTGGGTCGTCTGGCCACCCCTGGCTGCAGAAGGGACTGATCACTACCTGCCTTCCTGCCTCTGAGGTTGGGGCAGGCTGTGGAGGGGTTTGGAAGTGCGCAGAGGGTAGCTCACCTGCAGTGTCTGTTGGAGGCTCTGGCTGGAAGGCAGGCTTTCATTAGTGTGGTCTGTCGCCTTCTGGTGTCAGGCGCCCCAGGCAGAGCTTTCATGTGGGCCTCCTTATGGGTCACTGGCCCACCTGTCACTGATTTGGGGCTGGATGTTAATCCATGGTCCCATCAGCTGTGGCATGGGAGCAGTGGGGACAAGTAGCAGTTCAGGGAAAGCAGGCGAAAACACCACAAGAGATCGGACACCTATCAGACTGACAAACGTTAGAAAGTGTGGCAAAAGGACCTAGAGCAGTAAAAGTGAGAGAGAGCACCATGGGTAGATGCACATCGGGGCCACTTTGGGCAAGATACTCGGAAAAATCTAGTGATAGTGAAATGTTCATAAACTGATCGTGCGTGTCCCCCATGAGGCGTAGCCCCTGAGAGCTGCTGCACTGTGTTTGGGAGAGAGTATAAGAGTGGTTATGGCAGCATGGTTTATCATAGCAGAAACACTGGGAAGATCTTAAATACTCATCGACGAGAGAAAAGATAAGATTGGTGTGTGATCACACAGTGGGATGAATCCTGCAGAGGGCTGCGTGGAACGAAACAGATGAGTTCATTTTCAGTGGTAAGCCAAGAAAGCTCATTGCAGAAGAATCCGTACAGTGTAATACCATTTATATAAACCTAAAAACATGCAAAACAACAATGCTTTTTTTAGGCATGCATACGTATGTAGTAAAAAAGAAAATGCATAGAAATGACAAACTTCTGGTCAAAACATTGATTACCTGAGAGGAAAATGTGATTCTTGGTAGCAGTTTTTAGCACGTGGGAAAGTGTGGGGGAGGAGAGGGATGCAGGTGGGTGCATGGCATCTTCGACTGGATTTGTCGCCCTTTACTTCTTTTTTTTGTTTGAAGAAGATTAGCCCTGAGCTAACATCTGCCACCGGTCGTCCTCTTTTTTGCTGAGGAAGACTGGCCCTGAGCTAACATCTGTGCCCATCTTCCTCTACTTTATATGTGGGACACCTAGCACAGCGTGGCTTGCCAAGCAGTGCCATGTCCGCACCTGGGATCTGAACCTGCGAACCCTGGGCCGCCGAAGCAGAACGTGTGAACTGAACTGCTGTGCCACCCGGCTGGCCCCATTACCCTTTAATTCTTAAGGGGAGGGTGCACAGTTGCTTGTCATATTATCTTTGTACCTTTTGTGTGTCTGAAATATTAAATACATTGAATATATGTTTAAAAGAGAGGACAGAAGAGTAAAAGAACTTTGAGAGTAGAGAGTTTAGAAAACAGGTCTGTGCCTGTCGGACACACAGCAAGTCTTAGACTGCAGAGCTTCCAAATTGTCAGCTTTGTTAGTGGTCATTGACATCTGTGTAGCCTGCTCTGCACTGGAGAAGTCTTTCATCAGCTGCCGTCCCCCTGCCATCTCTCCCCTGTCCCACATGCCCAAAGGAATGTTTTCATTAGAATTATTTGTCTTTCTGACATTTTGCTGCAAACCCTACTGAGCTGAATTAGGTTATGAAAAGATGACATTTTATGAGGAAATGGTGCTGTAGAGGCCCAAACTAGTTGCCGTTGGTCACACTATGCCTAGTGAGTAAAAAGGGGCCTCCGTGCTCTTTCGTCATGTCTCCTTCTGATTGTTTAAGACCCCAGGCTTCCTCTGTGTCCCTCGACTGGCCTATTCTGTAACCCTATTCTTGTTTCTGGTGCCATTTGTGTAATGGGTTTCAGTTCGTGGAGGGCAGGGGCCTTGAGGTTTCGTTCTGGCAGCCCTCACCTTGCAGGCTCACACTTCCAAGGCTCAGCCTGAGGATGGACAGCGCACTACTGAACTTCATCCTCAGCTTGCTCACACAGGCCCTGGAAGGAGGGCTTGACCTCAGTTTGCCCGCGCAGCTCTTTCTCCTCTCTGGTCTTGAACCCTAGGACTTGCACTAACCACCCCTTCCCCACAACCTCAGGCAGGAAGCTTGACTGTGTAGTCAGAGGGAACATATTGGTTATATAATTGCTGTTTGGAAGTATACTGGCAGATTGGAATTTTTACGTAATTTGGTAGTTCAGTAATTTTCCAGAAGCATAGGTAGCCTGGGCCAGGTAGAGGTTTCCCCAAGTCTTTTAGGATTCACCCCCATTCCTCTTTGCATGAGAACAGTATTTTCTCCTGGACCCCAGGGCTGTGACAGGCTCCCTGTGTTGGAGCATCCTAAAGGGTAAAGCAAAGGATTTTTACCATGGGAACACCTTAGCAGGGCCAGGGGCCTCAGAGTGGACATGGTGCTTTAACTTGGTACTTTCACAGCAGGCTTAGGAGGGGAGCTCCTTGCGTCTGGGCTGTTTCCTGGCTGCCAGGCAAGCAGGGCAAGCTGGTAAATCCAATGTTCACTGTGTTCCGGGCTGTTTTGTCTTGGCTGGTCAACTTGGAGAAACCAAAGTAGTTCAGCAAGACATACGATTGACTAACTAATTGCTTATTTAGCCAAGAGAGTTACCTCCTATTAGGACATTTTTTCCTAGGGGAAAATCCATATTTAATGTATCATTTTGCTCTAAGAACAACCTGAGTACCCAGCACAGCACCACACTCTTCTGGACATAATATAAATAATGTGTGGTGGCGATGATGCTAGCAAATCATTCCTGATTGTGTATTTCTTCCCATTCTCCTTATGCTATACTACCTTTCCTCTCTATGGGCTCTGTCTGCTATAATATTATTTCTCTCTGTCACATTGCCACTTAGCACTGTCCCGGTTTCTCCTTAAGCTGAGTATCTTTGACTTAAATGAATTTTATTTTCCTTCATCTAGGTTAAGGACAGCAAATAGGTTTCAATTCTTATGCCATCTTTGATCCATTAAAAATGGCTGCCTGGAGTTCTAGGTTGGTAAGGATTCAGAGGCAAATCTAAGCTCAACAGAGAAGAATGCTGACTGATTACCAGTGTCTGTGATAGGCACAGGATTAGGGCTTGGGGCACTCTTGTCTAAAATACTCATAAAAATGTTAAAAATTGGGGCCGGCCCTGTAGCCTAGTGGTTAAGTTCAGTGGGCTCTGCTTTGGCAGCCCAGGTTCAGTTCTGGGCAGGGACCTACACCACTCATCAAGCCATGCTGTGGCAGTGACCCACATATAAAATAGAGGAAGATTGGCACAGATGTTAGCTCAGGGGATCTTCGTCAAGCAAAAAAAAGAGAGGAAGATTGGCAACAGATATTAGCTCAGGGTGAATCTTCCTCAGCAAAAAAGAAAAAAGTTAAAAATAAAGAAACTTCTTAACACATCAAACCATGAATGGTGGTTATCTGTAAATGGTTAGATTACAGGGGACTTTAATGTTCTCTTGATAAAATATTCTGTGTTTTCTACATTTTTGACAGTGACCATATATTACTTTAATAAGCAGGAAAAAGCACTCAGTGTTATTTTGAAAAGAGACGTCTTACTTGAATGAAACCAGTGATTTGAATGAGCTGTGTCAGTGCTTGATGCTGCTGCTGGGCTGTGTGGTTGCAGTATACCTCGCAGGGGGCTAGGCGTGCTCACTGCCTTTTCCTTTCCTGTACTCCAAGAAGTCCTTTACTCTGGGCCATAGTTCTTGCTAAGAGGTAGAATCTGGGACTGGCTGATTGGTTTCTCGTCTTCTAATCTGGCAGGTCGAGGTGGTGCATCTATCTATGGCAAGCAGTTTGAAGATGAACTTCATCCAGACTTGAAATTCACGGGTAAGTATGTAATCTGGCTGGATGGGGTGGGAAGGGGGAGTGGGTTTTAAAAGCTCACTATTTTGGCTGTGATTCAGGGTGAATGCTTGACGCTGGCATGGTGCCATGTAGCTGCCCAGCTGCGGCGCCACAAAGAACCCTGGCGGATTGGGGAAAGCGGCACCTCCTTCAGAGTCCTGGGCAATTCAGAGAGCTGGTCTGAGTGACCTAGACTCAAACTCCTCGTTGAATGTTGCCATTATAAACTATAGGAAAACAAAAACTTCCTCAAGGCAGCAGGAGACCTTGTTGGATTTTAGGGGCAACTGGGAACATGGTCCAGCAGTTAGCAGGGATCGTAGGGATAGAGACTGCAAGGAAGATGAGGTCATCAGGGTGCGGTAATGGGGTTTGTGCAAGGGCAGAGCCTGCCCTGGGGGAAAGGTTATCCATGTCAGTGGTTGATGATAGAGGCCAGAACAAAGTCTTGCTTCTTTTCATCACTACACCATCCTGGGAATGAAAGCTGGAGCTGTACGGGTTATTCATACTCTTTCCTCTTTTCCTTTTTCCCACCAGGGGCTGGAATTCTCGCAATGGCCAATGCAGGGCCAGACACCAATGGCAGCCAGTTCTTTGTGACCCTAGCTCCCACCCAGTGGCTTGACGGCAAACACACCATTTTTGGCCGTGTGTGCCAGGGTATAGGAATGGTGAATCGAGTAGGAATGGTGGAAACAAACTCCCAGGACCGCCCCGTGGATGATGTGAAGATCATTAAGGCATACCCTTCTGGGTAGACTTGCTGTTCTCTTGGGCACACACAGGTCTTCTGAGATGGCCCCAGTGAACCAGCTTCCAAATGACCCAGAATGACACAGGACTCTAAACTTTATTTTGGCCTTGTAAACTGCGGCGCTAAGGAGGCCTGGGGTCTTGGGTGAGTTAGAGGTGGAAGTGTATTTTAATAAGATGCTGCTGGTCTCTTCCTCCGGTGCCTAGATTGACAGAGCATTTGCAGAAATGTCCATACATGATCGTTCACAGGTTACTGCTCCCTGCAAATGACCCATACTGCTCCGACACACTTGGAACAAAATGAAGTCAATGCCGTCATTTCGCAATGCGTGGCCAAACTTCTTCCTGCAGGGATTTACATTCTGGGCTATGCTGCAGTCTGGTGGCTGACAGGCACAGAATTCAGAATCAAGTAGTGTCTATCAGCCTTCTCAACTCTGCATACCTTATTTCAGTCTCCTGCATTTGTTCTTCCAGGGAATGTATGCATCTCGCTATATATTTTCCCTCTCAAAAACAAGAACATCAACACTGCTGTTTCTGACACTTAGACATCCCACACAAAACCACATTGAATTTTTGCCAAATGAAAAATGCATCCAATAATCAAGTTTCTAAGAAGGTGTCAAGTGGGGAATGATAATGTGTAATAATAGAGAAATGAATTTATTAAAAGGAAGCAGAAGCATTGACCATTTTTTCCCCAGGAAGGAGTAGAAATCTATAGTGAGCATAAGAACAGACTGAATTCTCCTTAAAAAGCAGTATTCTCACAAAGGAGAGCCATCACTTAAGTTTTTTTAACCTAAGACTTTAGAGAAACTAGAAAAGAGATTTTATACGTTATTTTTTTTAAATCTTTCTGATTTGGGGCTAGAGGGTGGGCGAGAGAAAGGAAGTTAATACCTATGTAATACATAGAAACTTCCAAAAATAAAATGCCATTGATGGTTAAAACTGCTGCTGTGGTCTGATTTTAAGTATTGTATGAGGTTCTGGCAGCCATTTTAACCTCTCAAGCAGTATTGCAGGGCTCATATTCGAGATTTTACATCATTTTAGGTTTGTGGATCTCCCGTGGACTGCTCCCGTTCAGGAGCAGGTGTGACTTTAAAAAAGCGGTACCAAAGGAGAAGTTAAGTGCTACTGATTAGCATTTCTGAGTGAGGGGGACTCACCTGTACATTAACCAGGGGGAAGTGTTGCGAGACTGAACCATCCCTTGAACTTGCAAGAGATGCACCTGCATGTCGCTGTGGGCCCGGAGGCAACGTGTATTGTGGTGTTCGCTTGCTTAAACTGGTTGCTCCTTGGTTGAAGAGGGGATTGTAGCTTAAATGTTCCTCCTTATCACTCTATAAATTTCGGAATTGGTAATTTATTTTGTGGACTACTAAATAAGGTTGTATTCCCTGAGCCTTCCCCACGTTCAACCTCTTTCTCCGCCTTCTGTCTCAACAACAAAAAAGCAAACGCAACACCAAACTGTGTAAATGACTTTGTAACTTCCCAGAGGTGCTTTTGAGGTTCGAGGCACTGTTTTGGGAAAGTAGGAATACATTTCTTTCAGCCTGGACTGGGTGGGCATAATTGGATCCACCTCTGGGAGCAAGCAATAAGACACCATCCACTTACCTCCCAGAATTATAACCCTGAAAATACCCGCTTTCTCCCAGGTCATGGGAGTAGGGGAAATGTGTTATCGCTCCTTTGAGAAGTTGAGAAGGTTGTGAGTACACTTGGGAAGAGAGCAGCACAGGCAGTTCCTTGTTTCTGGAAGAGCTCGCCAAACATATGCCGAGGTGATCACACAGGCAGGCATGTGCCAGTTTCCATGAAGGTGTGACTTCACAGAGTGAAACTTGAACCGTTTCACGATTTCTAGTGATTCTACCAGTTAGCCAGAGTTGTAGAAATTCCTGTTTCCGTGTCAAGGAAGTTTGTTTAAAAGGAATCCTGGTTAATCCTTTTGTGATGTGTATCTACACCCTCTCAGGATAAGTACAGTTAGGACAAGTCTTATAAAAGTGTGGGGTGTGCTAGGGCCGAAATAGCTCCTTTCAGTCACATCTCAGTAGATGGAGGTGAGCGTAGCTTATGAGAGAGGCAAGGATGAGTTTATCACTTACAGGGAGATGAATGAAGATAGGTTGTGGGACTGCTGGAGATAACCAAGGGGCAGGAGAGATACAGCTTTGGTGGGAAGGATAGGAGATTCTAGACTTTTTGGAGAAGGCTTGAAGTTGGGAATAGACAAGCCAATGAAAGAAGCCTGCACACCAGTTCCCCTGGGATGAGTAAGAAGTTTGGCACCCAGCCTATAAAGTATGTGGCCCCCAAGGGCCCTAGCCCAGGGCTTCTCACACTTTGCCACACACACAAGAATCACTGCAGAAGCCTACTAGAAAGCAAATCTGGCGTCAGCATCCAGCCAGAGATTCTGCATTTCTCACCATCTCCCACGAGATGGTGACTGCTGGTCCAGACACCACACCTTGAGTGGTGAGATCCTAGAGGTCGCTTTTATCCAACATGGAATTGGGGCGGGGGTTCCTCAGAGCATGGGGCAGTCAGCACCATAAGCTGATCTGCCTCCTGGACCATTGGTGGTCTTGGAAAAGTGAAGAGATTCAAAGCACAGGATGAGCTTTAACAACTGGCTTTGACTGCTAAGATTGAGCTTTAAGAAATAGTGCCCTTCCGTCTTCTATTCCCACGTTAGTACACCGCGGACATCTGACCAGGGAGTGTGGCACTGAGATCCTGTGTGGGCACCAGGGTGCATAAGATGGTACAGTTAGTAGATGTCACAGAAAGTGCAGGGGAGATATCAGCAATATGACGTTGAAGGAAAAGGGCTCTGGAACCAGATGGCCGGAGTTCAGATCCCAGCTTCACCACTTACCAGCAGTGCGATGAATTAAGTTTCTTAATTTCTCTGTCAGTTTTCTCAACTATAAAATGGGGATAATGGTCCTAACCTCATAAGGCTATTGTGAAGATTAAATGAGCTAGAAGAGGTATTTAAAACAGGGACCAGCATTTAGAAAACAGCTGTCATCACCAGGGACCTTGAAGCCACCACATACCCCTCTGGCCTCTTCATCCCAGTGTACCAGCAGCCTGTCTGCACCCCTCTCCCTCCCCCTGGGCTAACCTCTGAGAGCAAAGACCAGGGCGTATTCCCCTCTGAGAGTCCCTCAGCACCTTATGCAATTCTTTGAGGTTATTGCTACATGAATAAATAAAAATTTGTTCCCTGTCAGAAAAAGATTGAGATCCGTTTGTAGAAATAGCTTTATCCCAAGTCTCCAAACCCAGGCTTCGGCTGGTATTGGCAGCAAAGCCTTTCCCCTAAGCCCTCTGGAAGTCTTCAACTTGATTTATTTTTGGATTGTTTCTCCAGGATATGTCAAAATAGGTTCCTCTGCACAAGGGAAATGATTCCTACCCCCAAATCCTCAAGCCAATCTGAGCCGTCACCATGGCCCCTTCTGGCACTGCGTTCTTGCAACGTGTGGAGGAGGCAACATTGAAAAGCACGTTTGTCTAAGGGTAGAATGTGCTGCCTGCAAAGCCCTGGTGGCCTCAGAGCTCTGTTGCCTGTAGAGCAGGTTACTTCTCTTCAGGTGCGTACCTGGACAGGGGGTCTTGCAGCCACCTTTTACAGATAAGAGAAGCAAAGCGCAGGGGAAGGAATCATGCTCAAATCTTGCTCTGAGGTCGGCTTGATCTGATTTAGACACTGAGTCCGCCTTTGGTCTTCCAAGTGGGTAATTCATGATCCCTAACTGCATCTGAAACCACAGATGGCCAATTTGGGGTAAGGTTTGTGGACAGAGAGATGTGAGCCTTTTGTGTGACCTTGGGTGAATCACTTTACTCTGGAACTCAGTTTCTTCATTCATCAAGTGAAGATCAGAACTATGCCCCTTTTAGCCCTAAATTTCTGAATCTAGGTCATTCTGAGAAGATTCCTTCAGCTGCCGTTTCCACTTAGCATGCTATTTTAGAAATTTGCCACTAGAGGCCACTGTGAATACAGTTTAGCCTTCCAGCTGCTTCAGAAGGCAGGCGCCTACCGATGCCACTCATGATTCTAAGCCAGGCCTGCTACCCCTTGGATGGGGAAAGCCAGCAACTGCTCAGACTGCGAGGGGCCAGAATTCAGATGTCAGCCTGGCACTGAACAGGCCTAGGAAGGCTCTGTCAGCACATGCCAACCAGCCCTCTTTCCTGTCTACTGGACTAGATAGCGGAGAAGCCCTGTGTGTCAGGTAAGGTTGGATGAGCCCTTGTGTCTGGGGCCTGGTTCTGCAGCAGGCCTGATCATAAAGAGCCAGTTCCCTCCTAGATGCTTAACGTTCCACTTCACAGTTGAAGTCATTCATTCAACAAGTAATTTTCGAGCCCCTCTTTTACACCCAACAACAGCAAATATTTTCATAGAATCAGAGAAAGTCAACTAGGATCCTTAAAGCAAAAAGTTACTTTCCTTTCTCTGTCGCATGGTCTGTGGAAGCTTCTTATATATATTTTTCTCTTAATCCCCCAAACCAATCTCTGAGGTTGGCATTGTTATGCCCATTCACAGATGAGCAAACTGAGGACCCAAGGGAAGTGGCACAAAGCCTTGTACAGAGTGAGTGCATGGATGCACTGATGGGCCCAGAATTGCATGGCTAGTAAAAGGCAGGGCTAGGATTTGAACTTGGGAACTCCAGATCCCAAGTTCAGCCTTGTTAGCTCCACCTTTGATATACAGAAGAGAAACATGAGGTGCAGAAAAAGAATGATCTGGTGAAGGGGCAGGGATTAGAACCTGAACCTCCAGCCTTCTAGGCTGGGCTGTCCAATTCGACTGCGCCATCCTAGAGCAGCACAGGCCAAGCGGGCTGGGAGGCCCCAGCCTTAGCTGTCTCCAAGCTCCCTCCAAGCAGAGCGCACACCGGGCCTGCGGGTGCACAGCAGGAGGAAGGGAGGGAGGGAAGGAAGGGGCACAAATGACGCTAATCGGTGTGTTTATTGGATCATAACTGCATTAGCCTCACCACTCAGCTAATCTAGAAATCACTTTCCTCTCCGTGAGGATCTGGCTACAGCTCCATTAAAAAAGCTGCTGCCACACGTACCCAGAGGAAGATCCTGTACAGCAGAAGCAGCGGGGGAGGAGGGAGCAGCGGTATTCCTACTTCCTCACGCTGGCGGGAAAAACGGCCATTTCACATTCACTGGATAAGAAAAGCCCCCAAAGGAAGGCAAATCAAGGTTCACAACTGGCTTTTAGGCAACCTTCAGCTCTAAGAGAAAGTATTCCCTTCATGCCTCCATTTTTGAAAGTATTTGTGTTGCTGTTTAAGATGAAACAAGAGAAGAGAAGGAACTTGTGTTTGGGGAACTTACCAGGTACCAGGTGCCTAACACATTATTCCGTTTACTGCCTTCCGAAGGCCTGTGAACAAGGCGTTGTCATGTCCGCTTCAGAGATGAGTCCATTTCATGAATGGAGGCACCACGTCAGTTGGCTGGGCCTTGACGGGCCTGAGCTTCAAGCCTGGGGTCTGTTCTCTCCCTCCTTCATACCCTAAACCCCCACAGGGGAGCTTTCCTTACCATTCTTTGCTCCCTCCTTCCTCCAGCTCAAAGACTGTGGAATCTGGTTTTCAAGCCGGTCACTGTGTGACCATGACAACTCCCTTCCCCCAGCCTTAGCTTTTCAGTCTGTGGAATGAGGGGCCCAAACTTGGTTCCTAACCCCACTCTGGTCTAGACTTCGACAATTTTATGATGGTATTTTTCTTCTAGGTAGCTTCTAGCACACCCTCATCTAATTGGAATCTCATACCAACTTGGAGGGGGATGGTATTATGGGTATTATCCCTGTTTTTTAAAAAATTTTTTATTGTGGTCTAAATAGTTTATAACATTGTGAAATTTCAGTTGTACGTTAATATTTGTCAAACACCATATAAATGTGCCTCTGCACCCCTTGTGCCCACCCTCCCCTCCTTCTCCCTGGTAACCACTAAATTGTTCTCTTTGTCCATGTTTGTTTATATTCCACATATGAGTGAAATCATACAGTATTTGTCTTTCTCTGTCTGGCTTATTTTGTTTAATATGATGCCCTCAAGGTCCATCCATGTGGTTGCAAATGGGATGAATTTGTCTTTTTTTATGGCTGAGTAGTATTCCATTGTATATATACACCACATCTTCTTTATCCAATCATCAGTCGATAGGCACTTAGGTTGCTTCCACGTTTTGGCTATTGTGAATAATGCTGCAGTGAACATAGGGGTGCGTAAGTCTCACTGAATTGTTGATTTCATGTTCTTTGGATAAATACCCAGTAGTGGGATAGCTTGGTCATATGGTAGTTCTATTTTTAATTTTTTGAGAAATCTCCATACTGTTTCCCATAGTGGCTGCACCAGTTTGCATTCCCACCAGCAGTGGATGAGGGTTCCCTTTTCTCCACAACCTCTCTAACATTTATTACTTTTTGTCTTGGTGATTATAGCCACTCTAATGGGCATAAGATGATATCCAAGTGTAGTTTTGATTTGCATCTCCCCGATGATTAGTGATGCTAAGCATCTTTTCATGTGCCTATTGGCCATCTGTATATCTTCTTTGGGAAAGTGTCCGTTCATATCCTTGGCCCACTTTTTGATTGGGTTGTTTATTTTTTTGTAGTTCAGTTGTGTGAGTTCTTTATATATTATGGAGGTTAACCCCTTTTCGGATATATGATTTGCAAATATTTTCTCCCAGTTTGTGGGTTGTTTTTTCATTTTGATCTTGGTTTCCTTTGCCTTCCAGAAGCTCTTTAGTCTGATGAAGTCCCACTTGTTTATTTTTTCTTGTTTCCCTTGTCTGAGTGGACATGATATTTATAAAAATCCTTTTAAGGCTGATGTCAAAGAGTGTACTGCCTATGTTTTCTTCCAGGAGTTTTATGGTTTCAAGTCTTACCTTCAAGTCTTTGATCCATTTTGAGTCTGTTTTTCTGTATGGAGAAAGATAATGGTCTACTTTTATTCTTTTGCATATGGCTGTCCAGTTTTCCCGACACCATTTGTTGAAGAGACTTTCCTTTCTCCATTGTATATTCTCAGCTCCTTCGTTGAAGATTAGCTGTCCGGAGATGTGCAGTTTTATTTCTGGGCTTTCAATTCTATTCCATTGATCTGTGTCCCTGTTTTTGTACCAGTACCATGCTGTTTTGATTACTATGGCTTTGTAATATGTTTTGAAGTCAGGGATTGCTTTGTTCTTTTTTCTCAGGATTGCTTTGGCTGTTCGAGGTCTTTTGTTGCCCCATATGAATCTTAAGATTCTTTGTTCTATTTCTGTGAAGAATGTCATTGGGATTCTGATTGGGATTGCATTGAATCAGTGCTTTAGGTAGTATGGACATTTTAACTATGTTTATTCTTCCAATCCATGTATGTGGAATATCTTTCTATTTCTTTATGTCATTACTGATTTCTTTCAGTAATGTCTTACAGTTTTCTTTGTTTAGGTCTTTCACCTCCTTGGTTAAATTTATTCCTAGATATTTTATTCTTTTTGTTGCAATTGTAAATGGGATTGTATTCTTAAGTTCTTGTTCTGTTAGTTCGTTATTAGAGTATAGAAATGCCACTGATTTTTGTAAGTTGACTTTGTCTCCTGCAACTTTGCTGTAGTTGTTGTTTATTTCTAATAGTTTTATTATCCCCATTTTTTAAGCTGGGGGAACCTGAGAAGCAGAGATCCACTAGGGGTTCAAGGTCACAACCTGACTGGAGAGAAAGCGGCACTCTGCCTCGCCCCCAGGCAGGCGGCAGGCAGCCTGTAAGAGGCTGTTGGCAGCAGCTCCCGCAGCCTGACACCTGAGCCTCACCCTGGCTCCTGATGGAATTATCAGAGAACTGGGGAACACGCACTTCCTGTAATCAGGGCAACTTTTCTTAGTCGGGGGTGGAGGAGGCAAGATGTGAAGTGTGTCTCATGAGCTCCTCTCCCAGCGCAGGGCCCAGAGTTAATAAGACTCAGGAGATCGCAGCAGGCAGCTGGAGATGCAGGCAGGCGACCTCCAGGGGCAGGGCCACTGGGACTACAGCTTCTGCATGAAGCCAAACGCGTGGCATTTTGTGAATGTTTCCGTTTTCTTTGGCAGCCAGGCAAGCAAATACAGGCAGCTTGGCATGAAAATGAATTTAGAGCTTAAAAAAAAGAGCGTTTCACCCTTGGTGGCTTTTCAGGCCACCTCATTGCAGGTGCAGCCAGGGAAGACGGTGACGGAGAATCTGAAGGCTAGAGTGAAATGAGAGCCCCAACCCCACCCATCAGCCTAAGGTGGGGAGGGGCAGAGAATCCTGAGGCCTAGGCCGACCCTCAGCAACTGCGGAGGGGGAAATGAGAGGGGTTTCTGGGACGAGAATCGATCCAGGCCTCCCAGCTGAAAATCCAGCTGCTCGTCCCTCACCAGGCCTGAGTGTGCCAATCAGGAAAGTGTCACGTGTGTTGGTGGGAGGCTGGGACTTCAGGGAGGGACATAGTTTGCTTTTAAGCTTATGAAGAAATGTGAGGACTCACTCTCCATTTCCCAAGATGCTCAAACAAGAAGAAATGGGCTTATATCAAGTGGAGAGAGAGTGCAGGAGGCCCAAGAGCAGACTGGCTGACTGGGCGGTAATGTATTCAAACGTAATTACATCCAGTGAAAAGAAAGAGGGAGGCTGAAGCCAGGGAAAGGCCTGGCTGTGGAGGACCAAAGTCCAAGGACCAGGGCCTTCAGGGCACACCCCCTGCTAGCAGGGAAAGGAGGAAAAAATCTACTAAGAGATGGCACTTGAAAGATGGGTAAAGTTTGGCAGAGAGGAAATGGCAGGAGGAAAGGCCAGGGGCAGCCAAGCGTGACTGGCTCTGGTTGGGTGTAAAAGCCCAATGGTTGGTGTGGGGAGATGGATGGTCACCTTGGCCCTTATTGTGGAAGGCCCAGAGATGGCACATTTGCGTTTATCAATCAATAGAATGTCAAGGGGACCCATCCCTTCTTGAAGGAGCTGAGGTGAGAGAAGAAAGGATCCAGGAGACTGATTCTGATCAGAGCTCCTGTGAGTTTTTCTCCCTAGTAGCTGCTTATTGGCAAAACCACCTTGGGCCAGTTTCTTTCTCTTCCTAGGACTCAGTTTCCAGATCTGTAAAACATAGGTGAGTTGCAATATCTTTAAAGTCCTTTGCAGCACTGAGGTTTCTAATACCACAACTAACAATGCCAAACCAAATACTGGGTTAAATGTCGAGGTGGATGGGCTGGCTCCGTGGCCGAGTGGTTAAGTTCGAGCGCTCCGCTGCAGCGGCCCAGGGTTCGGATCCTGGGCGCGGACATGGCACTGCTCGTCAGGCCACGTTGAGGCGGTGTCCCACATCCCACAACTAGAAGGACCTGCAAGTAAGATATACAACTGTGTACGGGGGTGGTTTGGGGAGATAAAGCAGGAAAAAAAAAAAAAAAAAAGATTGGCAACAGTTGTTAGCCCAGGTGCCAATCCTTAAAAAAAAAAAAAAAAGTGGGGGCGGAGAGGGGAGGGAGAGCTTAGCGACAGGCTATGACGTCCATGCCGGACATGGGGAGAAGTGGAAGGGTTGAAGCCCTGAGCACAGGTCACATGGTGCTGGACCAGGCCCTGTGGACCTGTGAGGGCCCAGGGACTGGACCATGTTGGCAGACACTGAGGCTCCCAGACAGGCTCTGAGTGAAGACTGGAAGGAGGCAGCGTGGCATCAGGCCTAGACAGGGGCTTTGGACCCATGCACTCCTGGGTTTGCATCCTGTCTCTGCCACTTTCCTGTGTAAGTTTGGGCAAGTTCAGGTACTGAACTACTTCAGACTTTAGTTTCCATATCTGTAAAATGGAGTAGATAATGCCCATCATTCTACAGATTCCTATAACATGAAGTCAAAATGAATGCTCCAGCTGCACTGGACGGAGCTTCTGAGGAGTCTGGGTCTCCCTCATCTCTGCGTCCCTGGTGATGGACTAGCACAGCTCACGGCCCAGAGGAGTAAAGGTTTGTCCCATGGGACAACAGCATCCTGCAGTTACTGTGAGGATTAACTGTGTGGCATGTTAAATTCTCACTGCTGTGCTCCCTGCACAGGAGGTCCTCAGCCAACAAAATGAACGTCTAAGACTCCTTCCCTTCTCTGTGGCACTGGCCCACGGACCCGAGATTCTCAGTCTGACAGTTGTCAAACAGCAGTTCAACAGCTGAATTCATAGTAGATGCTCAATAAATGTTTGCTGGACCGAAGGCCAGAGGAGCTGTGTGTGGGGTGGGGGAGACTCAGGCCCTGTTGGGGACTGGTGGGTGGAAGAAAGGGTTCTCACAAAGGAGTCAATGTGTCAGAGGGGAGGGGTGGACTTTTCACATAGTCGTTTGACAAATCGAGTACCTTCTATGAGCCAGGCACTGTCTTAGGGGCTGGAGTGCAACCATGAAGGAGACCAAGTCCTTGCCTGCATGAAACTTCTCTTCTGTTGGGGGAAACAGACAAGGATAATGCCATGAGGAAAAATAAAGCAGGGCCAGGGGGATGAGAGTAGCAAGGCGCTGTGTTGGGTAGCATGGCCAGGAAAGCTTCCATGCAGACGGGGCATGTGGCCAGAACCCTGAGGGACCCGAGGGACCCGGGGGCAAGTGTTCCAGGCTAAGGAACAGCAGGTACAGAGGTCCTGAGACAGGAGCCTGCAGGGCCAATAAGGAGGTCTGTGTGGCTGGAGTGGGGTCGCTGATGGGGAGAGAAAGATGAGATGAAGCCAGAGAGGTCCCTGGGAGGAGTGAGCCTGTAGCCTGGCAAGTCCTTTTACCACAGAGTAGGATGGGAGCCAGGGGAGGGCCTCAAGCAGAGGACTGCAACAACCCTACTGGCTTTAAGTGGCTCCCCCAGCTGGTGTGAAGACTCCAGTAGCTAGACTGGAAGGGTCAGGGAGCCTCCCTCACTTGGAAAAGCATGAGTGGCTGGAAGGAAGAAGAGAGAAGAGAAGTGAGGGAGGAAGCCAGGCCTAGGGGGCTGCAGACAGATGTCAGGGCAGGGCAGGTGGGAGGGTCAGGTCCTCGGGGCAGGAAGTCTGCTGGGCCAGGTGCGGGAGGGCCCTGGGGCTTCCCTTTGCCCAGGTGAAGCATGGACCCAGCCAGCTGGCGCTGTGATCTGGGGAGGGGCAGCGTGGGGTTCTGGTTGGGACGGTGGGGCAATTGGCAGGGAAATTGCCACCCTCCAGGAGGAATGAGGGCTGGAGGTGTGGAGAGCCCCGTGGCCAGCTTTTGCCTCTGCCTCTACCCCAACAGAACATGGCTTCTCCTCACACCTTCTCAGGCACGACCTCACTGCTCTTGGGTACCTGACCTCGCTGTTATTAGTGGAGTTTCTTAGCAAGGGAAGAGTCAGGCGACCTTCAGTGCATTACTACTCTTCTCTAAGCTTTTGAGTGAAAGAATGGGTTTAATTTAGATGGTTTCCAACCAAGCTCCTTCTAGCATTTCTATTAATGGATGGAATCAGACACTGCATCTCTCCCACCTCCTTACTGCCATGGTGGTTTCAGGTTCCCGTCATGCCCTTCTTCTTTCCTTCCCTCCCCAGAGCGGCCCTGTACAGTAGTGCTTGGTGTTCACTGCACAAGGGCACCCAGCCAAGGGAGTAAGCGGAGGCTCAAATCCAGCCCACACTCTGCTCCTCAAGCCATGTGCTCTGGCTGGCTCAGGGATGTGTTTACCCAAAGTAAAGAACACCTTTTTCTAGTTTGTTCTAAGGTGCAATGTGGGCAGCCCCCGCTTCCCTGTCCCGTGCACACTCCTTCTTCTGCTCTTCTGTGTCCCTCTTCTCTTACCATCCCCAGCCTCAAACAGGGCAGATCTGAGGGCAGATCTTGGGGGGTGTCGGGGGCAGCAGCTGCCTGCTCTGTGAGGAGCTCTGCCTCCTCCGCCCCCTGGTGCTTTTCCTCTCCTTATCAATGCTGCGAGTTGCCTCTTGAAATTGCTCTGCCGTCATTAACACTGCGGATTAGGTCAGATGAGAGCATGTTTGCAGTCTTGGATGGCAAAGGCAAAATGCTGATGCTGATTATTCCAGATCTTCTGGGCATGGCCCATTCCGTGCTCACAGTTCTTAATCAGAGGGATGAGCGTTGGTTACGTGGCAGTGTGGGCCAGGCTGCCAGGCCCAGACAGCACGTCAGCAGCGTGTCTGCAGCACGTCTGTAGCACCTGCTGGCCTGCCCGCTGGATTGCCTGGACATCACAGGTGACCTCAGTTGCTCAACACTGTCATATCCCTCAAAGGAGAAATGACCCATCCCATGGCAGTGCCCTCGGGCTGCCTTTGAACCGTCAGCAATTCATTTGAGCAAGGACTTGAGCGTTTTGCCCTGGGCTGATCAGCAAGTTTTGTGTTCTGGGGCTCAGGGGTGGGCCATGTGGCCAAGGGGCATCTTTCAGACCACCCCTTCTTCAGTGTCTCCTGCGAACCTCTGCAGCCAAGGAAGCCAAGGCCTGTGGCCTCGCATCATGGCCCCTCGCCTCCTGGCCTCCTATTCTACCTCCACCACCTCACCCTGTGCTCCAGCCACACCAGGGGCACCCAACATGGCTCTCTGGCCCTTAATCATGCTGGTTCCCTGCCAGCAGTGCCTGCCCAACCTTGTCCTCCAGGCAGAAGTTGATCGTCTGCAGCAGCACCGTCCTGTCAATGCCCTCACCTTCAGCCACTTCAGTGCGCTCCTGCCCCCCATCCAACTGCCAGCACCTGCGTTTCTTTGCCTGAAGCTTTCTTGGCTTCTGGAACCTGCGTTGCCATTCTGTGCTGGTCAGCCCAGAGGGCCGGGGAATTAACACCCTCAGAAGCAGCGGTCAGCCACTGGGGCTGACTGCCGAAAGCTGGTGTATACACACCCCTGCTCCCTCACCCCTCCCGCAGGCTAAGTTTGAGGCGGGTTCTACACCATTGCCCAGAGCTCCTCAGTGGGAAGGAGCCCTAGTTGCCCACGGTGACGACTGGCTTGATAAACCGCCCTTATTGGCTGCCTTCCCTGTCTCACCCCCACACTCCCCACATATAGCGTTTCCTTAATCTCCCGAATAAACTACCACTCACATTCAGATCTTCCTGGCAGGGGCTGCTTCTGGGGGAACCAAACAAACCTCATCTTCACTGTCCGTCTCCATAGCGCCTCATTTTTGCGGTTTCCTGGACCCTCCCTTGTTCCCACTCGGGGGGCAGAACTGTTGGTCACTATTCTGTATTCCGAGGGCCTTCACACCTACCTCAACAGCACTGCTCCTGCTGCACTGTGGCTCATCCGTCTGCATTTCCTGGGGCCCCCACTAGCCTGGGAACTCTGGGGACAGACACTATGTCCTTTTCATCTCTTTATTCTCTGAGCCTAGCACAGTGCAAAGTAGGTGCCCAATACAATTTTTTGCCAAAGAGCCAGCAGTGGAAATGCAGTGACTAAGAGGGAATAGAGAGAAACGGACATATTCCAATCTTTCTAGAAAGAGACCTGGGGCTGCTACTCCAGATGCTGTCACATGACAGGTTTACATGATAGAACATCGGTCTCACCACTCATCTGCTCAACAGCCTGCAATGGCTCCCTACTGTTGTCCTCCCCAACAGGGCCTAATTACATAGATGGCTTTTAAGACCCCCTGTCATCTGGCTCCATCCCCAGAGGCAGTCAAGCCTCTTGTTCAGAGTCAGTTTTGGTCTCAAGGGCCTGGGTTCAAATTCTCACTCTGCCAGTTCCCACCTGGGTGATGACAGGCGCAAGTTACGTAGTCTCTCTGGCGCTAGCTTCCCCATTTATTACATGTGCATAATAATACCTCACATCTATAATTATTTCGAGAATTTAAAATCATGCATGGTCCTTGTGAATGTACTAAAACCCAATGAACCGTACACTTTAAAATGGTGAATTTTATCGTATGTGAATAATATCTCAAAAAAAAAATTAAGCATAGTGTCTTTGAAAAATAGAATGGTGTTTTCATTGTTATCAGGGACGCTTCCCAAATGGCCCTAGCAGACCAGGCCAGGCACACGGCAGGGACGCAGTAGATACTGATGGAACAAATGTCATTGTCTAGGACAGGTATGTGAGGGGTGGGCAGTGGTGGGCACAGAGATTCCTAGTCCCGTTTTGCATCCCTCTGGAAAGGAGGCCTGAAATATTCTCCGTGGAGAGACGGCCTCAAGCCCAAGCGAGTGGGGCCTTTGGACCCAGCCGCGCCCACAACTCTGGGAACCCCAGCGCCTCTGCCGCTGCCTGTCGGTCCCAGGTGGCAGAACCGAGACTGGCAGATCCTGAGCCACGTGTAAACGGAAAACACTTAACCCAGGCGGAGGAACATGTTCCTATGTTTATCTCTGACTCTAGCTGTATCTGACGTTCTGGGAACTGACCTCAGACAGAATCTCCACGCGCCGGTCAAGGCCGGGCTGCCGGAGCCCAGGCCCAGAGGGCGTGGCTTTTCCGGGCCCAGCCTCAGGCTCCGGGCCCCGCCGCCCCTCCCCGGGCACCGAGGCGTGTCCCGGCGAAGCGTGGGCGGTGGGCGCGGAAGAGGGGGCCCCATCTCAGCAAAGCTTAGACTGGGGCTGAGGAGGGGCTGCGGGGTATTTTCTGGAGACGCGTCTACGCGCGCGCAGCCCTGGGAGATGCCACAGCGCTGCGACCCAGGCCCGGAAGGGCCAGGCTGGGAGGGGGGCCGCCAGGGAGGTGCCTCAACTCTCCCCTCTCCCCCAGGGCAGGGATCAGAGCCCCTCACGCTGCAGGCGCCTACTCAGTGCTGGTGGCATAGAAGCCTGGGGAGCTCTGGCCGCCCTCAGTCTGGTGGAGGAAGCTTCTAGACCTGGGGCTGGCTCAGCCGTGTGGTCACGACGGGCCGGGGATGGGGAGGGCACTGGCGCTGGCGCGTGCCTTAGGTGGCTGACTCGGCGTGCCAGGCCCGGCGGGAGCCAGGGGCGGATCGGGGAGCGCCCATGCACCGACTCAGCCACTGGAAAACCGAGGCGACCCCTCCGGGCACTGGGGTCGCCCCCACACGCCTCCCCAGGAGACGTGGAGTATGTTTCTGGACTGAGACCCGCCCCCTGGAAGGATGCACCTTCAGTAGAAACAACCTCCAAGCCTCTGGGGTGGTGGTGGTGGTGTCATTTTTGCACACGTCCCTCCCCACCTCCGCCTCGCATAGACCCTTCTCAAACGGATGCCACTTGGCTTCCGGAACCCTCTCCCTCCCCCAGTATGGAGACCCCTGAGGAGGGTGGGGAGTGGGGGACAGGCGCAGATGGAGACGCACGGCCGGGACCATCACTGGCTGTCGCTCCCCAGGTTCCCAGCATCTGGAGCCGCGTCCCCACGCCCGCCACGCGCGCGCACACACACAGACTCACACGCTCACACAGACACACTCAAACCCGTGCGCAGACCCCGCCCGCGGCCCCGCCCCGGCCCCTGCGGGCGCCCCCTCCTGTGCTCGCGGCCCCGGCACGCAGTCCGCCCCGGGCGGCGGCAGGCGGCCGCTTCGGGCAGATTTGATTTTCCCGCAGCCCGGGCGCCCCGGAGCCCGAGCCCAAGCCGAGGAGGTGGCGCTCGCAGCCGCGTCCCCAGCCCCGCCGCCGCCCGCGCCGAGACCCAGCGAGAGGCAGCGCAGCCCCGGCGCTCCGGCCACCCCCACCGCCCGCGCCCTCCGGCCCCCCACGCCCCTCTCCCTCTCCTGCACCCCTTCTGCCCCCGCCCGCAGCGGCAAGCCCCTCTCCCCTTGTCCCTCGCCACGACTCCGTGCGTCCCTCCCGGTGCCCTCTCCCCGCGCCCCCCGCGTCTCCCCGCTGCGCCCCAGCTCCCTGGGCGCCTTGCCCGTCTCCGCTGGGCCCCCAGCCTCCTGGTCGCGTCACTTGCACCCCCCTCCTCTACCCGCGGCCCCCGCACCCTCCGCCCCGCCTTCCCTCTCTCACTTCCCACGCCCCCTCTTCGCGCTCGTCTCTCCGCCCTTTGCCGCCCAGCCCCGGCTCCGGAGTTGGGGGAGAGCCCAGGGTTTCAGTTGCTCCGGAGGAGGCGTGAATCGCGCAGGGAGTGACTAATTTGGGGTGGGGGGCGCGCTGGGCGATGGAGCAGCCCGAGGACATGGCGTCGCTGAGCGAGTTCGACTCCTTGGCGGGCAGCATCCCCGCCACCAAGGTGGAGATCACCGTGTCCTGCAGGTGAGCCGCCCGCTGGCCGGGTCCCCCTGCCCCGCCCCTGGACCTGGAGCACCGCGGTCCCTGCCGCTCAGACCCTCCACGTTCGCGTGCCCCCTTCCAGAGTGTCCTCGCCGCCAGGACGCCCCCCGGCCTGTCCAGCAAAAGCCCCTGCCTAGCGGCCATTGGCGACGGCTGAATGGGAAGCCAGGCTTGGGGTCGTATCCCGGAAAGTTTGTACTCCGGGCTGTTGCTGTGAGGAGATGTGAAGACACAGGAATAGGGGTCCAGGCGCCCGAGTCGGGAGAACCGGGTAGTGAAAGGCTGTACCAGGGTCTTCGCACAGGATATTTCTGGTCAACCCCTCCCCAGATCGAGAAAGCAGTGATTTGCCCCATCCCTCCCAGGCGTGCCCAGCCTCTGCCTTCTGTGCCCTCCTTTTCTCTCTTCTTCCCCTCCTTTGCCCCGACACTCTCATCCTCTCTTCCCCCACCCACCCAGCGTCCTCGACCCCAAGATTCTAAAGCCTTTCTTTACCTCCAACAACAAAAGTGAGTCTTGAAAAAGGATCAGATTGACTCATTCATACTGAGGTGTGGATAACTGATAACAACTTAAAGTGGCACCATTGAAAAAACAACAACTTGGGTACAAAATCTTAAGCCAAAGGACTAGAACACCGAGTGTAGGATTTGAGAGTCCAGCGGGGGAGAGGGAGGAGCGTTTTTGCGCACTAGCACCCCTAAATCCTCTGGTCACACAGGCTTTGGTGGTAACTTCATCTAAGAGCTGGGTCTCCCCCAGGTTCTGCTGTCTGAGGGGAAGGCTGCCCCAGGCCGTAAGGAGGTCCAGGTGGAGAAAGGGGGATTTTTCCCTAGTGCGGTCACCCTGTGCCTGGCCCAGGGTCACTGCCTTGCTGGGACAGTGAGGGCACTGTGGCCGAGGCAGGGCCCACCTCGAGGCTCCTCCTAGATGACATTCCCTCTGCCCCAAATGACCAAGAGCATTTCCAGAGTCCTGGCCGTGCCCTTGTTCCTACTTCCCACCCATCCTTTTCCAGGCCCCTCTTTGGTCAGACTCCCCTGCCCCCCACCCCGGTATTCCAAAGTTGTGGCATTGGGGAGGTGTAGACAGAGCCAGAGGAGCTGGGCTGGGCCAGGAGAGAGGGAGGAATTTGGTGGAGATTTGACGGGGAGTGGAAGGGAGGGCTGATGAGGTGGAACTCAGCTGTCCCGGTGCTCCAGGCCCTTCCGGGGCTCCTGTGATGACTCCCACATGTCTCCCCGGTGGTCCCACACACAGTGCTGTCAGAGTTATCTTCCAGCGCCATTTGCATCCTGCTGTTATTCTGCTGGGAGATTCCTGATGGCCCATTAGCTCCAGTCTCACCTCCTCAGCCATCAACAGCTGCCACCGCCTGCCCTCCCTTCTCCTATGGGGCGCACATCCCCGCGCCTGCCTGCCTGCCGCTCCCTCCTAGCCTTCAATCACGCCTGTGTCAGAGCTGTCTGGGGATCCTTCCCACCTCTAGGCCTCTGAATAGCCCATTCCCCATCCAGATTTCCCCCCTCCTTCATCTCTGCCAGTTCATGTCTCTCCATCCTGAAAAGTATGGCCTCATGCTCCCCACTTCCAGCCATCCTTCTCGCCCATGAGACACCCAGCCTGAATCACTGTCTTCTGTGTCCCTTGGGCCCTGAGTACTCAGCCTGGGCCACTGGATCACTCACACACTGAGCACTCAACCCTGAAGACAGCTCACATGTGTAGACTTCATCCCTCTTCCTCCAAAGCAACTCCGTAAGCATCTGAGGGCGGGGATCCCCACCTGACTCAGACCGTGAACCCTCTACACCAGTGGCAAGGAGAGGAGGCAGGGGACACATGGCCTTGTGGCTTTGGAGTCAGATGCCTTGAAATGGAATCTGCTCCACTGCTTGGGGCAAACCTTGAGCCTTAGTTTCCCCCATTTGTCAAGTGCAAACAATGAACCCATATTCATTGAGAAACCTTATTCTCGGAGGCAGCTCACATGCGTGGAAGGGTGACTGGCTCCTAGCAGGTGCTTGACAAATACTGTAGGAGGAATTAACTTAGAGAGTAGAGGATTGTGAAGCATCCAGCATAATACTTTGCACTTGCTTGGCACACAGTAGGTGCTCAACAGGTAGCTACGATAATTACTGTAAGGCAGTAGTGCTTGGCCCCTCCTGTTTGCTCTCTGGAAGTGAAGGTGTCCAAAGGACTCCTAAGAGGGACCTAGGGATGCGTCTGAATTCTTGTGGGATGTTGTTCTGGGATCAACCCTGGTGTCCGTTCCCTTTCGGGCGATATGATCCATCAGCCTGAGGAGGGCCTGTCCCAGGCTTTGTTCCTGCTCTTCTGACAAAGCCAGAGGGTGAGGAGGTGGGTCAGAAGGGGAGAAAGGGGAAGAGTCACCTGGAACAGAGAGGAGGTGAGAAAACAATCTGAAGGGGCTTAAAATTATAAATCCATCTCTTTGCCTCAACCAGGTCCAACTATCCAGGTTCTAGAACAGAGAGAGAGAGAAAGGGAAGAAGGAGAGAGGAAGATGGGGAGGAGGGAGAGCTGCACGGAAAGGCTTTCTCCAGCATATTCTACACTCAATGATCAGCAGTTAATGAGAGTCAAGTCCTGCTCCCCATCTCGTGGTCAGCACCGACTGGGCCCCAGGAGAGGAGGCTAAGGGTGCTCCTGCCCTGAGCATCTAGTTGACACCTGCTGTTAGGCAGGGAACAGTAGGGCAGGTAGAGGGGGTTGATGGGGTGAGAACTCCAGGGGACTTCGGGATGGGCAGCTGGGGTTGAGAGGGCCAATGTTTGAGGGAACTGGAAACTAGCATTCCTGGGGCCAGTTCCCTTTCCTCTCTGCTCCTTAAGAAGGTCCCCACCACTCCCTGCAGCCCTAGGAGCTCTCTTCTCTGGCCTAGGGGAGGACCTGACCCTCCACCATGTCTATCCTACAGCACTCCCAGCTGAGCAAGGCTGCCTGTTACAGGGGCTCGGCTGAGCGCCAGCACAGAAGCATAGCAGAGGCCAGCCAAGCCTCCGCTGAAGGCAGATGATGCTGTGGCATGGACCATTCGGGCTCCTGCTTTGGATAGGGTATCTCTTGGGCTAATCTATGGTCTACTCTCAGACAATTGTTTCTACCAACTTTGGGAAACTCAGGGCTAAAGGTTATAGAGCCCCTGGCTGTTTGGCTCAGTGGTTAAGAATGTGAGCTATGGGCTCTGTCTACCTGGGTTCAAATCCCAGCTCTGCTCCTGTGACCTTGCTGGACTCCTTCACCTCTACCTCAGTTTCTTCATCCTTAAAAGAAGCATAATAATCCTTTTCACAGTTAGGAGGATTAAGTGAGTTAATCCATGAGTAGTTATTTATGGTGCTTATTATTTAACACCTGAAAGTAATGGAAAATTTGTTGCTGTAGCTGGGTTCAGGGTTTGCATGGGTCCTGGAGATCTGATCCATCTAGAGATTCTTATTTTCCCCCCAGCTTTGTTGAGATATATTTGACATATTGTGTACATTTAGAGATTCTGAGGGGTTGTTTTGGGAGTGAGTCGGGTAGATGATTTGTGGAACCAGAAACCAGCAGACATTGTAGAAAGTGTGAGCCACAAGCTTCTCCTTCCTCTGATGGTCTGTTCCAGAACTTTCCTGACTCTATTAGCCTCCCACAGACCCCAAAAAACTCATCTGTCCAGTGTCCCATTCCCCAAGGGCCCCACTCTCTTCCAGGTCTCTGTGTGTCGTCTGATGTGGGAATCTGGACCAGTGTGTTGGTTAGAAAGAGCGATTTGCATTTTTTATGTAACAGGAAACCTTTGCACCCCCGCAGGGTCCTGCTGGAAGAAGCATGCAGATCGCACATGGTGGGGCTCCGGAGACCCGGAGGGAGGGCAAGGAGGGACAGGCCAGGGGCAGTCGGTTGCTTAGCCCTGTTGGAATCTCTCAAGCAGCTGCCCTCTCCCGCCAGCTGGTGGGGGGGCTGGTGGGCAGCTGTTGCCTCCGCCCCGGAGACGTTGATTTCTGCTGTCTGTTCAGGTTGGCGTTTCGCTGCCCTGGGGCCCAAGGGGCAGCCTAGCTCAGGAGCTGTGCCCTGGGCCCTCGGAAGGGGTGCGACTGGGCTCTGAAAGCTTTCTTCTGACAGGCAGGGGGAGGGCGGCCCTGGGGAAGGGGGCCTGAGGGCAGCGTGGCAGCTGTCAGAGCCAGTGCTAGGAACAACTCCATTCAGCCATTGAGTTCGCCAAGGCACTCTTTAGTGGAGCCAGGGGGATAATCACAGTGGGATTTATTGAGTGCTTACTACACGCTAGGCACTTTACATCTGTGTTAGGCTGAACCATATGCCATTGCCTCTGCTCAACTGATTTTGACCTACTCAAATAACAATTTGGTTCCAACTAAGATTATTATATTAGTTTTCAATTGCTGCATAACAAATTACCACAAACCTAGCGGCTTAAAACAACAACCACTCGTTATCTCACAGTTTCCGGAGGCCAGAAGCCCAGACACAGCATGACTGGCTTCTCTGCTCGGGGTTTCTCCAGGCTGGAATCGAGGTATCTGCAGGGCCTCTGACCTCGTCCTAGGCTTGGGGTCCAAGCCAAGCTTGTTTAGGTTGTTGGCAGAATTCACTTCCTTGCAGCTGTAAGATCCAAGTCCTGTTTTCTTGTTGGCTGTTGGATTGGGGTGGCCCTGAGCTCCTGGAGGCCGCCCTCAGGTCCTAGCCACCTGGGCCTCTCACGGCAAGCGCGGCAGCCCACTTCTTCAAAGCCGGCAGGAGATTCTCTCCCCAGTCGGCTACTGCGGAGTCTTATATAAAGTGACAGTGATGCCAGGAGCGAGGAGGCAATGATATTCCCAGGTCCCACCCACACTCAGAGGCGGGGATTGTGCAGGCCTGGACACTAGGGGCCGGGAATGTTGGGGACCATCTTAGATTTCTGCCTACCATAATTACTATATCTTTTTCACCTTACAACAATCCTATGAGGTAGATAGCAGATTTTCCCTTTTTGCTGATTAGGAAATCAGGGCTCAGAGAGGTTAAGGGAATCCAAATTCAGTTTCCTCAGACTTCCCAAGGGCTTCTTGAGGTTGAGGATTGGGGTCTGCATGAGGGTCACGGGAGGAGCCTGACTACCAACCATGATAAATGTGGCCAAGAAGTAGTGCTCTCTCTCCAGGGATGGGAGAGGCCTTCCTTGCTCAGGGGTGCCTCTGGTTCTGGGAGACAAACCCAGAGGAACTCTAGGGAGCAGAGACCAGAGAGAGTCATCATGGGCTGGCAGCCAACCTTCCATGGCATCCAGACCACATGGTGGTAGCTTACCATCCCTTCTCTCCCAACCCACAGTTCCCCCTGCTCAGACCCAAGGCCATCGCTGGAGATGAGCTCTCATTGGGAAGAAAGGGTGAGGAAGAGGTGAAGAGAATAAAGCTGGAAGGCCTTGGGGCACAGAGGAATCAGGTTCAGTTAGGAATGCTTCGGCTGTAGGTAACAGAAAATTTGATAGTAACTCAAACTCAAAATACATTTATTTTTCACAAATCACAATGAGTCTGGAGGTAAATTATCTCAGTGCTGGTTTGTCAGTTCACTTTCCATCAAGGACCCAGCTATCTTTCTACTCTGCTGTCATCCAAGTGGTGGGTTTCATTGTTACAAAATGGCTGCCTCTATTCCAGCTATTACAACACATCCAAAGATGAGAAGCAGACCATAGGGCCAAAGGCCTTTCTCTGAAAAGTTCTTTTTATCTGGAAAGCATAATCCCTTCCAAAATCTCTCAGCGGGCTTTCCCTTCTATTTTCAATAGCCAAAGCCAGGACTCATGCCTGCCTCTAGGTTAGTATATGAGTCAGCTTGGGCTGCCAAAACAAAATACCATACACTGGGTGGCTGAAACAACAGAAATTTATTTCTCACAGTTCTCAAGGATGAAATCTGAGATCACGGTGCCATCATGGTTGAGTTCTGGTGAGAACTCTCTTCCTGGCTTCAGATGGCCACATTCTTGCTGTGTTCTCACATGGCAGAGAAAAAGAGAGAGAGCAAGCTCTCTGGTGTCTCTTCTTAGAAGGGCACTAATCTCATCACGAGGGCCCCACCCTCATGACCTCAAATAACCCTGATTACCTCCCAAAGGCCTCATCTCCAGATCCCATCACGGTGGGGGTTAGTGTTTCTATGTATAAACCTGGGGGCTGCACAATTCAGTCCATAGCAACAAGAGACAGGAGCCTGCCTTCTCTGACTTCAGGGCGTCTCCATCAGATACCTGGACCAATGTGGATTCTGTTAGCAGGGGGAGAGTGAGGAATGCTTGCTGGATGGACAGCCATGGCCTCTGCCACAAGGAGCCTTTCCAAGTGACCCATGGCTGCCTGAGCTCCCTGGGGCTACAAGGGGCCTAGTGTTTCGTGTCTCTGAGGCCTGGCTCCTTGGATTTTCCTGCTGTCGGTGGACAGCCAGTGTTAGGTGACTGCGGACTGATTTTCCCAGCACAGCTTGGCTGGACCCCTGCCTACCTCTCTTCCTGCCAGTTTCCTGGGCAAGAAAAAAGACTTCCTGTGATTTCAAACATTGCGAGGTGCCCCTGTTCCCTCATATCATGTGCCTCTGCCGTCCTAGCATGGTGCCCGAAGGGCCCAGGAGGAGAGCTGCATGCCTTTGGGTCTTGAAGAATCCTGGGCAGGACACTTAAAGTCAGTGCACTTCCTGGCTTACCGTCTCTGAAACCTTTGCTGGGTCACTTAAGTTCTCCAACCTCAGTCTCTCCATCTGTAAACTGGAGGGAAGTACTGGTCCTGTCCACCTCCTATAGGATTGTTATGAAGAAGAAGAGATTATGTTTGTGAAGTTCTATATAAACCAGGATGTGCTGAATAAACTCAATAATGATAATAGGTACCAGTAACTGAACACTACTGATGCATTCATTCATTCAGTAATTGATGTTGATCCTCATTTGCTATTGAGAGTCTTCTCTGTGCCGAGCAGTTTGAAGTGCTGAGAATATGGTGGTGAACAACATAGAGAAATTCTCTCCTCCTATAGAACTCACATTAGTGGGGGGTGGGGGGGTGGGGGTGTTAAACAGGAGAGATCTGATTGGCCTTCTAAAAAAATTTCTCTAGTTGCTGTGAAGAGAGTAGACAGGTTGGGGGTGGGGAGCGCCAGGAATTGAAGCACATGACTAGGGAGGAGGCCACTGCAGCGTCCACGTGAGAGACCATGGTGATGGTAGCGTGGCGAAGAGTAGACAGATTTGGGCTGTGTTTTTGGAGTTGAAACCTTTGAGACTTGATGAATGGGACAGGAGGGGCACAAGGGAGAGAGCAGTTGAGCGTGCTTCCTACACTTCTATTTTAGGCTATTGGCTTCACCACTGCACGAGGCGGGTATGACCCCACGCCCAGACGAGGAAACTGGGGTTCACTAGCTCGTCCAGGGTCACAGAATCGCCATATGGCTGCGTGGAGATTCCAGCTTGGATGCCTCTGAGGCCAGAGCTCACGCCCCAGTGTGGGATGGACGATTATTACAATAATTAATGATAATAAAAATGCAAATAGCCCCAGGAAGGAGAGCTCTCTAAGCCCTGTGCAGTTACTTTTCCGACCTTGGCGAGGTGGCTTGGCAGGGAGACAGTGCCCGCGGGCGAGGAACGGGATCTGAAGGGGAGATGGGCGAGTGCCAGGGGCTGGGTGCCAGCGTTCCTGTCCTCTGCGGCTCCCTCCTCGCCTGGCCTGGGATTCCTTCTGCCCGTTAGGGCGGGGAGTGGGACAGGAGGGCGTGGAAAGCCCTCCAGGTCTTCTCCTCAGCTGTTCTTCGGGAGCAGCCCATGAGGCTGGGGGCAGGGAACGGAGGGTGTGAGTGCCAGGGGGCGCTGCTGGCCCGCATGGGCCTGGGGAACCCCTGGGTTTGGGTAATGGAGGCGCTCCCTGTGGCCCCTCCAGATGGGCCTGGGCTTCAGCGTGCAGGCTCAGTGCGCCCCTGGCAAGATGGGTGACACGGGGCGCCCAGCTCAGCCCCGGCTGCCTGGCCTGTAGCGTGGGGACAATGTCTGCCTCCTGACATTGATATTCAGGTGAACGGGGTGTCCAGGTTAAGCACCCAACCAAGGACTGGGTGCAGATTCTACCCTGGATGAATGTCATCCCTCCCCGCCCCCCCCACCCCCCCCCCCACCGTCTTTGCCTGCCTCGGGGGTTGGCCAGATGATTGGTGTTGAATTGCTCCATAGAGAAACGGGGTGTTGCTGGCAGGTCCCTCAGGCCCACGGGGCTCTGTGGGCCTCCTCAGGATTCCTGTTCCTCCCTGATGGTGGCTCCCCTGTGCCCAGTCTGCTCCCCTCAAGGAAGGCCATTGAGCCAGATGGGCAGTGGCGGACGAGGGCATGTGGGCACTCAAGTTCCTACTCCAGCCCAGCATTAGGGGCAGGGAGGGGAGAACATGGGGCATCCCTAGGAGCCATTCACTCTCCACAGACCTTTAGTGAGCACTGAATGTACGCCAGGCACTGAATTGCAACTCACTCTGTGCTGGACACTGTTCTCACTGTTTTGCGTATATGAACTCTACTAATTCTCTGAAAACCCCTAGGAGAGAGGGACAGTTATTACCCCCACTTTACATATGGGGATACTGAAGTGTAGAGAGGCTTGGTGAGGTCATACAGCTAGAAGGGGTGGAGCTGGGTTTTGGACCCAGTGAGGAAGCTCCAAGTCTATGCTCTCAACACCCCTCAGCTTTTCCTAGAGGTAGAAGGGATGCTCAGGGAGGGTTGTGGGGAAGAAGATAAACCATCTTTTCTTAACCTTTTTAGCCTCGTGAGCTTCTTCGGGAATCTGATGAAAGCTCCCCAGAAAGAATACATCCATCTGTACCAATATGCCTCAATTTGCTTAAAGTTTTGGGGGGGTCCATGGACCCCTGTTAAGGACCCCAGGTGCAGGAAAAGCTGAGGGAGAGTGCTCTTAATGTTTCCTTCTGTGCCGTAGGCAGAGTCATTGCTTGGTGCATCCGGGCAGCATTCGTGGGCTTTGTTTAGAGACAGCCAGGGAGGTGTGATGGTCAGTTCACCAGCAACTCAGCCCAGGGGCAAGCGAGTCTCCCCTCAGATGGGGCTCCCCAAGGGCGGGGCCGCGTCCCCCTCAGACTGGGGCTCCCTGGGTTTCTCCTCCTTTCTCTGACTGAAGAGCCCCAGCTTCTACCACTGACTCTCTTAAGCCTCGCCGATGGGAGACTGTCAGCCTCAGGTCCCCTCCTTTAGCACCAGCCAGGAGCTCTCATTTTGGCCTTCTAGCACTTTCTCCCTTTGCTGGGGCCTTGGGGACCTGAGCTCACGCCCAGTGCGTGGTCGTTCTCCCGCTGCGGCTGAATTGGAAATGATTCCTCGGGGAAGAGCGGGGAGGGCAGGGGCCCCGGCTCTGCTTCCCCAGCCTTGATTTAAGGAACAAAAGAATCCAAACTCCAGGCTGCTGTGTGGACAGCTGAAGGGTTTTATGCTCTTTTGGAGAAAAAATACATTTTCTGCTTATTGGAAAAGACTTCTCTTTGAGCTCTCCAAAGATGGAAAGTGGAGAAAAAGCACTTATGGTCCGGTCTTTCTGTGCCTTTGTGGTTCCGGCCCTGCTTCGGGGTGGAAGACCTGGTTTCCTCCCCCAGGCTTCTTCCTGGCTGTGTGTCTGTGGGTGAGTCACTCACCATCTCTGAGCCTGGAGTGCTCAGTGGATCAGGGTGAGGATCATGTAAGAGCCTTCAAGTGCTGTGTGTGCGTATGTTGTTGCGGTGGGGGAAACTGAGGCCCTGACACCTGCTGTCCTGACATATGGTATTTGGACAAGTGCCATCAGGAACACAATGTGTGTGTGTGTGTGTGTGTGTGTGTGTGTGTGTCTGTGTGTGTAGTTTGTTTAAACATGGCTTCTGGGGCCCTGTCCAGACCTACAAAACCAGACTCCAGGAATGGGGCCCAAGAATCTGCCTTTTTACAAGTGAGGGCAGGGGCGAGTCTGAGGAAGCGAGAGGCCCATTGCTCATGGGGTGAAGCCATCTCAAGGCCAAGAGGGCAGGCTCGGCGGCCATGAGGCTTCTGTCAGGGGAGGCGGGTGGGGTGAGGCATGGTAGGGGGCAAGTGTGGATGAGGTAGAGATCAGAGAGGGGTATAGGGTGCAGGGACCCAGGAAAAGGGGCAGAGGGTCCTCAAGGGGGAGAGGAGAGAGGAAGGGAGGTCAAGGAGGAGCCTGAGGTTGGGGAGAGGCAGGGCTGCTCTCTGCCAGTGGGGGGATCCACACGCACTTCACACTGGGGCGCTGGCAGTGTATGTGTTGGGTCTGGGCTTCTCAGACCGGTGAGGGTAGAGATGGCTTGTGTCACCCGTCCCATCTCTCCTTCATCACCAAGTGAGCCTGAGCACCCGCCAGGAGAGTGACTGCCCTGCTCAGCACCAGGCCAATGATGACTGACCCATGCGATGAGCCTCACTATGTCCAAGTGCCCCACAGCAGTCCTGAGGGAGCAAGTGTTTTCAGTCCCACTTTACAGATGGGGAAACTGAGGCATAAGGAAGGCAAGTAACTTGTCCAAGCCTGGGATGTGAACCCAGCCCATGCACTTAAGCATTAGGCTCTACAGCTAAGAGGAAGTAGAGTGGCGGGCCCCGAGCATGACCAGGCACCATGCAGGAGGGGAGACAAGTGCCTCGCTCACACTTCTGGCCATTCCTTTTGGTCTTCCTTCATCCATCCAATTCGCAAGGCACCTGCTGAGTCAGTGCTGGGCCAGCCTGCAGTAGAGGCGGGGTCCCTGTCCTGGAGGAGCGCACGGCCTGTGTGAAAGAGAGATGCACCCCTGATTTTGCAGCCCAGGGTGTACTGAGTACGACTGCATGCTGCAGGCCAGAGAGAGCTCGGGGAAGGGGCGAGGAAATGGTTGTTGGTCAGTGTCTGTCCAGGGAGGGCAAAATGGAAGAGGAACGACAGGAATGGGTCTGCACAGACGCTGAGGATAATCTCAGCAGACTGGAGGGAAGAGGGTTTGCATTACCCTCAGATGCCACGGCCAGGATGGCCCATGCCCCAGGGCTCAGTGAGAGTCCTGAGGTCACTGGATGGGGAGCCACCAAATCTAGGTGGCTGGATTCTATTTCTTAGTCAAGCTGTGTGCCTCTTGCCCAGCTGGAAGGGTGAGCAGGGCCAAGAAAAGCCCACTTCTCTTTGAAGATAAGACTCCTTCTCTCTCTTTCTCTCTCTCTCTCTCTCTCTCACACACACACACACACGCACACACACTCACATTTAGGCTAAAATCCAGGGTCTCACTCTCTTTCTCACTAGCCTAGACATGACTAAACCTGTGTTCCAGACCCAAACTTGGACACCCAGACCTTTGAGAAGTCAATTGACCTCTCTATGAGGCTCACATTCCTGATTTATAAAGGGATTGGAGAAGGTGACCTCTGGGGTCCCTTCCACCTTGAACATTCTAGGATTTTCTGTAGTGATAGAATTTCATTATAGAATTCAAAGACAAACCCCAGCACTTGCTTTCATAGGGAAGTCCCGCCCCCCAGCCCTCTTTATTGCTTTCCAGCTCCTCATCGTGCCTCAGGTTCCACCACTGTAGAGTCATCTTTGGTGTTAAGGCTTTTGTCCTTTGTTTAAGTCAAGACAGACGCTCCCGCCCCTAAAGCTAGCGCACTGCAGGAGGAGGTCTGCCCACCTGGGTGCGGATGAGCATGTGTGAAAGTGGGATCTTACCTGTCTCCCCTCCCCTGCTGCCTGCTTTCCAGAGCTGCCTTGGGCATCGGTTCATCCCACGCTCCCTGCAGTGGGCTGGGAGGTTTATCCGATGGTTTTCTAAGTGACCACTGGCTGGGAGCAGGTCTGGTGGAGGAGGGTGGGAGCCAGTGAGGGGCTGTGTGCCTGTGGGGTCATGGAGAGCTAGCCGGGCGGCTGCTTTTGGGGAGAGGCCCCTGAATGAAGAGACTGGAATGGAGGATGGGGATCCAGGGACCCCTCTCTTGGGGACATCTCTGGGATTCTGCTCAGGGATCAGAGCTGGGGTGATTCACCATCTGGGGCCTCCCCCGGCAGCAGGAGACACCATGTGCTGGCACCAGGTTGCTACTGCATCTATCTGTCTGTCTGTCAGTCGGTCTTTGTCTCCCACCTCAGGATTGGGGGCATGGGCAGTGGGGTTGACTGTGGGGTCAAGTTGCCCAGTCAGGTTGTCACACTTGATGGCTTTGGTGATGGTGACCCAGGGTAAAGCCTCCTTCTAGACCTTTCTGGCTCTACCACTGCTTGCTGTGGGGTGTGGCCACTCCTGCCTCTCTCTGGGCCTCAGTCTCTCCTTCTTCAAGGAGAAGGTGGAAGAGACGATCCTGAGGGTCCCATCCAGCTCTGATGTTTGGGGTCGGCTGTCAGGAAGCTACACAGACCAGTGTCGATTGTTTCTCTTCTCTGGGAAAGGGGTTCAAAGGGCACAGGGGCCTGTGGGGGGTGTGGGAGGGCATGAGGGGAGGTGAGAAGACCACTGGGGACATCTTTGAGGGAGATGGGACAAGGCTGAGTTCGCTGGCAAGGGCAGAGCTTAGCTTTAGGGCGTGTGGGAAGCAGTCAGTAGCTCACACAGGGGAAGCTTCCAGGAAGCTCCTACAGGGACGGGGCATGAGCGGGCTACCCGAGTCAACAGGGCCTTCAATGGGCAGGTCTCCTGGTGGGCCCCTGGGGCTCGTCCCATTGGGCCCTCTGGGAGACTGTGGGACACACCTCAGAGCTGTCCCCAGGGTTGAGGGGGCGGCAGTGAGGAAGCAGTGCATTTCTCCCCCAGCTCCTGCCCATCTTGCTTGAGGGCTGCCCTGGAGAGCGTCACCTTCCTGGTAATTGCAGCCTGGCCTGCCAGAGGAAGCCCTCAGGAAAGAAGCAGGCGCAGGAGGAAATGGTGGGTGGGCGTGTACAGGACGAGGAGGGCTGGGAGGTAGGGGAGGGCATCAACAACCTTCAAGGCTGTGACGATGGTCTCCCTTGTACAGATGAGGAAACGGAGGCTCAGAGAGGTTGAGTCACTTCCCAGCCAGAAACCAAGTTTCCAGGGGCTGTGTTGCTTCCTGACAGCAGCAGGTCTCTGTAGAATGAGGGACACCAGATGTGCAGGACATCCCCCTCCCTGATGTCCCTCTGCCTCCACTTTCTCATCTGGAAGATGGGATGATGCCTACCAATGCTGATCTTGCAGGGCAGGGTAGGAAGATTTGCATAACACTTAGGGCAGCGCCTGGCGGGGGGGGGGGGGGGGGGGGGGCCGGGGGGGGTGGTTTTCGATGCGTGGGAGATGGGGGATTGCACAGAGGCGGGGCAGGAGGGGCTCAGCACCTGCCTGCTCAAAGACTGCTCAGTCCCCAAACGTTGTGCCCATCATCTTGCTGTAGTGCCTTCAAGTGAGATTATTAGGGCCATGTGATAGCTCTGGCCTTGACCACAGAAGGCCCCTGTTCAAATAAGTCTGCGTCCCCTGGGAGGTGTAATTCATTAATCCATCAGCACAGATGAGACGATGGAATAAACTGGCTGTAAGCAGAGCCCAGAGAGAATGGGACACTGGATGGAGACATTTTGATTGCTTGATTTTATTTTATTTTTTTGAGAGACAGAGAAGTGGTAAGAAGAGAATTTCCAGAACAGGCTAAGACATTGGGCAGATTGGGATTTGGGCCGAGAGCGAGGGGCTGTGGGACGCGGGGTACCAGGGTACACAGAGTGTGTGGGGGGATGTGTGTGCAGGTGTGTGTGCAGATGCGTGCATGTGTGTGTATGTGTCACTGGTGTGGGTGGGGGTAGGTTGCACCACACACCCCAGGGAGGCGGAGCTGAGGAACCTCCAGGGCCCGCAGACTTTAATGAGCGCCTAATAAACATGTGCAGAAGGAGCCGCAGCTCTCCCTGTTTTGCCGGAGGCCAGGCTCGCGGCAGCCTCGGGGTCTCAGTAAGGGCCTGAATCCCCCGAGATCGCCTCCTCTCCTGGGCTGTGCTAACTCCTGCTCTCTCTCCCTCTTTCAGGAACCTTTTGGACAAAGACATGTTTTCCAAGTCTGACCCACGTAAGTCCTGCTCTGACAATAATAACAGTGACAACAGCAGCAACGTTAGGACTGATGGCAGCAGCCAACACTGGAGCCCTTACTGAGCACTAACTATGCGCCAGGCACCGTCCCAGGTGCATCAGGCGGTTGAATGTTCCCCCGATACTGTCCAGAGAAAGACAGCTGGGGGGGTCTGACCCTTCCCTGCCCCTGTGCTAGTGAAGCCTCGACACAGCCAAGTGGGTTGGGGGGGGTCAGGGTGTCTGGGGCCAGAAGGTCTAGTCCCAGGGAAACCAGTGCATTTGAGAGCCCCAAGTGGCTGTGGTCCGAGGGGATGGGCACTGATTTTGGAGCCTAGGGTTCTAGTCCTGAGCAATGCCACTCAAGTATATGACCTCAGACAGGTCGTTGGCCTCCTCTGAGCCTCAGTTTCCCCATCAGTAGAGTGGGGCTGATGTTAATAGTAGGTCTCACGAAGCTGCTTGGGCTCTAAAGGGACAATGCATGTTTCAGAGGCTCTCTCCGGCCACACCTCTGCCACCCAGTCCTCTGTCATGCCCACCTGTCTACCTGCCTCACACTTCACACTTGCTCTGGCCTGGATGTGAATGGTCCCTGCCCCCTCTCCTAAAGGGTGCCCCTCCCAGACACGCCTATGCTCTAGGCCTGCTTCTTCAACCCCACCCCACGCCCACCCTCCTCCCCACCCCTACCCAGGCCAGAGTCTCCTGAGGTGCCCTCCCTCCGGGGCCCTCCCCATCTGGGGTCCCACCTTCCTCCTGGCCTGAGGTGCTAACCCTTTTTTTCTCCTCTCCCCACAGTGTGTGTCATGTATACTCAAGGGATGGAGAACAAGCAGTGGCGGGAGGTAGGTAAAGCCGCTTTCCCACTCTGGTAACATGGGCCTGTCCCTGATTGTCTGTCTGTGTGTTTGTCAAACTCTGGAGTTATCCCACCTGATATTTCTAACTGCGGCATCTAAGCTCCCCAGGAAGGACAGTAAAGTGTGCAGAGGTGGAGTGTTGTCCCTGCTGGTTCAGGAAGAGACTGAAGGTGGAGGGAAAGTACCTGCCCTCGGGGAGCCCCGGTCTGAGGGGGGACGCGGTCTGAGGGGAGACGCGGCCCCGCCCTCGGGGAGCCCCGGTCTGAGGGGGGACAGAGGGAGTCCAAGCCCACCAAGATCTCTTTGTCTGGTGGCCTGAGACCTGGTACAGCATCTAGGATATGCCTTGTCCACAGTAGCCTTCCCTTGGTTTCTGACTAAGGTGAGCATGGCTTCTGTCTAGTGATGCCCTGATCAGAAACCGTCAGTGACTCCCCTTTGCTTTGAATCAAGTCCCAGCTCGGTAGCCTGGCTTCCAAGCCCTGCCACAAGCCAGGACCACCCGCCTTGCCAGCCTTGTCTCAGTTCCGTTGTCCTCACGGCGCTCCGTGTGCCTTTTGCCCCTGTGGTGGTGTGTATGAGGAGAGGGCGGACTGGAAGGGCTCACTTTCAAGAATCACAAACTTTTCATGGGTGGTTGTGAGCCTCCTAGACCTTGATTCTATTCCCCTCCCAGCACCCAGAGGGATCCTGTTAAAACCCAAGTCAAATTCTGTCCCTCTGCTCAGAGCCCTCCAGTGGCTCCCATCTTGCAAAACCATACTCTCCATGATGGTCCACCGGCCCTCACGATTAACTTCTTTCACCTGGCTGACCTTGTCTCCTACTGCTCATTCCCTCCATCACTCTACTCAAGCCACATCCGCCTCCTCCCGCTTCAGGGCCTTTGCACTTGCTGTTCCTTCTTCCTGGAATGCTCTTTTCCCAGATGTCCCTGTGGCCCCCTCACACCTCCCTCAGATCTTAACTCAGATGTCATCCTATCAAGGCCTTCCCTGGCTACCTAATCTGACATTTCAATCTCTCCAACACACATGCCCGTTCCTGCTTAATTTTTCCTCCTTATCATTTTGTGCCACAAACCATAAATGGCACTCTGGTTTGCTTACTTATCTTGTTTGTCATGTGTCAGCTCCATGAGGGCAGGGATTTTCATCTGCTTTGTTCACTGTTATATTTTAAGCCCCTGGAATGGTGCCCAGCACACAGTAGGTGCTTAATAAATGGCTGTTGAAGGAATGCAAGGAGTAGGAAAAGGAGCCAGGCAAGGATGTGGCAGCCATGGTCTCGTTCCCATCTCTGCTTCCTTCCTCCCTCAGGCCTTCTGTGCCAGCTGGTTTTCAGGTGCAGAGAGGAAAAGGGGGAACCCGATCAAAGGTGAGGGTCTTGATGCCCCTGGCTCCTGTTTGAACAACAGAAGTAGCAGAACTCCTTACTGTTGGAGAAGCAGGTCTGGCCAAGCAAGGACGAGGTTGAAGTCTGGGGGTGAAGAATGTTCTCTTCCGTAGTCGAGGAGGTAGGGGCGGATTTACTGGGACTCAGAGCCAAAACTGGTTTCCTGTGGCCTTCCGAGCTGTAGGAATTGAGCTCACGCCTTCTGGTGATCAGAAGTGGCACAAGGCTGGGACAAAAGGGGATTTGACCTTGGCAGCCCCACCCCATGCCCTTCTCCACCTGTACCTGTGAAGTCGGCCTGTGGGCTGTGGATGGGGTCTCCACTGAGAGAGGGACGCTCCAAAGCCTAATGGGGCCAAGGCAGCTCCGAGAGCAGAGGGACAGGGGCCAGTTCCCAGGGCCTGCAGAAAGGGGAAGGGAGAAGAATGGTGCCCGAGATGACCAAAGCCAAGAGCCCATGGTGGGGTAGAGGGGCTTCCTAGAGGACATGACGAGAATGAGAGTGGCCAGGAAAGCTTCTGTTCCTCTGACTTTAGTAAGGAACCTCCCCTGCCTTGTTAGCGGACTGCCTGGAGCATCGCCTGCCGTGCTCCCTGCTCCGCCTTCTCCCTTCCCCCTCCCAGGCTCGGCAGAGGCAAGAGGCTGAAGGGGGTGAATTTTATCCATAAAATGTATGGGAAATATTTCCACAGGGGCTGGGCTAAAGTTGACTTTTTTGCCCTCTCCAAGACTCTAAGTCAATTAAAGTGTAAACCAGATTGCTGGGGAAATGTTTGGCCTACTTAAGTGAACTAATTACTTTTAAGGCCTTTTGGCTGAGCTTCATAGAAAGCAGGAATGTGCTAATGTCTTAGTGATTCATTCTGAAAAGTCTGGAAGGGCCTCTTCAGAAGGGCACTGCTCCACTAGTCATTAATTGCATTCTGTAATTGAGACTTGTCTCCCTTTGGGTCAGGGTCCCCGTTTGTCCACGTTGCATCTTACCACATGTACCCGCAGGGTGGAGCAGAGGAAAGGTGTGAGGCCTGGGTGTCAAATACATCTGTGGAGGACCTGGAGCAGTTGCTTAACCTCTCTGTGCCTCAGTTTCCATTTATATAATATGGGGTAACACCTACCTTGTAGGCCTGTGGTGGAGGAGAAACAACATGATGGACATAACATGCATGGTGCATAGTCATTGCTCAGTAAATATCGTTGTATAGCATCATCCAGAGTGTTGGGGGCCTTGCCAGTCACTCCCCCCATTTCAGCCACTATTTGCAACAGTAAGCATTTACGAGGCGCCTGGGGAAAGAGGAAGATGTTCAAAAGAATAGAGCTTCACTAGCAGCACGAGCTGGAACTAGGGAGTTTGCAGCCTGGAGGGGGAGAGTCACGTGCGTGAATAATTTTAACAGAAGAAATGGTGAGAAGTATCGATGAGAATAAAATGAGAGAAGTTATAGCCAGAGTGCCATGTTTGGCTAAAGCACTTTGATAGCTCATTAAATTTTTTTAAATGGAATTTTAACCTAAACGCAAGCCATCTGGCTAAGGGGTGCATGATGTGGAGCAGAGGTGAATCTGGGTCAGAAGGAACTTCCAGGATCATCTGGTTCAACTTCCACATTCTTTTGAGAGGGGCAGGATTGGTCTCAGGTGGCGGAATCAGGGTGCTAGACCCCAGAGCAGTGGGAGCATCCACTTGGAGGAGCTGATTGAGCTGGGTTTCAGTGAAGCCGGGGGACATGGCACAAGGGTCCAGCAGCAAAGATGGTGGTGTAAACAAAGGCACAGAGGGCGGCCTGGATGAGGTCAGTCTGGGTCCTGAGTAGTTGGGGGATGTAATAAAAGGCTATTTATAAAGCAGTGGGCGAGGTTTAGGGAAACCAATGAGGGGTGATGAATCATGGGGCTGGCAATAGTGGGAAGCCATTGCTACTCCAGGCCTGAGGGGGGAGGGGGAGGGGGTGGTTCCTGGAACTGCAAGGAGGCTTCCTGACAGGAGCAGAGGCCCTCAGTGGAGGACACGGTCAGCCCAGCCAACCTCACCCTCTTGCCACCCTCTGTTCCCCTGCCAGCACCTCCCACTTGTGGAACCCCACTGGAAAGACCTAGGGCAGGGAGCTGTTGATGCAGTCCACATGGGCCAGCCTCCCAGGCACAGAGCAGGGTGGAGAAGGCTGGGAGTGGATTCGGAGGGGCAAACGGAGACCATCCAGAGCAGACAGTGAGCAGATGAGCGAGGCTGGCAGCGTTCAGGGTGAGGCGCTGGCAAGATACAGGAAGAGGCAACTGAAGGGAGCTCATGGCTGTCAGGCTGAGGACAGCTGAGGTCATGGGGTTAGAATGTCAGAGCAGGAGGGTCCCTAGAGTCGAGGAGACTGACTCCATTTACGAGAGGCAGTCAGCACCATGCCCAGGCTTCAGGGGTGACTGGCAGAGCTCAGTCACATGGGTACCCCTAGGACACAGGCTTCAAGCTGTTTCTGGAGAAGGGAAGATGCACTCAAACGTATCGAGACCCTACTTCTTTGCCTGATTCTCTGTGTGACCCACAGAGAAAAGTATCAGCGATGGAGAATTTAAAGAAAAATCCAGATCTCTCTCTATGGAACTGCCCCTGGGATGGAAGACCGCCTTCGCAACCAAGCAGGAACCAATTCTTACCACTCCACCTGCTAGTTCATTGCAAACGTCTGTTAGCAGCATCTTGGCTGAGAGCTAATCATCCTATGACCGGAGGGAGTCAAGTGCAGGCACAGCAGTTTCTCCAGGCAGGGCCTAGACTCCAGAGTTGCACAAGGCGGCAGAGGGATGAAAGCTGTTCTCGTGGCCCCTGGCGGCTGGGTTTTGGCTGATTTTAACCATTCGGGTCATTTTAATGCCTTCTGAGAAAGCTCCATCTTCCTAGCACCTAAATCTGTCACTGCATTTTATGAAAATTGACTCAAGATGTAATTTTCACCCAGGAAATGGAGCACTATTTGCATCAAGGTTTGCCAGGGACTTCTGCATGTCCTGGGAAACGCAGGCTGGCCGGGCAGAAAGAGTCCCAGAAACGCTCTCGCTGGGAAGAGGGGCATGATAGGGCGAATCTCGTGGTTTCCCATTTGAAAAGGTGGGGAGGGTGATCCCTGCCCCTCCCTTGCCACGGGACTGTCCTGGCCAAGGGCCCCTTGCAAAGAAGGAGATGGGTATCACAGAACCTTAGGATGACCCATACCACCTGCAGGGCGTGTGGCCCCAGCCACCACACCCACACCTCCCTGCTAGAATGCTCAGTCTATTTTTGAGTAACCTCAGCCCGCTGAACATTTTAATACCAGCTGGGGATGACCGTTCATCTCTAAATATTCGGAATGATCCTCCTCGGAGCGCCTTGATATGTGCCTCCACGTAACTCTGACTCAGTGAGCATGTGTTGAGCACCTACTGTGTGCCAGGGGAGAATGCTGGGACACAGAGGGGTACCAGACAGTGTCTGAGGCCAGAGCAGCTCACTTGCAATTCAGGGAGGTAACAAGAACAGCAGTAATAATGCTAATAGCAAACACTTACATAACAGTAGTGTGCCAGGCACTGTTGTAAGCATTTACATGTAGTAACTCATTTAATCCTCACAACAGCCCTGTGAAGAAGATATCATTATCGTCATCATCATCATCATCATCATCATCATCATTATTCGCAGAGGAGAAAACTGAAGCACAGAAAGACCAAGGTGAAAGTGGTTTCTAGAACACGAAATTGTAAGACCCATAATAGAGTTATCTATAAAAGGCAAAATTCCACTTCTTCCTAATTCTGCCCTCCTTAGATGGACAAAGTAAGTTGGTTTCTTCTTCCACGTGCTCTTTCCCTCAATATTGGAGGACGGCGCTCAGGCCCTGTTAGTCTGCTTTCGGGCAGACTTAGAATGTGACCATTTCTGTCAGTGGTTCCTCTTTGCATCACTGTCTCTTGTCCCTTTACCAATCCAGGCACAGCCCTGGAACACATGTCCGTTTGTCAGTGTTCTTCCCAGAGGGTGTGTCCCGCACCGTCCACTTCTCCAGCCCAGAGGGTCACGGACTGGCTTCCTCCTCACCAGGGCTTGACCTGCACGATCACGCTCCTCCCTCCGGTCTCTGCAGAGTGTGTCTGTTTCTGAGGGTTAGACATCTGTCGGCACTGTCTAGGCGTCCACTAGCCTTTTTGGCAGCTGTCTTTGACTTACTTCACTTTGAGTTTGGAGGCTCCTGTGTTTTTCTCACATGAGGTGCTGTCCAAACAGAATTCCTCCAGTGTAGATTTGGCAATTGAGTTTTTGAACCTAAATGTGACATATTACGTTTCCCTCTGTGATGTGTCATTTGGTAGATTCAGTCTGTAGTTACGGTCTGATGATCATGTTGAATTACGCTTGTCCATCCTCTTGGTTCTGCTTTCTGGTGCTGGCGGCGGCAGTTGTCATCCACATGAGTGACAGGGGGTGAATGGGATGGAGGTCTGTGGTCCTCCACTAGACACCTTTTCCCAGATTGACCTCAGTTCTTTAGCTGACCTTTGGGATATGCTGTTCAGCCACCTATGTAGTTCTACATAACTTTGTTATAACCCTTCCCATATTTCTCGATCTGGTCCTTAAGTATGAGTAACAGTCAAATGCCTTGTCAGGTGAGGCTGTGAACTTAACATCCAAAACCCTGGGTTCCCATCCCAGCTCATATTTATTGACTATGTGACTGGTGAGGTGTTTATCTTCTCCAAGTCTCAGCTTACTCAACTGGGAAATGGGGTTGGGACATCTTCTTGGGAGGACTAACTAAGATAATAATACTTGCGAAAATGCCTGGAAATATCCGTTGTAAGGTGCCCTTGCCCAGCTTGGGCACCTGGGCGCTCCATCACAGTGGGAACGGCTGCGCTTGGAGACCCAGCGAACTAAACCAACCTGCCCGCACCCGGAGACAGCCAACATTCTAGAATATTCAGGCTTCCTGTGAAACCTGAGTCCCCTTCTCAGCCTGGGGCGCCAGGACCTGATTGGCTCCAGGAGTGAGGGCTTCCAGGAGGAGAAGGGCTTGAAGGGAAGCATCCCAGCTCCTTGTGGGAAGAGTTCCTCATCAGGAGGGGCTCTTCCAGGACGGGCCAGAGGCAGGGATGCCATTATCGCTGTGTCGTGCCCAAACAGAGCATTGCAGTTTGGCTCCCTGGCCGCCAGGATGGTGGCCGCTGACAGTGCAGGACCCCAGCTCCCTGTCTCTCTGGTGCCTTTGTCCTCTCCCGGTCTTTATCTTCCTGCGATGTTTACCTGCCTCTCAGTCTGCCCACCAAACTCTGCCTCTGTGAGTGGCAGCCTGTCTGGCTCCTGCTCCCTTCCAGACCTCGATCTTCCTCTCTGGCTCTGCCCTCAGCGGCCAGCATCCCTTCTCTCCCCTTTAGCTCCTCCTGAGCTAAAAAGTGCTTTTCGCTGGTTCCGATGGCTCTCAAAATCACAGCTCACGAATTCACCTGTTCCCTAAGCCTCTGAGACAAAACATCAACTTCTTAGCCTGGTGTTAGAGCCTCTCCACGCGGACTACCCTAAAAATGGCCGCAAGAAAGGGACTACCACTGGTGCCCCCTGCTGTGTGCTCTGCTGGTGCCTCCCAGTGCTGCAGCGACCACTGGGGAGGTGGTACTGGCCTGGGAGGCAGGGAAAGTTGAAGCAGCTGTTCAAGGCCATGTGGTTAATGGGCGCAGAGTCGGGATTCAAATCTGTTACGAAACCACCTAAGCACAGTGGGCTCTCTGCAGCTGTCGGGCCTTTGGGGCAGATACCAGCAGCCTCCCACAGGCAGGGGTGGGTGCAGGCACATCTCTGCATCCGCTCAGCCTCCACCGTGGAGCCTACACAGCCGTGAAAACACGACTTGGGCTGACTTCTGCCCCGTGCACCGGTGTCTTGGGTTGAACTGCGTGGATTTGCGCCTTGAAAACGTTGGCAGTTTCATATGGTCTAACATTCAAGCTTAGACTCTGCCTAATATTAGCAAGTGGCCCCCAGTCGCACACCTGTCCTATATGTTCAGTGAGGTCCCAGGACCTACCTCTTGGCTGAAAGGCTAGCCGGAGGCAGGACAAGAGACTGTGTTCGTGCGCTGGTGAGGATCAGGCTGCAGTGGCACCATGTGTGGGAGAGCGCAGGGGTGTCAGAAGCCCAGGCCCGTTCCCAAGGCGTGAGGTCGCTGGTCTCCACAGATGCTCACACACTGCTAGTGCAGGTGCTTACTTGCTTGTATGACACTTCTAACCACCCATGTGTCTCTCCACACCTTCCTGTTGGCCATGAAAAATCATTGCTAACATCCCTCTGTTCATAGCTTCTCCAGTGCCCAGGAGATAACATATTTGAGGTGAGGCCTCCTCGTTAGGGTCTTTCAGATGTAACTCCCACTCCTAGGATGGAGGAAACTCATTTAAAAAGATAATTTCAAGTCATATATTATAAACAATAGAACAAAACGCAAGCTGTTTGACTCCAAGCTTTTCTCAGCCTACCTCGTGGCCTGTTCCCCGCTCCTTCCCTAGCTGTGTCCTCCCTCCAGCTTCCAAACATTCTGCGCCCCTGGACTGCTGTACTTCCCACCCTCATGCCTTTCCTCCAAAGGAAGCCCTCCAGCCACGCCCCTGCCTTTATCTGACTCTGATTCCCCTTTAGCTCTCTCTGAGCTCCCCAGACACGCCGATCCAGCAGCCGAGATTGTTCCTGATAACTCTGATTGTTCAAGCTACTCAGAGAATCAACCAAGATGTACAGAAAATCTGCTGTGTAACAGTGGGCATCCTTTACTGAGTGTCTGCCGTCTGCCCAGCATCTCAAACTCATCGTCCCTAATCCTTATAACAACTTTGCAGGCAGGGAGAGATTATCCCCAGATCTCAGAGAGATGGTGAGGCTTACCCCAGGGGACAGGGCAAGGAAACCAGAGTTCTCTCCCTGTTGAACCACAGAGGGGTGGTGGTGTCATGGGTGGTTCTTGGGAGTCAGACAGACCCGGGTTTGTCTCAAGACCCTGGTACTTAGACCTGTGTGACCTTGTATTAGACACTTACCCTCTCTGAGCCTCAGTTTCCTCACACGTAAAATGGGCAACTAACAATACTTACGTGCTGGACTGTCTGAGGATTAGAGATAACATAGGATAAGTTGGAGGAGCCAGGTGGGCACTTGGTAAAAATAGTATCATTGATGGGGTCTGGGTGCCGGGCAACGTACCAGGCGATGTACGCGCTTTATCTCAGGTAACCCATTCTGTAGATAAGAGAGTGGAGGCCAAGAGGAGAAAATAAGTTGAATAAGACACTCTGGTATCCTCCAGGGTGCAAAGCTGTAGCAGGGAAGTCTCTGCCCTCAGAGAACTTACGGGCAGCTGGGGATACCAGACAAAGATATAGAAGGATTTAAACGCCTCGTTTTCTTCATTGTGATGAGGGTATTGGAACAGATTTTCTTGGAGGCCTCAAGTTCCAGACCACGACTAGGCCAAGAGCCACCCAAGTGGTTTAGACATGAATTCTCAGCACTTCAGAGCAAGGAAAGATCCAGAGGGCTGGGGGGGCTTCCAAGGGGAGGTGGCACCAGGCCTGGGACTTGAAGGATGGTGGGAGGAAGAAAGGGCGTTACAGGAATGGGGCCTGACGTGAGCAAAGTCTGGAGGTGGGACTGCCCCGCCTGTCCATGAGACGGCAGTGACTGGATCTGACTGTGGCCCCGGGGTGTGTTGGAGAGACACGAGAGCTCAGCTCAGGAAGGGCGGGTGGCACCCTGTAGGGCCCTGTTGGGAGTACAAGGTCTTAGATTTAATCACGGTTCCCAAAGAGGCAGCAGTCAGTGAGTAAGTGTTTATTGAGCACCTACTATATGCCAGACCCTGATCCAGGCACAGAGTGGAGAACAAGACAGGCAGAGTCCCTGCTCTGGAGCGGCTTGAAATTGGGTAGTTTCAGGTACTGATTGCTAAGTGCTGTGAAAGGATAAAACAGCATAATGAGACAGTGGCCAGAGGGAGCTGCTTTAGTTAGAGGGGCTCAAGGAAGGTCCTGCTGAGGGGCTGGTGACCCTGGAGTTGAGTCCTGCGTGGTACATGCATAAGTCTGGGAGGAGGGTGTTCCAGGCAGAGGGAACAGCAAGTGCAAAGGCCCCGAGGTGGGAACAAGCTCATTGTACTCGGAGGACAAAAAGAAGGCCGGTGTAGTTTGAGTGGTGTGAACAATGAAGACAGTGGGCGATATGGTCACAGAGGTTGGCAGGGGCTGGTCCTGTAGGGCTTCATAGGCCATGTAGGAGTTCAGGTACTGCTCTAAGTGTGATGGGAAGCTATTTGAGGGTTTCGAGCAGGGGAGTGATGCAGCCCAGTTTATGTTTCAGAAAGATAGCTCTGGCCACTGTGTGCAAAGCAGACTGCAGGGGAAAGGGCAGAAGGAGGAAGACGGTTTGAAGCCTTGTGGAGCTCCCGGGATGAGATGATGGTGGGCAGGGGCAGTGGGGATCCAGCTTGTCCAATGGCCAAGAGTTTAAATGTAAAATGAAATGACCCTCTGCCCACCAGGCTGTGAGCCCAATTTGGGATCCCTGATGACCAGTCTAGGACCTGGTGGCTGAGCTGTTGAGAGTGTGGGCTCAGAAGTCAAGGTCACAGGGTCCAGACGCGGGCCGCCGCCTGCCCAGCTGGGCTCTTGGGCAAGAGCTCGGGCTCCCAAGCCTGCTGTGAGGATTAGCCGAGCTAATTCATGTCAAGTGCCTGGGATGCATGGAGAAAATGCTCAGTAATGGCTCTCATAAGAAACCCTAAGTACTTTACTTAGGAAAATATTGCTTTACCCAGAGGAAGAAACCGCTGGCATCATTTCAGACATCCTGATGCCATTCGGTAGGAACTACAGACATTTTGGGGTGCGCATGGGGACACATGCCTTTAGGGCGAGGCTTGTGGAGGCCCCTCCCCCAATGCGCTGCAGCCAGACCCCGGCCCAGCCACCCAGGCGGGACCAGGGGAACAGACTGGGGGAGTGTCGTGCCAGCAGCTTGGCAGCCAGGCTTGTTGGTAAAAGGGCCATTCCCCCAGAAGCTGGGATGATTTCACAGATTATCTGGAACAATGGCTAATTAGGAACTAATCTTTTTGGCAGGAAGTCTTTCATTATGAGCTTGGTAAAATTTCACAGGCTGCTGCTGGTGTCTGGGGCCAGAGAGGAAACCTTCTCTGTCCAGGCCTGAGCACTGGGAAGGCCTCTGGGGCCTTGGGTCCCCTCCCTCAGGTCCCCCCTCTCCACCTCGGCCCTTCCTCACCTGGAGGCCTTAAGAAAACAGGAAGTGGTCTGGGAGGCCACTAGGCCACAGAAGTTGTGGTTTGCTCTGTGTGACTTTAGACAAGCCCCTTCCCCTCTCTGGGCCTGGTTTTCCTCACTCTACAAGGAGGGGGTGGCCACAGAATCCTGGCCACCTCCAGCAAGAGAACTTTCCAGACCCAAGATGGTGGCGGGCTTGGCATGGAACCAGGTCTTCTGTGCCCCTCCCCACAACCCAGGCCCCCCTTTCTGGTGCCCTGACCTCAGGCCCTTCTCCTCTCCAGCCGTGGGCGCCCACCTGGACTCCATTCCCGGAGCCAACCTTGGAAAGCACATTCTCGTTTCCTGTTTCTATTTGAGTCAGATAGCTTTCTGGCCTCTAATTTTAATCCCGGTGAACATGATTCATGAGGGGCCAGGGCTGGGCTCTGCAGCAAGGCTTCTAGAATCCCCAGTTAAGGAGCCATCAATAATATATGAAAATTATAGGGGAGCTCCGGCTGGGGAAGGGGGGCAGCTTCGAGGTAGAGAGCAGTCTGTCAGTTCCGGCCTCTTTCGGTCTGGCCGGCACAGCAAGGGGGCTTTGCAGCTGGGGGGAGGTCTCCAGAGCTTCTTCCAGCTGTAATTTGTAAAAAGGCGAGAGCTGCTTACATCAGGGGCCAGTAAGATTGTCCAGGCTCACAGAGCCACCCACTCGTTACTGAGTTACTGAGGCAGGGGACCGCGAGGAACACCACAGGGCGCATGCGGTGCCTCGTCACTCTTGGGAGCCCTGGTTCCCCCTCCCCACCGCCTGGTGCCTCTGGTGGGGACCCTCTGGCTCCTGGAGCTCTGTTCCTTCATCTGTAAGACTGGGATGATAAGAATATCTTCTCCACGAGGTCAGTGCTGCGTTAAATGAGACCATGGATGTGCGGAAGTGTTTTGAAGATGAGAAGTCACGATACAACATGGAAGGAGGAGGAGGCTTTGATGGAAGGAAGAAAGATGAGAGAGGGGGCGTTGACAGGCTGCTGGGAGAACAGGGCACGGCCAGGGCCGGAGCCCACCTGCCCTGGGCTCTTGTCATGGCCCTTTTCCTCGTCAGCTGTGTGAACTCCCCAACCCCTTCTCTGACTCTCTTTTCTCATTGCTTGAGAGGATTTGGTTCCTTCCGGCTCTAAAATGTTTAGGTTCTAGGTCAACTCGTTAATTAATCAACAAATGTTTATGGAAATCACAGGAGGGACCAGGACTGGGGGTGTGTGTGTGTGTGTGTGTGTGTGTGTGTGTGTGTGTATAGGGCTTGGAAGTGGGGGTTGAGCAGAGGTATAGGTCAGGGCACTCACCTGTACCACCTGACCTGTAGAACCACCCAGCCCTGCAGGAAGAGTTAACAAGGTGGAAGGGACCGTAAGCACTGCAGACATTCAGCGGTTGGGCTGGGGGTGGGAGAGCTACAGGAGGACAGACTGGATAGGACATAGTCCCAGCCTCACTCATGGTATTAACCTCGTATTGGTTAGTGACGAGATCAACTCCTTATTGATTTGGAGCCAGACTGCCTGGGTTTAAATCCTGTTCCTGCCACACATTAGCTGTGTGACCTCGCGCGAGTCACTCAGTCTCTCTGAGTCTGATCTCAGTTTACTTATCTGTAAAATGAGGACAATAATAGTACTGCCTTATAAGGGTGTTATGAAGATTAAATGAGCTAATATATGGGAAAGACTTAGTGCCTGGCATGCAGTAGGGCTATATCAGGGTTGTGATAATAAGCAACAGAACCCTGGCCAGTGGGGGTCCTGGGCCCATGGCCTGGTTACCCCTCTACCCCACCCTGGCCCCAGGCCCCAGTGCCCTCAGCCGCAGGCATTTGCGGGGAGTTGACCCAGATGTTGGGAGACGTCCCTGAGCTGCTTGCTGTCGCTGCCCCCAGCAAGAAGGAGGGGCCCAGATTTTAGAAATCTGGAAGCAACAGAGAGAGCCTCTTCCCAGGCTGCCTTGCTCTGCACCTCCTTGCCAGTCAGTGTGTCTGAGCGGGCCTTCCCCCCGCCCCCCACACACACACCCTCCATCCCCACTCTCGCTCAGCCGCCTCCTTGCCCAAGGGCTCTGCCTGCCTCCCTCCCCTCCCAGAGGCCAGAGTGCATTTTCTTCTCCAGGCCTGGGTCTCTAAGCAGAACTTTCCCATTCCACTGCCTTTTTTCTAACGGAGGCCTGGGGCATTGCTGGACCCTGGCATTGTGGGGAGCCCATGGGGAGGGCAGAGCTCGGATCTTAGTGGAGTAGCTGGTTTGTAAGAGCAAAGGGCTGGCCCTGCGTTTTCCCCTCAGCCTTACCCTGTGTGTGGAAGATATCTGGAGAGAAACCACTCAGAGCTGGGGCCTCCAGGGGACTCAGGCACGGAGGACCCCTTTAGACAGAGGACGGAAACCTTCTCAGGCATGGAAGGTAAGCAGAAAATGTCAGTGGTGAGAGCCAGGAGCATCTTCGAGACTAAGTATGTTAAATAAATCAGATCATTTAAGCCTCTGACAGCCTTACAACGTGTAGATAGATGGTTATTCCCATTTTACAGAAGAGGAAACTGAGGCACAGAGAGGTGAAGGGATTTGCCCAAGGTCACACAGCCAGTGAATAGTAGAGCCAGGTTTCAACCCAGGAAGCCTGGCCCCAGACTGCTCTGTTAACTACTTCACTTTACTGCTCTATGTGGGAAACCCTAAGATCGGCCTTCAAAGCTAGAATCAGTGATTCATAAAGCTTTCTTTTTTTTTTTTAAAGATTGGCACCTGAGCTAACATCTGTTGCCAATCTTTTTTTTTTTTTCTGCTTTATCTCCCCAAACCCCGCCTGTACACAGTTGTATATCTTAGTTGCAGGTCCTTCTAGTTGTGGGATGTGGGACACCGCCTCAACATGGCCTGACGAGCGGTGCCGTGTCCGTGCCCAGGATCCGAACCCTGGGCTGCCGCAGTGGAGCACGCGAACTTAACCACTCGGCCACGGAACCGACCCCCATAAAGCTTTCTGAAGACATGCTTCCCTTTGAGAAATTGATGAACACCATGCATCTCTCCCCAGAAAATGTAGACATGTACAGATATTTGCATTCAATTTCGGGGTGTCACAAACCCACTTCGAGCCCAGGTTAAGATCCTCAAACCCTGACCCTAATCATGTAGTATCATTCCCTACCTGGCCCTCACTGTGGCACCTGTGTGGCTGGGATGGGTGGAGGTTGGGGTGGGAGCCCTGGTCCCTGAGAGTCCCCGCTGAGGCCCTTTGGTGGGACAGCAGTACTGAGCCCCTGCATCCCCAAGGGCTGTCATGGGACCTTGGGTTTCTTGGCTGCATGGGCGGGAGTCACGGACTCAACTGCTGGCTTGAACCTTGGCCTGGGCCAAACCTTTGGACTGATCCAAAACGGCAATTGCTTTACAAGCAATTGTTTGAGACGTCAGCAGGAGAAGGGACATCCTGATCGCAAAGAGAGAGGGTTGTGGACTTTCTGAAGATGGAGTCAATAGTCAATGTTTAGCCAGGACTAGCTCTCTGCCTCCAACTCCAATTAAAACTTTTTGTAATACAACCTCCTCTCTTTGCCTTTAAAAATCCCTGATTTTACTCCCTAGTGGGACACTATTCGGGTTTCTACCTGACTCTGTGCTCCCCAAATTGCAATTCTTTGGTCCCAAATAAACACTTTGCCGGTTAAACTGGTTTCTGCTTTTGCGGGTTGACACATGAATGTTACACAGTCTGAGAAGAGGGGGTTCGGGGCGGGAGGACCCTTCTTGGTTTGTGTTCAACTGAGTTGGAAATTGTGTGTGTGAATGTGAGAGAGAAAATATATGTCAGGGTCCCAGCAGAAAAGAGAATTCTACTCAGTTGGTTTAACTGAAGAGATTTAGTGGATTTCTTTCAAAGGTGTGGGTGAGGTTGTGGAAACCCAGAGGGGACAGTGCAGCACCCAGGGCCTAGCACCAGCAGGGAGCTGTTCCCACCCCAGGCTTGAAGGGGCAGTGGCAGGAGACAGTGCTGTGTCTGTGAGTGAGAGGCAGAGGGTGGGACGGGGTGGGGGTGGGGGGAACGACACACAACTTCTCCCAGAACCATGGTGCCAAGGCTGAGCCAGAGCAGGAAGAAATACCCCCTCCTCTGTCTCCTCCCATCTCCCTTCTCCCTGTGCCTTTGCTTGCCTGACCCCAATTCTCAATCCCAGCCCTGCACTGGCCTTTGTCCCAGGGCAGTGGTGGGACAGCTGCCCACCCGCCCCCATAAATCCCAACTTCTGTGTGTAGCAGAGCCCCTGGGAACCACTTAATTTAGTCCTCAAAGAAGTTTCAAGTCTGCCTCCCTTTTGAGGGTCTCACTGGAGCTGATGATATGTAATTAATGCTGCTTAATTGATATTCTTGGGGCTTAGTCATAGAGGTTGTAGGAGCCCTTGGGAGAATCTTTTGTGGCATGTCAGGAGCCTTTCCCACTGGGTTTTGTTGCCAGGAACAAGAAGTGAGCTTTTCAGAGGGTGAATACCCTAATTTCCAGGGTTCTTTCTCATTTATACTTACTCTTTCTTCCCACTGGGAGGCTGTCCCAGCCCCCGGGGTCAGGCAGGTCCCCCCTCACCTCCCTGATGCCTTGGCCCCTTCCCCAATTTCACACCACAGCCTACCCGGTCCACACTTGTCCACCTTCCCAACAATTCTCTAGGGTTCTCTGTGTTAGAATCACTGGGTAAAACAAAGATTTTGGGGCTTCTTTTCGGCTTTGTTAATGATAGAATTCCTGTGCCCACCAGTGTTTGGTGGTCTGTGACCCCTACTGTGAGCAGTGTGAGACAACCCCCCCACCCCCCCATAGCCTGGAGTGTGGATAAATGGACTGGAAGGAGGGACAGGCACTTCCAGGGCTAGTCTGGCTCCAGGTTACGGGGGGCGGGTGGCGAGGGGTTAACCCACCCTCCCCTCCTTCCCCGCGATCCACGCCTTCCTGTGCTTCCCACTGCTTGCCTAATACCTCTTCTCTCCAAGTCCCTCTGGCTTAAAAACCCTATACTTCTATGTAGAACTAAATACAACCAAATTGATTTTTTTGAAAAACATCAGTTCCGTTGTGTTCCTATTATCATTAATAGGGGTGTAAATCAGGCCTGACAGGGACCTGGTGGCTTCTTGGATTTTTTTAAATCCAAGTTTTTGCAATTTTTTCTTTGTTATTAGCCGGAGTAATGAAGGCTCTATAACATCTTTAGTGAGTGTCCGGGTTGTAGATTTCGCACTTGTTTGTGCCGTGCTTATCTTAATGACCCCCTCGTCCTGGTCCTTCATCACTGCCCAGCCCCCTCGCTTGCCCCTTTCCTGCTCTAGGAGATTCTGGGGGGCCCTTGGAGTCCCCCTCCCTGTCCTGTTTCCAGGGGAACTCCATTTTCTTCTCTGGCAGAGCTCAATCTCTAGGGAATCCCCTCCGTTGAAGCTTCAAGTGCCATTTTAAAAGCAGCGCTGTCATCTTCCCTAGTGGGTGTTTTCCTTGGAGTCGCTGCCTGAGCGGGGTGGGGAGAGAGACCGCACAAGGAATGCATGCTCCCTCCGGGCTGGGGTTAGATGACATTCTGCACAGGGATTTTTTAAGGTGTTTGGGGGAGGAGGGCGGCGTGTTGAGGGGGAGGTAGGACTCTCTGGAACCTGGGTGTTTACTTGGAATATTCCTCAAGAAAGCCATTAGGAGAAATATCCCTTTTGTCTGAAGATGGGAGGTATTGAGAATTAGAAAGAGCAGGAGAGGACGATGCAGGAATTCTTTTGAAACAAGGGTTATACGTTTATACATTATAAGATTGTTATTGAATTTAGGGGGTGGGGCAGGAACCCAGTCTTAGTCAACTGGATGGCCTCCCCATTGCCTTGCACACAGTGGGGCTTCCATAAATGCTTGGGAAGTAAACCTCCTCTTTATTTGATTTTCATTGTGCTGGAGGACTCCTGGCAGTTAGATGAAGTAAAAATATAATGGGTTTTGGAGTTAGACGTACCTGGGTTTTGATCCCAGCTCTGCCTAACTATGTCACCTTGGGCAAGTTACTTAACCTCTCTGATTCTCAGTTTCCTCACTTGTAAAATGGGTAATAACTCAAAGGGTTTTTGTGAGCATCGAATGAAATAACTTAATGATCCAATTGATCTATTGAGTATTCAGTAAGTGCTCAGTAAATATTAGTTTTCTTCCTTCCTCCTGCTGTATTCTTATTCATCAGTGGTTCTCAACTCTATCTGAACATTAGAATCAACTAGGGAACTTTTTAAAAACAGTGGTTCAGGCCCCACCCGTCGAGATTTGGATTTAATTGGCAAGGTGGGGCTTGAGCATGGGTATTTTTTAAAAACTCCTGTTAAAGGAAACATTTTTAAAAAACATAAGATCATGACTCCCATAGAAATATAAAATGAACACGTGGCAAAGATTTATTTAATTCATTAATTAATTAGTGAGGGAACCAGTAAGATGTCACAACTGGTTCAAGTAATTCAAACAACACACACATACAGGCAGTCAGGAATGCTGAAATGAATTTACAAATGGGTGCAAAATCAGTCAGTAGCTACAGGCTAGTAATCAAATCATCAATTGCATTCCACTGAACAAAATCCATTTGCGTTTCTGTGGATAAGAATCCTTTGCATTACTCTATGCTTCCTACAATTTACAGAGCTGTAAAGTAAGTGAAAGACAACGGAAGGTGCAGACCTCTGTGAAGTCAGATCCCGGGACTAGTATATGAAACAGGACACCCAGTAATCTGCCTTTTTCTACATTTCAATCTCTTCACACTTCCCCAGTGATTGTAGTGTGCAGCCAGGGGGAGGAGCCTGCCATAGACCCTCTATGTAGCTCTCTTAGCACTGTTATTGTGACTATTTATGAGTTGTCCTGCCTGTGATAGTGACCTCCTTAAGTACAGGATTCATGTTCTAGTTATGTTGGTAACTCAGCACCCAGCACACTGCCTGGCCTATAGTGTGTGCTTGAAAACTGTTGAATGAATAATGGGATTGAGTTGGATGATAACTCTAGAAGTATGCAGGACAAGTGGTATTATTCTCCATCTTCTGATAAGGAAACTGAGGTGTGGAAAGGCTCTGATCAAGTCACACAATTAGCTGTGATGAGGTCGGGACTCAAACCCACTCATCCAAGCTTACTTCATTCCATAATTCCCGAGGACCTGCTGTGTACCAGGCGCTACGAGCAGCGAGCTTCTGCCATCTCTGCCCTCAGGACTTTACATGTAGCACAACACGGCTTCAAGAGCAGGGCCAAGAGGCCTGGGTTGTGCCTTGAAGTCAGCAATTATTAGCTGTGTGACCCTGACAAATTACTGTACTTTTCCGTGCTTTTGTAGTCTCGTCTATAAAATGGGGAAGCCTACCATAAACAGATTAAATAAGGTAATACGATGCAAGATGTTTAGCACAGTTCCTGGTCCTATAACCGTCTGCAACTGTGGGCCTGTGACTGTTAAACACTGTGTCAAGTCCTGGGCTGCAAAGATGAGGAAAACTTGGTTGCTTGTGAAGCTCAGTCTAGTGGGGTGGAAGGAGCCTCAGTCGGTCATCATCAGGGGATGTGGTAACAGCCACGATAGGGATGTGAGGAGGATCATGGGAGCACAGGCAGGGCTGGGAGTCAGAGAGCAGGACTTCTGGGGAGCTGAGTCTTCACGCATTAGCAACTGGCCCACATGGGGGGCCCACTAGGAGGCTGCCATTGGTTGAGTGGTTGAGGTGAGAAGATGATGAGGCTCAACCAAGGCCACAGTAGAGGAGGCGGGGCTGGGAGGGAGAGTTAGCCGATGGAACTGACAGGAACGAGAGATTGACCAGATGAGGGGGTGAGGCAAGAAGGTGCCAAATGTCGAGCTCCTCAGATGACCCCACGCTGCCTTGGGTGGGAGGTTCTCTTTGCAGGTTTCTAACTTAATTCGGGTGGAACAGGACGCTAGGATAAGCCCCAGATAACCACCACACCTGAGAGGGGCCCATGTGCTGGCATTTTCCTGCACTGCAGAGCCCCATCAAAGAGGACTAGTACTCAGGATTAATTTTTTATTTTGGCAATTACTGCCCAAGCCAAAAAAACATGTTTATATATTAAGAAAGATTAACCACCTATTTAAAATATTTATCATGCATCTGCCTATCTTGTTGACTTCGGGGAACCTCGCTCCCTACCTTCCAGGAGCACAGGATGGTGCTTTTACAGTTTATCTTTTAGCCTCATGACCCTTTTTTGAAACAGAATCTCACTGGAAATGTCCAGTGTGTTGAACAGATGTAAAAGAGGCTGCTTTGATGGAACCGATGGCCTGGAACCATGCCCACGCTGCCCTCCTGCATGGCGCGGGAAGGCCTCGGGGAACCCAGAGCCCTGGTACCACAATCTAGCCCAGTGGTTCGGTTCTCAAAGGGCAGCATCGTCAGCATCACCTGCACTTTTTGAAATGCAGGTTCTCAGGCCTCTCCCTAAACCTACTGAATCAGAACCTCTGGGAGTGAGGCCTACCATCTGTGTTTTAACAAGCCCTCCAAGCGATTCTGATGCCCGGAAATGGGCGATGACTTGCCTTAAACCATTTGGGAACTCTGATGGGATTCAATTATTGAGCGTGTAATGTGTACAAAATTCTAGAGTATGTGCTGCAGGGGTACCACGAAAGTTAAGTCTTTGTGTTGTTATCTATTGCTGAGTAACAGATTAGCCCAGAGTTTACCCACTGAAACAACAGGGTCATGAATCTGGCTGCAGCTTTGAGGGGTCCTCCATCTCAGGGTCCCTCGTAAGGCGGTGGTCACAGCGTTGGCCAGGGCTCAGTCATCTCAAGGTTCAGCTGGGGCAGGATCCAGCTCTGAGTTCACTCAGTGGTTGTTGGTAGGATTCGGATTCTTAGGGATGGGTTGGCTGACAGCCGTGGTTCCTTGCTGGCTGTTGACCCAAGGCTGCCCTCATTTCCTTGCCACAGGAGCTTCTCACTGGGGCGGCTCACAACATGGCAGCTGGCTTTATCAAAGTGAGCAAGCGAGACAGAGTGAGAGAGGGTACCCGAGGCAAAAGTCATAGTCATTCATTTCAACCTTGGAAGTGACTTGTGCTCTGTGCTGTTCCTTAGAAGTGAGTCACTAGGTCTAGCCCACATTCAAGGGGAGGGATTACTCAAGGGCGTGCATATCAAGAGGTGGAGATCTTTAAAGATCCCACAGCCCCTGTCTCTGCCCTTGCACTTATAATTAGGGCATCAAATAAGTACACACCTAACTGTGGAATCAGTCAGCATTCGGTGGTCACAGGGGCAGGCGCAAGTTCAATGGCCGTTCAGAGGGAAGTAAAACTCTCCGGTTGGAGGAACTGGGAAGGCCTCCTGGAGGAGGCAGCATTAACAATGGCTCTTGAAGGAATGGACGACACGCCAGGGGCCAAGAAGGGGAGGCCAAGTAGAGGACATGGCATAGGCAAAGGGAGTGAGGTGGGAAAGTGAAGGGCCTGCTCAAGTATCACAACCATCCAACTTGGGTGGAGCCTAGATAGAGAGGGAGAATAAAGCTGATGATGGCGATTGGAGCCACAACCTGGAGGGTCTCCACTGTTGGAGCAGCTCTCACCTCGACTGGGGGTGGGGATGGGGGCCAGGAGCCAGGAGAGGCATGGCTTCTATTATTACTGCAGCCAGGACTGAGAGGCTCCGAGCCCAGTGCACCGCTGCCCCACCAGCCTGGCCCCAAGGTCCACACCCATCTCCTCTTGCAGTTCGGACGCACTGAAGTCATCGACAATACGCTCAATCCTGACTTTGTACGCAAATTCATTGTGGATTACTTCTTCGAGGAGAAGCAGAACCTCCGTTTTGACCTGTAAGTGGAAAATGATGCTGAGGTTGGAGCTGGGGAAGGAACACACTGGTGGGAGATGGGGCTACAGGACCTGTGGTTGGGGCAGGGGTTCTCCTTACCAGGGTGGGTGGGGGAGGTGTGATATTAGAGGAAGCCCAGGGCTGGGCTTGGATGCAAGTGACAATTAGCTGAAGTCCAGCCCTGCCCTCAGCAGGAGATGGGAAGGAGGTAGGGAGAGGGAACGAAGCTGACGCCCTCCATTTGTCTCAGTTAAGTGTAGGCAGCACTGAGCAAGCTCCCTGGCCCTGGGGGCTGGTTGAGGAAAGATCTTGGGGGCAACTCTAGCTCTACCGCTGGGGAGCCCTTTTCTCTGCAGGTGACCAGGAGGTCCCCATTGACCTCGTCCTCTGTCCAAGCTTGTTCGGGAGAGGGTCCCCTCCAGTCTCCCTTCCCACAGAGGTACCCAGGTTTGTTGGGCTCCAGGCATCTGCATGTTCATCACAGAGATGCAGAGGGCCCCTCTGTTGCCGGTGAAGGTGATGGTGGCATTTTAGTGTGCTGAACAGGTCGGGGAGGGTTATTTTTTGTTTTTATGGGATGTGGGCTGGTTAGAAGGGTCTATGTCCCAGAGAATTGTGGACAGAATAGGAAAAAAAGAGAGTTTGGGGTCTAGGGGAGCAAAGGGAAAAATGCAGTGGAAGGAAGTGACCTTGGAGGGAGTGATGGGGGCTTGAGGCCGAGGGCACTCAGAACAGCCCAGTGCAGAGAAGGCACCTGGTGCCATTTTGGAGAGAGAAGTTCTCAGGGCACGGGGCTGGTATGAGGATAACTGCCCCTCAGCAGGAGGCATCCCGGCCTAGCTGGTGAGTGGGGGGATGCTGGAGGAGGTGCTCCAGGTGGGCAGGCTCCAGGTGAAGGCAGGTGCCCAGCTGTGGGTCAGCCTGCCTGCAGCTGGCCTGGCTGAGGTGGAGGTGTTAACGCCTCCCTCCTTCTCGAGTGACCGGGCCTGAGGGCAGGTAGGGCAGGCCTGGGCAAGGGGAAACAATCAGGGAAGGTCAAAGGCAAGGTGCTGAACTCCACGGGCAGCTGAGCCTTAGCTGGGAAGATTGCAGAACAGGAGCGAAGGGCAAGGTGGCTCAGCCACCTGTGAACCAGCCGGGGGTCAGAGCAAGTTTATTTTATTTTTTCAATTTTCAATGAGGTATAACATATATATAGTGAAGTACGCAGACCCCATGATGCATTTTTACGTCTGTTTACACTCATGTAACCATCACCTAGATCAGGAGACAGAACACGTCCAGCACCCAGAAGGCTCCCATTTGTGCCTCCCAGTCGTTACTCCAGAAATATCCACTGTGTTGGAGCCTGCTTTTGGGGGAGAGGCGTCCTGACTCCTGACTCAGCTCCAGGGCCCAGGCAGGGTTGGGCGGGCTGCCCCGGCTGCCTTCCCCATCTCTCTGTGTTCCCCGCAGATACGACGTTGACTCCAAGAGTCCTGATTTATCCAAACACGTGAGTCTGCTCATGACCACCCAGGGGTTCTGAAGGTCTCTTACATGCCAAACTCTGAGTCTCTGTGACACAGCATGTGTCTGAGGCTGCATGCTGTCATTTCAGAACCCTCACATGTCCAGGGGTCGGGGGATAGGGGAGGTGGGTGGCTGTGAGCAGAGTGGGTGACACTGCTCTTTTCTGTACCCTGATGCAGGATTTCCTGGGCCAGGCCTTCTGCACCCTTGGAGAGATCGTGGGGTCCCCCGGGAGCCGCCTGGAGAAGCCCCTCGTGTAAGTGTAGAGGGGAGTGGGGCTGTCTGGGTTGCTTCCCCAGTGATAGGCCAACTTCTCACCCACACCTGCTGCGGGCTGGCCCAGGGTAGGGGCAGAGCAGTTGGCCAGTCATGACAGATGATGAGGGATAAGGAGACCCCATGGGCCCTGCCCTTGCAGGGCTTTCAACCCGGTTAACCTGGAGGGAGCCAGGTTTGGTCCTTAGAGCCCCATATTCCTAGGATGGCCTGAGATACCATCTAGTCCACTCCCATCTCCCACCCCTACCATTGTATAGGGGAAGAAACAAGCCCAGAGAGGGGAGGTGGTTTGCCCAAGGCCACACAGCTAGGAAGTGGGAGAACTGGGATTTGAACCCAGGGTTCTGCTCACATAGCACATTCCCCGACTTACCTACACCGTTGTAGGCCAGAACTGGGTATGGTGAGGCCCTCCCCATCTCACCCTGCCCCTGACAGTCTGCATGGTCGGGCCGCAAGTGCTCTTAGAGGAAAGCTGTTACTCTGAGCAGACTCTGGGATGAGGAATCCCAAGGCTTCTCGCAGTGGAGCCTGAGGGTGGCTTCAGGGACCAGCCAGGGCTGGCCAGGTGGTGGAGGGGACTCTCTCATCCCTGTGTCTCAGGAAGCTCCGGGGCAGGGCCCGGGCACGAGAGGCCCCCAGATTGAGAGAAGCGTTCAGGGCAGGGTGGGCAGAAAAGGGACACCAACCCCCTGCTTGTTTCTGCCAAGTCCACACTGGATGCTGTCCCCTCCCCACGATCAGTAGCTGCAGAATGTGTTATTGTTGGGCGGGGGGTCTCTCCCAGGCTTTTGTGTCTGACCCCCAGTAACTGTACAGTAACTTCAGGGCCCCCAGAAAGGCCTCTCTGCCCCCAAAAGACCTCCTCCTCCAGGTCCACAGAAAATAATAATTCCTATCATTTATCGAGAATGGGGAGCAAACCCAGGTTAGAGGGGGGCTCTGAGGCTTATAGAATTTGGGGTTCTGGAGGGAGCGTGTGTCTGCCTCTCTCAGCTCCCAGCTGCCTGGTCAAAAGCCCATGCATCCTTGGGTCTGCCTTCTGCCTGCTATTGCCTGGCCCACCTTTGGTGGAGGGGCACACCTTCTGGGGGGACTGAGGAAGACGTCAGGTAGGAGGTGGCTAGTGAGCTGAGCTTAAAGGGCAAGTAGGATCTTGGAGAGTTTGGGTGTTGGTGAAGGAGGGGGACCTCTTTCCCCCACCGAAGGTTTCCTGTGTCTAAGTCTAGTTGTGTCCCTGGCTGGACCTACGAAGAGCTCCCTTTGGCTGGACATCTGTTCTGGGCCGGACACTGTTTTGCTTCTGTGATCTCATGTGATTCTCTCAGCAGTCCCCCCATTTCGCAGCCCACACTGAGGCTCCCAGTAGAGCAGCGGTTCTCAAAGTAGAGCGGGCATCGGCATCACCTGGAGGCTGATGGTAAAGCGGAGAACTGCTGGGCTCCACCCCCAGTTTCTGATCCACTAGGTCCAGGCTGGGGCCTGTGAATTTACATTTCTAACACATTCCTAGGGGATGCTGACGCTACTGGTTCAGGGACCACATTTTGAGACCCACTGAAGTAGCGTACCTTGCTCAGGGCTTCATAAAAAGGTTTGGGAAGGAGACCCCTCCCTCCCCTGGCCTGTGGCTTCCAGTCCTATGTGGATACTTGATCCAGAATAGAAACCTATCTCTCAGAATCTGGATGCCAAGTGCTCTGGTCCCTCAGGACAGAGGTACTCCGCTCATGGCATGCTCTCTCTCTCCCTCTCCCTCCACAGGATAGGAGCATTCAGCCTGAATTCCAGGACAGGCAAACCCATGCCAGCTGTCTCCAACGGGTAGGTCAGCAGACATCTCTGGCCCTGGAGCCGTCAGACATCCAGCCAGCTGTGCAGAGGGATCCTCAGAGTCTGGGGCCAGTCCCTGCTCCCGCCACTGCATTCAGCCCTGGTCAGGGGGAGCTAGAGGGTCCTGGGTCCCTCCTCAAGGACCCAGGCACTTTGGGCCACTCTGTAGCGGGCCCCTCCCCCATCCAGGCTAGAGCTTGAGCATCCCCAGCCCCAGTGGCTCATGGGACTTTGGGGAGCAAAGTGGGACTTCGAGGTAGGGGTCCTTTCCAGGAATCAGCAGGGGCTGAGCTCTCCCCATCCCCTTCCTCTCTCCCTGGCCTGTTTTCTTCCATTTCCCACCCTTCTCTCTCTCTCTCTTTCCACCCTCATCCCCCATCCCCCAGCTGCTTCCACTGCTGGATGTTGGCCTCCTCCTCACAGAGTAAATTCAGCTAAATCCTCACTTTTTGCATTTGCTCACCAGCTGCAGTGGGCCAGCCTCACTCCCCCAGACCCCACCCTGGTCACCTGCTTTTGGCTGGCCTCATGCAAACATGGGCAACCTAGACCCTCCCCACTCTTTCCCTCTCCTTCTCTCCTGGTTGGACTCACCCTGGTGGGGACAGGGGAGAGAGCATCTGCTTGGGGGACCAGTCTGGAAGCGCCCCCCGCAGAGGAGCATTTTGGCTGGGTAAGCGGAGCTCCACTGGCCTTTGCTGAGGGCTCCCAGGAGTCAGGGTCCCAGTAGCTGGACTGGCCACCAGACAAGCTAGATGTGGGATGGGGCCCCCAGGGGACCCAGGGATGCTCACAGCCCAGGAAGGGTGTGGATGCTAATTTACAAGGGGAGTAGATAAGCAGCAGTGGGAGAGGGAGCAGAAGTCAGGGAGAGAAGCGTGAGGGAGGGCGAGAAAGATCAGAGGGAGGGAGGGAGGGAGAAAAGAAGACCGAGCAGGTTGGGGCTGGAGAGGAGGGAAGGAAAGATCAGAAATAGAAGAGGGGCTCCGAGGCAAAGAGAGGAACAGATGGAGAAACATTGGGCGGAGGAGGCTGGAGTGAGGATTCTATCTCCCCGGTCAACATCTCGTGTCTTTACTACCAGGGAGGGCCAGACCGGGGTGGGAGGGCCTTTGGGGTACTCAGCTCAGCAGCCCACCTCTAGGGGGACAAGCTGGCAGGGGACCCTCCAGATGTAGCCCCTGCTCTGCTCACCTGATTTGGAGAGATCTGGGCTGTCTCATCAGCCCCGGGGGCCGGCTCCCCTGCCTCCTCTGTTTGGGAGCCTCTCCCTCCAAGAGCTGGCACTGGGGAGAGCTCCATCAGTGGTTCTCAAAGTGTGTTCCACAGACAGTATGCTGGTGGCCCCAAGGCTGGCTTGAGGTGGGGCCGGATTTTATCAGCTTTGCACAATTGTGAAGCAAAAGGGGCAGGGAGGGAAACGATGCTCCTTGAGAGCCTTCTCTGTGCCAGGCACTGAGTGTGCATATTAGTTAGTAAAATGGGTACTGCAATCACACCCATTTTATGGGTGAGGAAACTGAGGCTCAGAGAGGTGCAGTAATGATCCCAAAGTCACACAGCTGCTGGACAACCTGACATTTTCTTCTCCCTCCCAGTGGGCCCTGGCTGCACTGGGACCCCCCCAGGTTAGTCCAAAACATCAGAGTGGGATGGGCTGGTGTCTGTGGAGGAGTCCCTCCTGACCAAGGGAAGAGGTGTAGATCCCCTGGGTGGAGCCCCAGAGGGGATTCTCTGGGTGGGCCGACCTCATGTCCTGGTTGCCCACATCATTGAGGAGCCCCCTGGTTGGCCGGGCTCTCTCTTCCCCAGAGAGACCCCAGCCAAGGAGTTCAAGGGGAGGTGGCCATGGAGAGAGCCTAGGTGGGCTGCCACCAAGAGGACACCAGCCCTCCTGCCTTGCTCCCTCTTGCTGCTCTCCCTCCCACAATGAATCAGAGCAGCTCAGAGCTGGAATGTTCTGGGACTCTGGGGGTCAGCTGGGAGCAGGGTGGGGTGGCTAGCCCATGAGGTCTTTTGCCCACAGAAGTGGTCTTTGGATGGAAAGTTTGAGAACCACTGGTGCGGAAGCCTCCGGGTGAGTCTGGACGCTTTTCCGATTCGAGGACTTTCACTGGAGACACTGCCCCTCCTGGCGGGCTCTCGGGAGCAGGGGGCGGGGCGGCTGCAGGCCTGGGGCCTGGCCCAGGAAGCAGTGCATTAGGCCACACTGCCACGAGTATTTCAGGAGACTCTGTCTTCTCAGGGGCTTTGGGCAGATCTGCAGGATGGTGGGGTGAGGGGAGGATGAGGAGGGCCTGAGCCCGGGAGTGTGCAGGCTCTTGTCTCTGTCTTTGTCTGACTCTCCACTCTTCCATCTTCTCCTCTCCCAGTGGTGTCCCAGGGAAGAAATGTGGCACCATCATCCTGTCCGCTGAGGAGCTCAGCAACTGTAGGGTGAGTGGCAGAGGGACTCTAGGACAGGACTTGGTGGGGTGGGGGGGATGAGCAGTGATGTGGGCAGGCTGGCCTCCCTGTGACCCCAGGACCATGTGTTGCCCTTGGAGGGAGGTGGGGGAAGAAGGGCTCCTCAGTCTGACGTGGCTGTCATAGAATTCTATAACATCAGAGCTAGACGGCGCCTTCCCTTTGTACAGCTGAGCAGACTGAGGCCCAGAGAGGGGAAGGAACTCACCCACAGTCAGCAGAGCTAGGCCGGGAGCCCTGGTCCCCTGGCTCCCATGCCAGGGCTCCTTCTACTCACATCACGGCCACCGCTCACGTGTCCTTGAGCCGAGACTTGGCACCAACACTGGCAGCAGCAGGGCCTTTTCAGTCTTGGAGCCTGGGCGCTTGGCATTTAGTTGTCATTTTTCACTTTTAGCTCTGGAGTAAGGTGACACCCTGCATGGGGCTGAGAGAGTGTGGTTGGGGGTATGTGTGTGTGTGGGGAGCTGGAGTCTGCGATAAGGTCAGCCTGATTCTAAAACCGTGGGCTCATTCCCCCAAACCACCCAGGTTTGCATGCCTCTTAGGTTAATTAGGAGCCATGGGTGGGACATGGTGGGTCCTGGGGAGAAGAGGAGGAGGCAGTGACAGAGTGTGAGCACGAGACGAAGGCTGGGGTAACCTGGAAACCCAGTTTCCCGTGGGGCTGAGTCCAGCTCAGGTGGAGGGAGGGATGAGGAGAAACAAGATTTTCTGACCTTCCTGGGAAGTCAGTACAACTATTGCAGCCATTAGCTATCAGTATTTGCTATATTAGAAATTAAAACTGAGAAAAAAATTCAAATTATGTATTATATTTAAAAATAGCAATAGTTTAACCCATTACATGTTAACAGAAATAACATCTTTTTTTAAAATTTTTAAAGTTTTGAGGACAATTAGCCCTGAGCTAACATCTACCGCCAATCCTCCTCTTTTGTTGCTGAGGAAGACTGGCCCTGAGCTAATGTCTGTGCCCATCTTCCTCTACTTTATACGTGGGACGCCTGCCACAGCATGGCTTGCCAAATGGAGCCTAGGTCCACACCCGGCATCCCAACCTGTGAACCCCAGGCTGCCAAAGCAGAACACGCAAACTTAGCTGCTGTGCCACCGGACTGGTCCCTAACGTCTTTTCTGAAAAAATATTTTCCAGAACAAAAGTCTGTTAGTGAGACGAAGGCCTTACTTTACATTGTTGTAACTCTTTTTAATGTTGGCTGCACATAAGAGAGCTGGATTCTTATATCGGCTTCCACAAACAATCTGTTGTGATATCACTGTTAGGTAACCTCTAGAAAACTCCACGTTTTATTAGCATTACTATGAAAATAGCTTTGATCTCCTGGAACCCCCAGGGTTCCTGGGCCATACTTTGAGAACTGCTGGGCTAGAAGTATCATGGTGTAGCCAATATTAATTGAGCAATTATTCTGAGCCACACACTATGCTAAGTGGTTTACATGTATCGATTTATTTATCTGATGTATTAGTAGTATGGTATACTATAATATCTGATATATTATGGTCCTCATTTTACAGAGAAGTTAAGTGACCTGCCCAAGGGCACACAGCCACTGAGTAGAAGGGATTTTGAACCCTGGCAGTCTGGTTCTTGAGCTAGGGTCTTTAACCACGAGGTTGTGGCCTTCCAAACTCTGCTTTCAGGGGCTTCCAGTTGGAGAATTAGACACAGAATTGACAGGACAGGGCAGCACAGCAGTGATCAAATCAACTCCTACGCAGCTGCTCGGTCTGGTTTCTCTCCTCGTCTCTTCAGCTCAGAGAGTCGAGAGGAACTTGACAGTAGGAGCAGACCTCCCTGATGTCCCCACCCAGCAGAGGGCTCGGCGCACAGTAGGTGCTCTCGGAGGATCTATCACGAATCTGGGACTGACGGAATCGGAAGCACAGACCAAATGTTGCGTAGCAGATGATTATGAAAACTCCCGTGTGTGCTGAGGATCTGGATGCTGCTGGAACTCAGACAAGGGAAAGAACGCAGCTGCCATGTAGAACAGAGCTCCTGTTGAAGCTCCCTGAGCCTCAGTTTCTCCACCTGTATGTTGGGGCTGATAGGGTTGCTGTGAGGATTAAAGGAGATCACGAAGGCGACGGTGCTGTGGCTCCTCGTGGGTGCTGGGGGAAGGCTGAATCTGAGTTCCTTGAAGCCTAAATTCGGTTTCCTCCCAGCTTCCAGCTGAGCAGGTGACTTCCCCCCTAGTTTATAATTAAATAAGCTAATGTAAGTGAAAGTGCTGTGGAAATCCTAAAGCTCTAGGCAGTGCTGGGCGCTATGATTGGTCTAGGTTTCTGGGATTGGCAAACAGCCGGCGTTTAATACTATCAGGCCCCTCCGTCCTCCTCTTCCCCCCCTCCTCCCTCCCCTCCGTCACCCAGGGAGGGCGGCCGCTTCCGTTAAGCCGCTGGGGGAGGACGGCTCCCTCCCTTCCTCCCGATCGTCAGCTCCTCTTTTGGGGCCTCTTTGGCTGAGTTCTGACTTTCCCTAGAATACTTGTGAGGAAAAGAGACTAATCCCAGCATCTGGCTGAATTAAAATAATTACCTCGGAACGGCTCAGCTTCTGTCGCTGCAGCCCGGCGTTCGGTGGGAGGATCAAAGGAAGAGGGTGGAGTCCGAGAGATGGTTTTTCCCCAGGGCTGGGCTTCCTGCTCGAATGAATACTTTCTGCAGGCAGACAAACCTCACTCGTCTTTTGTCCGTGGGGATGGCATGGGCGGCAAAGGGGGACAGTGGATTCCAGTGGGTCACCTGCAGGCTGTGAGAGGGTATAGAAAAGCCTCGCACATCTAGACTTTAAATACCGAGAAAGTTCCAGCTTACTGGAAAGATCCAAAATACTGTTCAGTGGTGCTTAATGTTGACAGCGATGAGCCTAGGCTCCTGAAGGGCCTCGGAATCACCAGAGATCTAACTTTGCTCAGCAGTAAACTGTTGTTATTCCATGTGACACTGACTGACATTTGCGTAGTCCTCATAGCTCAGGAGACTCATGTTTACAGTTTGTTTGGTTCTCACTGCAGGGCTGGGGAGGTGTGAGTGACCTGGGTTTATAGATGCAGAGAGGTTGAAGTGGCCTAAGATTGCTGGGGTTCTTGGACTGCTAATCCTCAGGAAGTCTTTCCTGCACCCACGGAGCCACGAGCCTTGTTGTCCGTGGAGCAGCCGTGGGCCTTGTGGTCTTTGTAGGGCCAGTAGCCTTTAGCAGGCATGGCAAGTGGCTGGGCTTCTGGAGAGAGGCAAGGGGTGTTGCCAACGTGGCCAGGGGAGCTCCTTGCCCTCCTCTTCCCAAACCCTTGGCTTCCCCTGGGCCTGCCAGGCACCCAGACCTGCCTCTCTCTGGATTCAGGACTTCCTGGCTCAGGAGAGCACATCCTCACCGCCTCCCAGTCAGGTCCCCGCACACACGGGCAAGAGTGTGCCTCACCACTCATAAGCCAAGGGAGTTGAGCGTCATGATGCACCTGCCCCCCACCCCTTAGATATCCCAGCCTGCTCGTGTACTCATTTCATTGCAGCAAATATGCTTTGACTCAGTCCTTGCCCTCCCAGAGTTTCCAATTTACTGGGAGAGACAGAAATGCCAACCAGCAATCACAGTACAGCGGTGGTTCTCAAGCCTGTCAGACCCATTGCCTCTTTTTTATAACAAACATTTCATAGCACTCTTTACTATCCTGGAGGAAAATTTGTGGATAATACTATATAATATGCCAAAAAACATACAGGCGAGAGAATGAGCCCTTGCAGCTATCTGGGGGAAGATGGGGCCAGGCAGACAGAACAGGCCATGCAAAGGCACTGGGGCAGGGGAAGAGTGGTGAGTGATGTCAGAGAGGCGAGGGGGTAGGTGGGAGTGAGGGCAAGATTGTGCAGAACCTTGTAACGGGAGATTACCAGCCTTGAATACTGACGAAATCAGAGCTCTCATGGTTCTAAAGACAAGCTTCAGGGAGAGCCCAGTGTCCAGGGAATAGAGGTAAAGTGAAATGGGGGAAAGTGGCAAAGGTTTTCTGAGACTCAAAGGGATGCAGGGTGATGTTTAGTGAAGACTCATGTTGTGGCTACACGGCTGTGTGTCCAGCATGTGAGTGACCAGCATGCAAACATCACTCTTTTAAAAATTAGTTCATAGTTTTTGGGTCTTAGAAATCATTTCTTTCGTTCAAACCAAACCAAACAAAAATATTTTTCCTCATGCTAAAACAATGACATGTTCATTGTGGACAAGTTGGAAATGCAAAAAATAGAAAAATCACCCAGAGACAATCACTGTTGACGTTTTAATGCGTTTCCTCCAAGCCTCTTTTCTGGGTGTACGTGTATAGAGTTTTTTCTTATAATTAGTAGAATATGGTGTCCTGATTTATTTTCCCATGTCATTAGATATTCTTGGAAAACATGTATCCAATAGCTGCATATTATTTCTCTGTTGTATGGATGGGCCATAGTTTATTGAATCTATTCTCTTAGAGGAAAGAATATAATTAATACTGCAGTGAACATCCTCGTAGCCGAATGGCTCCATTTTTCTTTTGAACTTTAGTTGGTGGATTTTGGTTAGTATCCTAGACACACAGGCTTAATGAGTGGGAGGGAAAATGGCCAACTGGAGTTTTCAGCCTTGAATGACCAAATCAACGGATGCACAGCTGAGTGGATTGTTGAAGAAGTCGGTCGTTAAGATGGCAGAGAAGAACCAGCCTGACCTCCACGTGGGCTTGTGAGCAGCAGGGCAAAGTGTTTAAGAACTTGGACTCTGGATCCAGACTAAGTGCCATTGCTCACCAGCTCTGTGACCCTGGACAAGTTACTTGACCTTTCTGCGCCTTAGTTTCTTCATTTGTAAAATGGCTTTATTTAAATTTTTGATATTTTATTTATCGTGGATTTTTGCATTGATTTTGATTTTTCAAAATATCACATTAAAATTTTTATTTTGATTACTGAGATATTTGACACCCCTTACATTTTTCACTCTCCTTATTCTGGTTCTAACCCTGGGGGGTGCTAGCAAGACCCAAACCAGAGCAGCCTTCCATTCTCCCCTCCTGGGCCTTGCCACCCTCTCCTGGCCTTCAGCCCACCTGCTGACCTCCGGACCTGACCTCTGACCTCCACAGCCCTCTTCTGAGTCAGGGAGAGCTATGTGCTAGAGTGGGCCAGGCCCCCCTGGATTGAAAGATTGTTCACTGTGGCCTCCCAAGCAGCCTGATTAACATGCTGAGAGATGCAAATTGAGGCAATCCTGCTGTTTTAGAAGAACTTAATATGTTTTTTTAAAGGATAGGGTGAAAAGGCAGAAATTGCAGGAAATTATATATTGCAGGAGCTGCTTTATCTTCTCTGCAGTTGATTTCAGAGACGCTTCTGGTTTGGGAACAGCTTTTCATGTGCTCAGAGAGCCCCACCCTCAGGTTGAGGCTGTCGAACAGCATGACCTCTGACCCTCAGCCAGAATTTGCTGCTCCCGAATCCTGCTGGCCCGGTCCATCATAATGCCGCTTCCCCAGCCTCTTCCTGGGCTCACACTACACCAACAATCCATCCATTCACTAACCCTCATTTAAGGGGCACAGTCAGAGCCATGTTCATATGACTGTTGGTATAATTCAGAGCCACCTTCAAAACACAGTCCCCAGACAACTTGTCTCAAGGACTCCACATCAGGTGTGCATCCATCAGGGGGCACTTTGCCTTGGTTACAGCCTAGATATCTCTCTGAAGATCTGTCTTATTCCCGTGGATTCACAATGGCACAACAATACAGATTATCATAATGGGGTTTGGAGAATGTCCCTGGGTCTAGATTGTGTTAGGAAGGGCAGATCAAGTTGAGCAACACCATAAGCCCCCAACAAAGCCTCAGGTATTTGCCATCAGTGGGAATAAGGGGTGGCTCGCTAGCGGATTTTTCCAGTTAGCTGAATTTCAGAGCCAGTCTTTTTTTTTTTTTTTATTTTAACTAGTTTGCGTGGAGGAGGCCTTTGTAAAATGGATTTCACACTTCTCTGACTTCTCAAACTGAGGCTACAGAACATAATTAAACTTATCTTGATGATTTGGGGGTCATCATTTGGAACCTCAGTTATTAATCTTTGGAGCCAGATTGTCTTGTTCCAGTCCCAGCTTCTCCTTTTACCAGCTGTGTGGCTTCGGGCAAGGGTGTTCACCTCTCTGTGCCTCAGTTTTCTCATCTTTAAAATGAGAATAATAGCACCTACCTCTTGGGGTTGTTGATAGGATTAAATGAATAAATAGAAGGAAAAGCAGTGCCTGGCGCATATTAAGTAGAACTTTATTACATTGCCATTTTTGTAGGTAAACAAGTGTTGAATGTTGGCAATTTAATGTGGGTCATCCCAGCAGTAGATGGCACTCTGCAAGTGTTGGCTCCCATTCTTACAGCTGCTCTCTGCTTAGCACCATGGACTGGCACTTAACATAGGCCATCTCCTCTGGTCTTCCCAATAGGCTCACGGGTGCATTATTACTCCATTTATCCAGAGGAGAACACCGAGACTCAGGTTAAGTTGCTTGCCCCAGGCTGCTCAGCTGGTAGGTGGCAGAGGTGGGGTCCAACCAGGTGGCCTTGGCTCTGTGGTACTTCTCTCCCAGTCAGGTGCTCTGTGGGACGTTGGCCCTCCCACTGGAGCACTGAAGGGACCTGGCAGTTGTGGTCCATTAAGTTCTGCATTAATTTTTTTCTAACGTTCCTACTCCCCTTCCTGATTGCAGGGCCTCGAGGGGTTCTCCCAGGAAGCGAAACGAAGAGCTTCCACCCCTGGATTTTGTGGCCTCTGTCTTGGTTGTTGCAAATGTATGTGTGTATGGTTAACCGGTACAGGTTGTCACATGCGACTCACCTGTGTTCATTCAGGTGCAGGTGTCACACAGGTGACCTCCAGATATGTGGGGCCACATCTGGAGACACAACCAAGCTCATGTCCTTGGGAGGCTGGAGGGGCCCTGGGTTCCCCACTGTCCCCTGAGTGCCAGCCTTCCGCAGCTGCCGCCCCGTCCCAGTATGCTCCCTGTGGCCTCGGCACTGAAGCCTAAACTGCCCAGCTTTAAAAGAACAGCGGTGGTCATCCTGCCCAGCACGTCACTTTACAGATGAGGAAACTGAGGCTCAGAGAGCTTGAGGGACGGCTGGGACTAACTAGATCTCAGAGCTTTGGGTTCCTTGCTCAGGCTGTCCCCATTGCTCTCCTCAGCAGAGTCCGGTCCCCTCAGTGTTTTCTGATGCCACTGCCGGCTGCCTCTGTAGGGAGGAGCCAGGCCCGGCCCGATGGGTATGCGACCTGGGCAATCACAAGGGCCTTTGCTTGGTTTAATGCTCTGCTGTCACTGTCTTGAAATTTCTTATTACCTTTTTTTTTTTAAAGATTTTATTTTTTTCCTTTTTCTCCCCAAAGCCCCCCGGTACGTAGTTGTATATTCTTCGTTGTGGGTCCTTCTAGTTGTGGCATGTGGGACCCTGCCTCAGCGTGGCCTGATGAGCAGTGCCATGTCCATGCCCAGGATTCGAACCAACGAAACACTGGGCTGCCTGCAGCGGAGCGCGAGAACTTAACCACTCAGCCACAGGGCCAGCCCCTCTTATTACTTTTTAACAAAGGATCCCACATTTTCCCTTTCCTCTGGGCCCCGCAAACTAAATAGCTAGTTCTGGGAGGAGCCCAGCAGCTCCTCGGCCTCCTCCTTTTTCTAGGTGGTGGGATGGGGCTTCCCAGGGAGGCATTTAAAGTGCTCCCTCCCTCCAGCGTGGGATGGATTGGAACTTTCTCCTGGGGAGAGACAGTGACTTGAGATCTTTCTGGGAGGGTGAGACAGAAAGACCTGAAGTCTAACTGCCTGGTTACCCACCGCGGGGCCTTGGGTGTGTGGCAACCTCTAAAAGCCTCAGTTTCCTCATCTGATAAATGGGGAGAGTAGAGGAGTTACTTCCTACGGCTGTTATGAGGAGTCAATGAAACGATGTCTGTAGCGAGAAGGCTTAACACAGAGCCCGCGTCTAGTAAGTGCTCAGAACGTCAGCCGTTCTCTTAGGCCAGGTCTGAAGCCCTAGATTTCTCAGGAGGTTCCTGGAAGCCCCCAGGGGAGCCTCCTTCTCCCTCTCAGGTGGGCGATGATGAGGGACGTCACGAAAGCCGTCATCATCCGGGCACCTCGTGTGTGGCCACCGTCCCTCCGCACTGCCTCCTCCGACCCTTCCTGCAGGAGGCACTTCCGACCCAGGGCAGCCACGGCCCAGCGCCCCTGCCCATTCTCTCCCAGAGCCGGAGTCCCAGGAAATGGGGAACCGGCCTCGGGAACTGCGATGTGCTCTCTCCGGGAGGCGGAGCCGTGTGCTAGAGGAGGCGTGACTTCGAAATCAGTTCACACGTGTCAGATTTTCGCTCTGCCAGTGACCAGCTGGGGATCTTGGGCAGGTTACCCAGCTTCTCTGACCCCCAGCTTCCTCATTTGTAAAAAGCGACAAAGGATTCTCTTGAGGGTTAGATGTGATAAGGACATAAAACCATGAGCTCAGTGACCAGCCAGCGCAGATGGTATCTAATAAGTGTTTGTTGAATGAATGAATGAATGAGCGAATGGAGGGATGTTCTGCTTGCTGTTGTCAGATTCCTTGAGGGGAGGGGTGTGAGGTGGGGGGGGTGGGGGTGGGGCAGGGACAGAGGCCCCCACTGTATGTGTGGGGGGGGGCGGAAGAGGCCAGATAATCATAATAGCTTGCACACACAGCCTTAGTATGTGCCAGACACTGTTCTCAGCACTGTACTCATATTAACTCCTTTCATCCTCACAACAAGTCTATGAGGTAGGCACTGCCAGTACCCCCATTTTATAGTGAAGAAACTGAGCACAGGGAGGGTGAGTAACTTGCCCTGTGTCACACAGCTAGTGAGGGATGGAACTGAAGCAGGCAGCCTGGCTCCAGTGACCATATTCCTAACTATTATACCGTACCCACTCCCCAAGCTTTGACCATGTCCTTCAAGCTTGTGGGAGGTTGCATCTTCATCTCTGCTGCCATTTTGGTCCTCACTGGGCTGTAGGACACTGATTTCTATAGACTCTCTTCCCCACTGAGAGGAAGGGGGCAGCGTGAGGGAGCTAGGTGACTTCCCGACAGGCTCTGGCCCTCGAGGGCAGGCCAGGCCCCAGGGACCTGAGGACAGAGTGCTGAGCTCTGGCCAGTTGGCAGCTGCTTTGTCAGGATTCAGAGCTTTCAGGTTGAAGAGGCCGCACGGGGCGGGGTGGAGGGGAGGATGTGGGGGCATCTCTGCCCAAAGCCCTGCCTGCCACAGAGCTGAGGGGCTGGGACCGTGGGAGGGGAGGGGTCCAGCCATCCTCACCAAGGCCTGGGTAACTTCTTTGTGCTCTAGGGCTGTGTTGGGTGAGCGCGGCCCTGAACTGGCCATCAGGGGAGTCAGAAGCCCAGCGCTCTGCCTGGCGAACTTGGGGGACTTACTCCTGCTCAGAGCCTTGGGCTCCTCAGCTGTGAGACGGGTCATGGTCCAGCTACATCTGCCTTAGAGAGTTGGGTGGGCCTCTCGAGAGTTACTGGTGATGCCTAACCTTGAACGTCCCACCTCCCGAAGTGTCAGCCCAGGGCCTGTCCCCAAGTCGGTGTGGGGCACACATAAGCTGCTATCCTCTCTAACCAGCCTGGTGCTCTGAAGCCTCAGGTTTTCCAGGGCCCTGAGGCTGTGTTTCCACAGGGACTGGGGCGCCCTCCAGCCTCCTCCTGCCTCACACCCCTGTTCTCCCTCCCACCCACCAGGATGTCGCCACAATGCAGTTCTGTGCCAACAAGCTGGACAAGAAAGATTTCTTTGGGAAGTCTGACCCCTTCTTGGTGTTCTACAGAAGCAACGAAGATGGAACGTGAGTTCTCTGGCAACACTTCACTCCCCTTTTGGGGTTGGGGCTGGACGGGGTTGTGGTGACTTGCCAAGTGGGGTGGCCTGGGCCACCTCTTCCGGGTACCACCCTGGGGCTCCTGCTCTAGAGAGGGCAGGGGGCTCGGGTGGAAGTCAGAGGCTCCAGGGTGGTGCCCTGGCCCAGGGATGGGGTGGTGGGCGTGGGAGCAGCCTGCGAGCCAGTGGTGCCATTCTGAGGGTCTCGGCAATGGTGGGTGCTAGGTATGCTGGAGGTAGGGGAGTGCACAAAACCAGGGCGAGGGCAGGAGTGAGAGGCCCCTCTGAGAGCCCCTTCCTTCTTCCACACAAATCACTCCATATCTCCAAGCCCAGCCCTCCCCCACCATGGCCCTCCAAACATCCCCAGCTACCTGTCCCCCCACTGCACACTCGGCGAGGCAATCTGCACCCTCTTTCCCACCCGGCCCCACACTCTGCCACAGGCTTCCTTCCAAACTCCGCACATCTTTGAAGCCCCCATTTCCTCCTCTCCTCTCCCTGATCTAGAAGCCCACCCCTACAACGTGACATGACAGAAACACACAACATGTTAGCAAGTGTAGGTCAGCAGTGTACACAGAGGGACAGATTCTAGGTTGAGGGTCTGGGGACCTAATCCTCCCCACTAACCTGCTGTATGACCCCGGGCAAGTTATGCTCCCTCTCTGGACCTGTTTTCTCATCAGTAAAATGAACCAGTTGCATTAGATGGTCTCCTCGGTCTCTTTAAGCACTACAGCTCTGGGAGGCAGCGGCCACTTATGGCCAGAATCAGGATTCTGCAGAACAAGGGAAGAAGCGGTGGGGCCAGGGAGGTTAATTAGAGAAACGCTGCTGGAGAAGGAGACTTGGAAGCAGGTTTTGAAGGAGAGAAAGGAAATGGGTCCACGGGGGAGGGGCAGGGAAGCGTCATCAGGGGCTGGAGAGGAGGCGTGTGCCGAGCCAGTGGGCCCTGGGCAGAGGGCAGAAGGCCTCTGCCACGTTTGCCCTGGTTCTGAAATTCTGGGTGTGTGCGTGTGATTGTGAGTGTGAGCATGTATGCGTGCGTGAGTGTGTGTGTGAGCGTGTGTGTGTGTGTGTGTGTGTGTGTGTGTGTTGGGGGGACAGGGGAGCGGCGGAGAGGAGGTGTGTTTCAGTTCTAGGGAAAGCTGATTTTTAAACCTGAAGGTACAAAACAAGGGAAATTAGGTGTGATCATCTGCATAACAAAAGGATCCTTTGTCTCTGCAAAGGACTCCCAGCAGGATTTCTTAAAATAATTCTTGTTGACTTTGACTTGACTTGAGGGAGGGAGGAAAAGGCCTGAGCAATGTTCTGAGTGCCCACGGATACGTCCACACGGGTCCCCTCTAGCGAGGCCATGCGGGGTCGCTCCGGGTGGCCAGGTCCGGCTGGCCATGGGGAGGGAGGGATTTTGGTTTTGGAGAGGGAGAGGGGCGTGTCGCAAAGTGTTTGCAGTGATTGTTCTAGCAGAGCATGTGTAGGATGGATGGGGAGGGGGCGGGGAAGAGGGAGAGGCTCGTGACTGACACGTTGAACAGGTGGGAGGTGCTGAGCGCAAGCTGCGCTGTGGAAATGCAGGGGAGGAGGAGGGGAGGGGGACGGGGGCAAAAGGGCAGTGCGGAGACCCCACTCAGCAGGGGACCGAAGTCACAGCCGCTCCCTGGTGGTGGAGAGGCTGGGAACCTGGAGGGTTGAAAATGGCAAAGGAGCTGGTCAGATGGGGGAGGCGATGGGAGTATATCTGGGGCTGGATCTCTCCAGCAGGGACACCAAAGGCAGCTGGAGAAACCAAGCCAGAGGCCCCCACCCAAGAGGTGGCCAGTATATGGGCACCTGAGAATGGGCAGGTGGCGGGTCAGAGGCTGAACTGTTGAGAGCAGGTTGGTCACCCAGGGTTTGAGGGGAGGAGAGTAGAAGGTTTGGGAGACACCCCTACTTAGGAGGAAGACTGGAGGATGGTCAGTGAGGGGCCCGGGAGAGTGAGATGTCACGTCTGCCATGCCAGGAGGGAAAGGGAAGGAAGCATCCACAGGGCTCCTGGCACTGCCCCGACCTTGTCTTCTTCAATCCTAATCACTCATCTGGGGGTAAGGATGTGACGATGGAGAGCAGGGCTGCCTGCCAATTATTAGCTGTGTAACTTTAGGCAAGTCTCTAACCCAGTGGAGCTTTCTGGAAGGATGGAAATGTTCTGTATCTCACCATTAGCCACACGTCGCTGTTGAGCACTTGAAAGAGGGCTAGTGCGACTGAGGAACTGAATTTTAAATTTCATTTTATTTCAGTTAATTTAAATGTAAATAGCCACATGTGGTTAGTGCCTCCCATTCTGGACAGCGCAGCCCTGACCCCCGCAGCTCAATTTCTTGTGTGTACGATGGAGATATCATCACAGCCCTCACAGGGGTGCTGGGAGGATTAATGAGTTAATACGTGTCATTAGAACAGGGCCTGGCAGTGTTACTGTTCTTACCGCCATTTTACAATGAGAGGGAAGCTCAGAGAGAGCAAGTCACTTGCCCAGGGCTGCACAGTTGGTGAGTGGTGGCCCTGGGGCTGAAGCCCACATCAGTCTGACCCCGCTGGTAAACATTCTCCCACACCATGCCCCGAGTGTGTGTGTGTGTGTGTGTGTGTGTGTGTGTCAGAATGAATTGAGCTGAGTGGTAAGATGACCACAGGGACCAATGGTGCCTGGTCCCCCATGGCAAGTGCAGCAGTCAAGGGGCTTGTGGATTTGGTGAGGGGCGGGGGGAGCTTGGGGAGCTCAAAGAGAAAGGTTTCAGGCAAGAGTGAAACAGAAACCAGACTACGCAGGGTTCAGGAAGAAACAAGGAGGGAGTAAATCAGGCTAATAGCTTAGAAGACCTGGTGGTGAAGTTTGGCTGGCAAGGGAGGCAGACAGGAGTCAGTGGTTCCAGAGAGATGGGGAGCTGGGAGCATCCACAGCAGGTCCCCGTGGCTGTTCCAGGCGGGAGGTCTCTGGAGCCTTGTGAGGGCTTCTGCACAGGGCAGACCTCCCTCCCTTCACTGCCCCCTTGCTGCTCCTGAGTCTCCCTCCTGCTGGCCCCCCAGCCTCCTCTTCCTGCCCTGCCTGCCTGCCCCAGCCAGGGGCAGCTGTGGCCCTCCTTCCCCGTCCCCGTTCCTGCCCTCGTCACCAGCTCTGGGTGTGTGGGGAGGTCTCCCACACGTATCTCCACACTCCAGTGGGTGGGCGAGAAGGAGCAGAGGAGAGAGACGCTGAGCCGCGGTGACAGGAATGACATTTTGACTTGAAAATTGCCAGAGAAGAAATGGCACAGGCTGTGTGGGCACAGGCGGAGCCCAGGCTCTTTCCTGGGTGACCTTTCCAAGCCAGGAGGTAGCTGGGTAGATACTGGGAAATCTCGGGGGACAGCCCTGCCCCCAGCTCACTCTGGCTCCTGGCTGCCCCTCCATGTGGCAGGACAGGCTTCTGGGACATCTGATAGTCTCTTTTTCTCCTCATTTATTTTATGGTCTGTCACTAAAATGTGAGCTCCATATGGCAAGGATGCTGCTAGTGACAGGCAGCTCATCACCTCCTGAAGCCATAGTTTCCACGTCTGGCAACTGAAGAGATTAACCAGCGGCCCCTCTGTGGGCCTGGATTCTGCCTCCTTTGGGTTCAGGATTGACTGACAGCCTCCCTCTCTTCTTCGCCAGGTTCACCATCTGCCACAAGACCGAGGTCATGAAGAACACCCTAAACCCAGTCTGGCAAACTTTCTCCATTCCTGTGCGAGCCCTCTGCAATGGGGACTATGACCGGTGAGATGAGACAGCACAGGTGCGGGAGGCACGGGTCACCTTGGTGTGAGCAGTCCTCCTGGAGCTGCACACAGTGGTCCTGCTCAGGGTGGACTCAGGACTCCCTCCACCTCCGTGGGCGGGGTCTGCCCTTCATCTCCTCACAGCCCTCCCCTCCCCGTCCCGCCTCTTTCCTCCCACTCTGGCATCGCTGTGGGTGGGAACCTCCCCAGGATGGGGGTGGTGGGAGGCAGCTGGGATTCTACCCAGTGGGTGTCGGAGTGCCCTGGCCTGGAGCTCAGCAGCCTGTCTTTTTCATTGTTCCCAGTGGAGAGGCAGGAGGGGGTGAGACAGTGGCTCTAGGTACAGGCAGAAGTGGCCTCGTCCCCCCAACCCCAACTCCTGGTTAAGGCACTCTGGGAGTCAGGATCCCAGGATACTCTCTGCCAGCCAAGTTGCCATAAATGGGGGTGAGGGGTTGAGCGCAAAGAACTCGTGGAGTTTTCTGATGCGACAAAGCCTACTCTTAGTGCTCATCAGCTGTCGTCATCATCTTTGAGCGTAGATTGTTGAGCGTAGATACCAGATACCTGGTTTCTAATCTTGGCTCTGTGACTAGAAAGCTCTGTCAAACCTGGGCAAACTTTGACCTGTCTGAACCTCAGTTTCCTTCTCTGTAAAAGGGGCATTTAAGTGTCTACCTACCCCTATAGGGCTGCTTTGAAGCTCACGTGAAACAACCTACACAGGAATGCTCTGGTGTGTATAATACCAAATTCAGCATTTCGTCCCCAAATGGTTATTGACTCCCTACCGTGTGCCAGGCACTGCACTGGATGCTGGGAAGTCAGCAGGGAACAAAACACAGTCGTCACCCTTCACCCGACCTCGTGCAGTTTATGTGCTAGGGCGGGAGGCAGACACTAATCCAATAATCACACAGAGAAACACAGAGAAACACATAATTACAGATTGTGGTAGGTGCCGGGGGAGGGGGGGGGCACGTAGGATGGGATTGGTCTGCTTTAAGTCATGAGAACCCAGCCTGACTTCCTGGTGACTGCTGTGGCTGGTGGGCACGCTGGCTGGGGGCTCACCTGCAGCCTTGAGGAAGCTGGGCCTCTGCTGGCCACTCTGACGGGAACACTGGGACGTCAGAACAGACACCTCAGGCCTGGTGGCATTGGCATGGGCTCCCTGGGACCCTGCTCACAGTGGCTGCTGACAGGGTGTGTGAGGTGGGGAACAGGGCAGGATGAGCAGAGGAGTGGCCTCCAGGTACCCCTGGCTCCCTCCCTATTAGGCTGCTAATCCAGGAGATGAGGTGGCTCCTTTTCCTGCCTCTTGGCGGGGAGAGAGAAGCCACAGTCTGTTCCAGAGATGGTTCCACAGGTGGTACCAAACACCTTCTCTGTGATTGACCCCACACCTCCAGCTGTGCAGCCTTCAAGGGAAGGTTGCACATGTCCATCTTTTTTTTTTTTTTTTTTTGAGGAAGATTAGCCCTGAGCTAACTAGTTACTGCCAATCCTCCTCTTTTTGCTGAGGAAGACTGGCCCTGAGCTCACATCCGTGCCCATCTTCCTCTACTTTATATGTGGGACGCCTACCACAGCATGGCTTGATAAGCAGTGCATAGGTTCACACCCGGGATCCAAACAGTCGAACCCCTGGCTGCCAAAGTGGAATGTGCGAACTTAACCGCTGCGCCACTGAGCCGGCGCCATATGCATTTCCATCTTCAGGGAGCTTATAGTCTGATCATGGGGAACACAGATGTGCACACATTACTTTAGATAGATAAATAATTGTGCAAAATGAGACTGGAGGCAAAATAGGCATTCCAGCCAAACGAACCTGTTGCATATCTGGCTGGGTCCTGGGGCTCCTAGAGTGGTGGGGAATGCGAGGACTGTCTGTGGGGAGCAGTACAGTCTAAAGGGGGCTCAGGGAAGGCTGGAAGGTCGGGTGGGGGGGGGCAGTTGCTGGAGACAGGGGCATGGTAATAATGATTGGAATGGAGAGATATGGAGAAAAAGGGAGGGAAAATTCAAGGTTGGGGATGTGAGAGCATGGCAATTCAAGTCTCACAGGGTGGAAGGAATTGGAATCTCTAGCCCCACTGCCCAGAGGTTGTTGGGGGTGCAGCTGACCCCCCACAACCCTCAACCCTAGGATCCCAGCACCTTAGAACCCAGCCTTTTCAGGGATGGCAAGGAAGGCAGCCAGGCCCTGTGGTCTGGGCTCACTGTTCAGCCATTGGAGGAGGTGAGGGTGTGTTGGAAGGGTGCAGGTCGTGGGGAGGGCCCAGGAGGCTCGCATCTCCCCCTCCCAGGCTGAGCCCCAGCCCGGTCGCCCTCCAGGATGGCTGGGCAGCTCAGGCTCTTCTCCACAGCCAGGAACAGATTGCCCGTGACTGACTGACAGCAGAATTAATGGAGGGGGCGAGGCATGTCACGCAACGGGCCTGTGAAGCGAGCGGCCTCCCCACCGCCGAGCCCTAGGGTAACCCACGTACCCAGCAGCCACTCAGAGGGGCCACTGTCTGGGAGGCCTCTCGGGCAGGAGAGGGAGGGCCTTGTGCAGGAAAACGAGGCCACGTTTCCTCTCTTCCGAGGCACCTCTTGAAGCCTCACAGAAATTATTCGGTTGAATCCAGCAGCCGTGTCTTCCAAGCCAGCCAGGCACCGAGCACCGTGTTGGGTGCTGTGGCGGTACTGAACTATCACGGCAAGCCTCCCTCTTAGGTTTCTTCTAGGCCAGGGCAGGGGACAGACAGGTAATTATAATAATGGCAAAGGTCCAGTAGCACTTCCGTGGTATTATGCATGCGAACTAATTAATCCTCACAACAATTAGTACCTCCTCTGAAAAAGGCACTAATACCATCCCCGTTTTACAAGGCAGGAAGCTGAGACCCAGAGAGGTTAAGTGACACACCCAGGGTCTGACTGCCAGTCAGTGGCAGAACCGGGATTGGACCCAGGCAGGCTGGCTCTAGAATCTGTGTTCTTAACCCACCGCTCTGCTGCCAGCTGGCCAAGACGTGGTGTGAGTGGGGTGCATTTGGAGGAAGACTCTGAGAGCCTTGCTCAGGGGCCGGCCAGGTCTGCTTTGGGATTGGAGGTGGAAGGAAGACTGAAAAGGCCTTAACAGCTGGATGTGGGAGTGAAAGAGACAGAGAGAGCATTAGGGTTTGGAGCCTGGGGGGCGAGAGAAGATGGTCCCACCAACAGAAATGGGAAATGTGACAGGGAGCCAGAGTAGGTGGCCGTGGGACAGGCACAGCAGTGCTCTGCTAAGGGGAGAGGAGAACGGAGGGACTCGGGGTGGGGGGGTTGGCAGAGGTCAGGTGCCCGGGGCCTTGTGGGAGATGCCACAGGTCAGGAGCAGGAGAAAGAAGAGGAGATGGTGAGAGAGAGAGCTGAGAGCAAGAGGAGGGGGCGTGGTCAGGGAGCTGAGAGAGGAGAATTCAAACAAGTATCAACTAGTGTTGTGAAAAAGAGGGCCAGAGGGTGAGAACCAGGGATCTGCTGAGAAAGGGCAGTTTTCCTGGAATGATGGGTGGAAACCGGTTAAAGATTACCGAGTCTTTAGGACATGGGCCAAATTGTGTCCTAATTGGTTTAAATACATTATCTTATTTTGTGAATTTAAATGTCGCAATAACCCTAGAAGGTGGGTGCAAGTGACATGCCTATTTCACAGATCGGGGAATAGAGGACTGGAGACTATGTGACTTGCCAGGGCAAGGAGAGGGTACATTTCCCTTGTCCAGAATTCGCCTCTGGGCTGACCCTCTACTTTGAGGTGCCCTGGCCTTTGCTGTGTCTCCAGTCCACACGAGACCAAACCCAAGCAACCCAGTTGAGCAGAGCTGGAGTCCGAGGAAATGGCATCAGGGTCAGAGCCAGTCCAGGCCTCCCATGGGGTGAAGTGGGGTGATGACAGGAAGCAGTTCCCCACCAAAGTCCCCCTGCTCTCTCCTTGAACATTCTGTGACTTGAGGATTTGTCCCCGTTAAGCCAGATGCCCCTGGGTTGGGCTGCTGTCACTCACCCCTTGTGTTGACTGAGTGGATTTGAAGAGCGCGGTCAGGGTACTGGGTCCTCCCCTGCAGAGGGGAGCAGATTCCCGGAGCTGGGGACTCTCACATCACGGAAACCTCACACTTCTGGCCCCCTGGATGAACCAGGTGCTTCTCCTTTGAACGCCCCCACATGGGAGGGGCCAGGCCAGTTTAGGAGTTTCTTATCACACTCAGCTCACACATGCAGATGCTGTCCTCAGACAGGAGGCAAAGTCACTGAACAGGGTTGCATGGTGCCTGTGCCCTCCAGGCTCACTGCCTGCCCCACAGAGGCCTGGCTCTCCTCTTCCTCCTGAAGCTCCTGGAGTGTTGGACTGACTCAGTCAGTTTAGGGTGAACCCCTCAGGGCCTGTGAGCCCCAGGGACTTGTAAGCAGCAGGGAAATGTGCCTTCTCCCACCCTGGAGAGGCCCGTTAGGAGGCTGACCTGCAGTTTGGCTCAGAGTGGACTATAGATAGAGCGGCTTGGTGTGCTGGGAGGGAAGCCCGGCGTCTCTGCCAGCACCCCTCCTCATACTGCTGGCCTGCGGAGGCTCACACACACCCGGCTCTGTCACTCTGGCCCCAGGTGTCCAGAGACCCACAGGACATGCTCCCGGCCCCGAGGCCTCCTGTGGTTAGCAACCACATATGTGATTTGGGGAAAGCCACACACTCTGGGCCTCCCTTTGTGATTTCATGGAAGGAGGAGGGCGTTGTTACTGTGTGGCCCACTTTGCAAAGCTGTCAGGAGATCTTAGTCAGCCACAGATATTTAATAATAATATTTATGGTACCGAATATATGCTAGGGACTGTTCTGGAGGCTGAAGATACAGCAGTGAACAAAACAAAAATCCCTGGCCTTGTGGAGCTGACATTTTCATGGTGAATAGGAATTGTCTGGGGGACAGGAGCTCGGAAAAAAGGCTTGAGTATTTTAGACGGAACAGAACAACACGTGTCCAACGCTGACGGTGTGAATGATGTAGTGGACTCCTCACAGCCACCCCAATGTGGGTATGATTGTCCCATTTCACAGAGGCGTAAACAGAGTCTCTGAAGGTCAAGCCAGTTGCACAGGCCCACACGGCCAGAACCAGGAAGAGCTGGGATTGCCGCCCAGGGTGCCTGCCCCGGATCCTGCGGTCGTCCCTGTCTAGCTCACTGCCTCCCAGATTAGGGGCTCCATGTTCTGAGCCTTTTTATGACAAATAAGATGCTCATTTTGTGGGCAGCAGAGGCCCCATTACTGTCCCACCCCCAGGAGCCCCTTCTCTTGGGTGCTGTCCCTAGAAGTCACAGTCGGTCTGACACGAGCCTTTGTTGTGCCTGTGCTAAGGGGTTGGGAGCAGGCCTGAAGCCCACAAGTGGCTGTGAGGTGACCTGGGGCAGCCCAGCGAGGGCTGGACAGCGACAGACCGTCAACAGAGTAGTCAGAGTTGTGTCTGGCTTCTGCCACTGACTTCTCTTGTCTCTGGACACTGTTTCTCTCACCTCCTTCTCCCCCAGGCTGGAGCTTGCAGCCTCCGAGCTAATCGAACCCCCAGGCTACAGCCATCCTGGAGCCTTGATTGCTGGGCTGCGTTTGCATAGGAATCTCATACTCTGTGTCTCAACCTCAGCTGCAAGTTCCAATCCCCTGAGGAGCTTTTGACAATTCCCCTGCCCAGGCTGCACCCCGGATCAACTGATTCTGAATTTGGGGGTGAGGCATAGGCATCAGGATTGCTAAAGCTCCCAGGGGATCCAGTGTGCAACCAAGTTTGAAAACCAGTGCTCTCGTCGACAGAGGTCATCGGCTCTGGCTGCACATGGGAATCAGCCAGGGGACTTTTCGAAACAAACGTGCCCGAGTCCTATCCAGACCCATTAAATCAGGCCCTCTGGCAGTGGGATTTTTAAAAAATCTCCCCAGTGAGTTTTCTGGGTGTCCAAGGCTTGTGGCTGTGACCGGGGTCCTCCTGCAGCCTCTGAGCATGTGGCTGTCGCTGTTCTAGTCGCCTGAGGCTGGTGTTGGTGGTCCAAGGAGAAGCACTCCTTGCTGGGTCTCTGAAGGTCCCCCGCAGAGCTGGAGGGCTCTAGGGGAAGGACTGGGAGACGTCAGCACTGTGGGGCAGAGTCCTGGCTCAGACCCTCACCAGCTGTGTGGTCCTGGGCAAGTCACTGGGTGCCCTTAGGGCTCAGTTTCCCCATGTGAAAATGAAGGGGCTGGAGGTCACACTCCAGAGCATGCACAGCAGAACCACTGGGGAAGCCTTTAAACTAAGATCTGGGCCCTGCCGGAGCTGCCAAGAACCAGGCGTGGGCGCCTCTGTGTCCAAAAAGCTCCCTGATGATCTGCCAGGCGGCCGGGCTCGGATGCCACTCAGGTCGCTTCCAGCCTTGTCATTCTAGGAATCGGAAGTTGCGGTTGCGACCTGGGCACATTGTCCCTGATTTAAGTAAATTTCATAAAAAACTGTCCAGTGTGGCCAAATGCTAAAGTGGCGAGAAAGAGGCATTTTTATAGAGACCCACCCGCATGCCAGGGGTGTTTAGCAACTGATCTTTGCAGCTATTCTGCAAGACTCTCATTATCCCTACTTTAAAATGATGGTTTGTGGCTCAGGGAGGTTAAATGACATCTCCAGGTCCCACAGCTAGGGGCCCAGCGTCCAAGTCCACTCTCCAGCCTCTTTCCAGCTCACCAGCCCACCGTTGGGGGCCTAGATATTTTTTTCTTTCCACAATAATTCACCACAGAGAGACATCGTGTTTTGGGTTTTTTTAACAAGAATTTAAAGGACTCCTTTAAATGGTGCGCTTCTATGCCCACCCCATTTTACATTTTGGTAACAAAAATCCAGTCAGCGCACAGCCTACCAGGCATTCCTTCGTTCAAGAGCAGTTTCTGCACCCTGCCCCCAAGCCCCGTGGAGGCTCAGCTGAAGGGAGACAGCGCCTCCTTCTGGGGCTCTGGAACCTGAAGGCTGACTCCTCGCAGACCCGAGGAGTTGGGCCTTGGCTGGCCATGGGCGAGATGAAGAGATGTTACTAGCAGACAGGCCCATGCAGCCGGCTCTGTGTGCCCCATTTAGAACTGAAGGCCGGAGACCCCCACTCCCCACGCCTCTCCCGCCTCCCCAGACCCTGACCCTGCAGTGGGACCCTGGCAGCTGCCCCATCCCTGGGCATCCCTGGAGGACCACTGGCACCAAGGGTTAACCCGCAACCCTCCACCTCCCTCCTCTCCGCCTCTGGTCCGCTAGCCCGTTGCCATGGAAACGGGCTAAAAATAAAACGGGCTCCCAAAGCCCAGCCCCATGCACAGGAGTCAAAACAAACTAATTAAAGCAGCCAGGCTAAGATGTGAAGATAATTACACCCTCACTCAGGAGCCAGTCATGGCATGGAAAAGCTCAGCAGGCCATCCCCGAGCCAGGGCCCCTGGGCCCATCCCTGACGGGGAGGGCTGGCTCCCCACCACTCAGACTCCTCGGAGCCCAGCCTCCCACCACGCAGTCTTGTTACCCCTCCCCAGGAGAGCCCACCCTGCTTAGGCCTGAGATCCGGGGGTGCCACCCCCACTGCGATGGCCCCATCCCTGATAAATTCTCAATCTGGCTGGGACCAGTGCCCCATCTGGGGTCGCCAAGGAGAAGGTGGGCTGAACTGAAGTCTGAGGCTGTTTTTCCACATCCTCCCTGAAATCTGGGGAAGCCCCTTCACATCTCTGGGGGTGCCTCTGTCCCTAAGACCTTTGCTAAAAGGCCTCAAGATAGTTCCTTTGTCTCTTGGGCTGCTTCCTCTCCACCGAGGGCCCTGGAGCCTAGTGGGTGTCCCTGCATCCCCTTCTGGCCCAGGAGCATGAGAAGGACCCCCGTCCTCAGGCCACATGGGTGCTGGGTCAAGCCTGTCCCACCATGGGCCCTTTGCTTTACAGGACTATCAAGGTGGAGGTGTATGACTGGGATCGAGATGGCAGGTAAGCCGGCAGAAGGGCAGAAGGTGAGCAGGGATGGGGGCAGCCACTGTGGGGAGCCACCTGGGGAGAGCTGTGCCCAGGCCTCCACCCATGGCAGCTCCGGGGGTGATGGGGCCTGCGTTTCCTGTGGGAGGTCCACTGCCCCAGTGGCTCGTCCCTGCCCAACTCCACTGAGACACCAGAGGACCTCTGTCCTGCAGGATGAGATGCAAGGGGCCCAAGAGGCCTCTTTTCCTCAAATAGCTGCCTAGCAGCCAGCCAGGGCCCCAAATCTCCCACATCTTGGAGAATTTAGGATTTTCTGAAATGTGCATGTTCTAAGGTACAGACCCTAGTGACCCCCTGAGCATTCCTGGACACGTTCTCTGTGTGAGGCTAAGCATCGTGGGGTGACCGAGGCGCAGAAGGTGAGCTCAGCGCTCAGAGACTCCCCACAATCTCGCGGGGAGGGCCTCAGCTCATGAGAGGAGCTGTTTGCAGGGAGCAGGGCCTGAGGGGGTGGGCTATGGGAACGGTCAGCTTTGATGCGCACAAACGGACTCAGAAGCCATGAGGCAGGGCCAGCCTGGCCGGTGGGACGGCAGATCCCGCTCGGGGTCTTTGAGAGGCCAGTGCCTTCCCCTTCTGCAGATCAAAGTGCCCCCAGGAGCCCGTGTAGCTGGGAATTCAGAGACCAGGACAAGAACAGGCCTCTCACAGCTTTAGTGCAGAACCCTCACTAGCTCCTACTTGTCTGTTGAACCAAATGCAAATATGTCATCCTGACTTCTGTGACCCTCCACCCTGCGGCACCACAGTGGGTGTCATAGAGGGGCTTTAAGTCCCACAATCTCCATTGGTACCTCTCAAGTCTGTGAGCGGACAGGGGATAGTGTAAAGGGCTGTGCAAACACCACTGTAAGTTAGCCCGAGCCCCTTCCATGCTGAGACCTTCCTATACAGATACCCCAGTGCCAGCACTACCTCTCTTAACTCACTCTGTCCCTCTTTCTGCTCCTCTTTAACCACATTAGAGGCAAATCAGCTTCCTGTTTCCTCCCATGATTTGCCTCATCTTACCCTGGAGTTCCCCATACTTCTTTACCAGGGAAAACTGGGGACAGCCACCAGACGCCATTTGGTCCCGCCATCAAGGAGCTCATCATCTGAATGCTGAGAGCTGTAAATATGTAGTCCATATACCATGTGGGCTCAAGGAGGGCCAAGGCCCCGGGGACACCTCCTGAGCATCACTCTCCAGCAGGCACCCCAGACTAGCACATTGCCCATGGTCCTCCACCAGGGACAGTGACAGTGGGTGGGGCCTCCCCAACCCACAGGGGAGACGGGAGTTCTGCTTCATACAAGGTTTTGCTGCACTTAAACACGCACTTGTAGGGGCAGAGCCCCAGAAGGTGTGGACACCTCCAGCTACCTGGACGGACATAGTGCTAATTGTTTTTTCCAAAATGTTATTGGAAAAATGTCAAATACACAGAAAAGTAGAGAGAAGAGTTTAATGAACGCTTTTAAGCCTAGCACCTGAATTTCACAAGTGTTACACGTTGCCATATTTGCTTTATCTATGTTTCACTGATGTAATTTAAATTACAGACATCATGGCACTTTTACCTCTAAATATCATTGAGAATGTCTGAAAAATAAGGGCATTTTCCTACATAACTATGAATGCCATCATCACACCTGACACACTGAACAACAATTCTTGAATACCATCTAATATTCGTTTCATATTCAGATTTCCCCAGTTGTCCCCAAAATACCTTTTATTGCTGGTTTGTTCAAACAAGAATCCAAGTGGAAGTGGGTCCCATTCACCAGGGCCCAGCTCTTTGCTAGGTGACTACTGGGTTTCGTGCTCCATGGGTGACACTGGACTCTTCCGAGGGACCCAGCCTCTCTGTTGGCCTGTGCCGCTGGAGCAGTGGCCCGGGCAGAATTGGGAACCAGAGGAAGGGATGTGACAGGTGGGGGGATGGGCAGAGGTGGCGCAGAGCCTGGGCCTCGTGGTCTCAGCAGCAGCCTTCTCTTGCAGCCATGACTTCATCGGGGAGTTTACCACCAGCTACCGGGAGCTGGCCCGCGGGCAGAGCCAATTCAACATCTACGAGGTGAGGCGGACGCCAGAAGTCTGGGGTTTGCTCTGATGATACAGACCTCCAGTCACTGAGGACTACAGTGAGCCACAGGCTGGAGTTTTTGCGTGCTCTCCTGTGAGGTGGGCGTTACTGTCCCATTCCACAGTTAAGGAGACTGAGTCTCAGAGAAGTTAGGGGACTTGCCGAAGATAAAACCTGGGCTCACCCGACTCTGAATCACTGAGTTACAGTGCCCCCGGAAAGAGCTCCTCCAACAGGGTGGGGGATGGAAGCTGGGGTGGAGCAGAAGGCGGGCGACAGCATCGGGAGGTCCTGAGTTCAAGGTGACCCTCTGCCTCCAATCAGAACAGTTTCAGGGCCTGCTGTATACCTTATCTTTTCCGGAAGGAAAGAGAGGAACAGGAGTGGGGATACCCTAATCTAGACCTGGGGAGCCTTGGACAAGGCACCCAATCTCTCTGGAGATAAAGTTTGCCCTCAAAGGACCGTTTCTGCCGCTGAACCTGCATGTGCTCTCCCTCCTGGGAGGCCCTCCTACCTTCCAGACCTCGCTCAGGTCCTTCTCTGGGCGCCCTCCCAGCCACGCTGGCCGCCTGCACTATCTCCCTCTTCTGAACCTCATGGGCAGCACAGTTCGTGCCAGACTCACTTAAGTGCAGACCCTCGCAACCCTAATAACTGCTTGTTTCATATCCTGACTCTCCCACCTCCTAGCCATGTGGCCTCGGCTAAGTTTCTGAACCACTCTGTGCCATGCACGCTGAAAATTAAACCAGTTACTAGAACAATGCCCGGGCCCTAGCAAGCATTATGTCAGTGCTGTCTTCTAGTATCATCTGTCGAGCGCCCGTGTGCTAGAAGATTTACATTTCACAACCATCCTAAAACTGGCTCTATGCTCACGTGAGCAGCCACGCAGCTAGTGAAGTTGAAGAGCTGGCTTTGACTCCCATCACTGAATCGGAATCCGTCCATACTTCCACTCCCTCCCCCTGGATCTCTGTTCCCAGTGGGCAGGTCTTGTGTCCCAGCTAGACTGAAGCTCCCCAAGGGCAGGCAAGGGGACACCCCTTCTGTTGCCCCCCTTCACGTTGGCCTGGGCACCGCTGGGCACACAGTGGGTGTTTATGATACATCCACACACGGAATTCAGTTGAACGAGGCTGTCGTGAGGATGGAGCGTGGGCGAATTTCTTTGAAAGGGCTGTGATCCTCAGAGTTAACTGCTTCGTTTTCTGCATCAACAAAGGAAGGGCTGTCTTTGTCCCCTGCCACAGGCAGAGAGAAACCGCTTCCATCTTTTTCTGGCCTCCTTTAAGGAGATTTGTAGGGAAATGAATCTCCTGGAGTCTGGCTTCTAAGGGTGCTTGACAGGCTCAGAAGAGGCCACGATCTCTCAGGCTAAAAGCAGGAAAGGTTGGCTGACTTGTTTTCTGGTCCTCGATCCCTGCTCCCTTGCAATCGCTCAGAGAAACCGCAGTGCTGGGAAGCAGAAGCACTGTGATGGAAATGCCATCAGGTGGAAAAGGAATTAAACGCTGGCAGCCCAGGGGGCAGGCCTTGCACCTTGGGAGTTGTCACTGGGAGGTGGGTTTTGGCTGGGGAAGGCCTTTCTAGAGTCTGAACTGCCTGAAGAGAGAACAGGCTTCTGCCACGGAAGATCCTCATCTCGGGTCTGGCATCCCCTAGGTGTCCAACTCAATGTCCAGCTGTGTGTTGGCTCCTCCTCAGACTCAGCCTTCCCAGCTGAATGCGTTGGCTGAAGTCTCCCCCAGCCCTCCCCTCCCCCTGGCCAGCCGGCTTCATCCCTGTGCTGTCATCAGGGGCCACAGCACCTAGGGAGTCATCCTTGACACCTCCTGCCCCTCGCCCCACCTCCAGGCCACGACTGCACCCCACTCCTTCTACAAGCTAAATATTCTGACCTCTGTTCCCTTCACTCCCGTCCACCCCCACGACATCATCTCCCGTGTGGGGCTTTGCAACAGCTCCCTAATGACCTTCCCGCCTCCTTCGGTCCTCCACTCAGTAACCCGAGAGCTCCTCCAAAATGGTAATCCGACCACATCGCTGCCCTGCTTAAAACCCAGCTGTGCATCCCACCTACAGCCTCCGCCTGGTTCACACAGGGGAGGGGGTACGAGATTCAGAAAGAGCCCCCACCCGGCTTAGATCCTAGAGGGCCCTTTACCAGGTACTCTTTACTCTTCACATGGGTGCCATGCCCAGCGACCTGCTATCTGTGTGCACTTGGTGGGTGTATAGAGGCGGATGCACACATCCACCCCTAGGAGGCCCTTAGGGTCTGGTCCCGGCCCCTTCCCTCTGCCCACCCAGCTTTCAGCCCCATCACGCCATCTGAAGCTCTCTGAAGCTCCACGCTGGCTCAGCTTCTGTGCCTTCCTTCACGCCAGTGCCTCCCCTGGGGCTCCCTTCGCTCTTCTTCACCTGATTGGGCCTGTTGATCCTTGGAGGCTCCCTTTGGATATGCCTCCTCCAGGAAGCCTTCTCTGCCTGCTCACCCACTCCACCCCAAAGGTAGAAGTAGATGCCTCTCCTTAGTGCTCCTGCCTCCCCACTCCTGTGGTTATTACCTGTTTATCATACTTCCCACCCTCTCAAAGACCATGAGGTCCTCAAGGGTAGGGACGTTGTCTCACTTGCTGATGTATCACCAGAGCCACACAGCTCCTGGCCCCTGGGAGCCACTCAGTGCCCCCTTGCGTAGGAGGGCAGACCCCAGACCTGCCCTGGGGGCCTTAGGGACCCTGGGGATGTGAGGAGAGGGAGAGTAGAAGGCTTAGGAAAGACAACTCCAGCCCGGGAGTTGGGAGAGTCCTGGCCTGGCCCCTAGGGGGCGATGGTCCCCTGCGTGGAATTTCGGGTGCTGCCCCTTAGGGCTGGAGAGGCTGGGCCAGGGGTGGGGGCTGTGCTGGGGAGCGCAGGAAACCTCAGAATAAACAGGGTGCTTCTTCAGTGCCCACTTCACATGAAGATCTGAGAACAAAACATTGCTTTAATATTAAAACAGTTATAATTAGAGAGTGAAAATGTGGAATACGGACTAATTTAAAGATAATACAGAAGACTTCAAAGAAATGTGCTTGTGGCCCCGTCTTTGGGTGACGCCCAGCCTCCTGAGAGTCTGTGTTTGTTCTCCTCAGCTGGGAGGGTGACTCTGGAATAAAAGTTTGAGATGCACTCAGTTCTAAAAGTTCCATGCCCTCGTGGGACAGATTGGGAAACTGAGGCACAGTGCAGCATTGGAGCTGCAACCGTGCCCCCATGTCAACAGGATACTGAAATGCCTAGTAAGCCGTTTGCCCAGGAACGTGTCTGTGAGCACCGCATCGTCTGGGTGGCCTTCGTGCTTGTGGAGGCTGCGAGGCTGTTCTGGGCTTCTCTCCCCAGCCTCTCAATTTCCACCTGCACAGCTTGCCAGCTCTCCCACCTGAACTTCCCCCCCATGCCCCATATCCAGCTCTTCCTTCCTTCTCTGTCTCTCTGCTCGCCCCTGACCCCACAACTAAACCGGGGCCCAAGATCTGTGGTCACTTCTTGACAGTGCTGTTTTGCCATAGCTCGGTACCTGTTCCAACACCCCCAAGGCCCTCATCACCTCTCACCTGGACTGGTGGTGGTGGTAGTAGTAATAAAAAATAGTAGCAGCTAATGCTTACATAGTACTTACTACATTGCAGACCCTGTCCTAAACACTTACTTGTATTGACCCATTTAATCCCCATATCTTTCTATGACGTAGGTACTTTTTGGTCCCATTTTACTGATAAGGAAACTGAGGCACAGGGAGGTTAAGAAACTTGCGTAAGGTCACACAGCTATTAGGTGGCAGAACCAGGCAAACATCCCCCTAGATGTCCCTCCTTCTCCCCTTGGACTCCCCTCCACCAGGTCCCAGCATCTCAGAGCCTGCTGTGATCTTGTCTCCTACCGGCCTAGAGGGCATCAGAGTTCTCTGCTGGCTGCTGTTCAGACATTTAACTTAGCATCCTTAGCTCTCTCCCATCCAGCCCAATTTACTCCTCCACCCTGTGTCCTGCGGTCAGACTAGACCCCAACCCTGTGCTCCTCCTGACCCCCACGCCCTCTCTCCATCTCTCTGTGCCCAAATCCTCCCTGTCCCTTGGTGGCCGCCTTCCATACTGCCTGCTTCAGGGACCCTTTACTGATGCTCCCCCAGGAAGGGTCCTTATTCCTCCAACTCCCTTCAGGTTTCTGACTCCCCTTTTTCGGTAGCTCTTGTCACCTGTCACCTGAGGACATATCTTCTTTCTCCACCTGGAGTGAAGAATCTAGAGGAAAGGAACTGGTACCTCCATCCCCACCCTCTGAATATTTGTGAAGGAATGTGTTTGTGTTTGTCATCAAGGTGGCTGTCACGTATGCAACATTGGCCTGCAGGCAGGAACTTGGTTTCTAATTCTGTCACTACCCAGACCAGCTATGTGACCTTCAGCAAATCCCTTGGTGTTTCTGTGCCTTCCTTCCTTATCTCCAGAAGTGGCTATCAGTACTCATCCAGACAGAAGAGACTCTGCTAAAGATGCAGCTGGCTGCCCCTGCTGGAAGAACAGGAGATAGGGGAGAGGGGAAATGAGTTCACCAGAAACCTACAGCCAGCCAGCAGAGCGGGTGTGAAAACCGCCTTGCTTTGTTTGATGGGAGATTAGGGAAAGGCTGGGCCTAGACTTCCCAAGTGAAAAACAAAAGAGCTGGTGAGGCTCCCATGAGAGTACAAATACAGTGCTTGGGAAAGACCACGGAGGAGCACAGGGCGAGGTGGGCCCCTCAGCCAGCCCAGGCTTCTCAGCCTCGGCACTGGGGACGTCATGGATGTGCTGATTCTCTGTTGTGGGGGCTTGTCCTGTGTGTTGTGTGCACACATCCCTTGCCTCTACCTACCCCCTAGTTGTGACAACCAAAAATGTCTCCAGATATCACCAAATGTCTCTTGGGGGGGGCACAAATCGCTCCCAGTTGAACCCACTGTGTCAGCCCGCCAACACCTACTGTATCCCTCGGCCTGTGATAGTCTCTGATGACAGGTCTGGTTTGGAATGCAAGCTTGCACGCGGAGGGCAGTTAAGGAGGCTCTGACTGCAGGGCAAGGGCAGCGGTGGTGGCGGTTTTAGGGGAGCCTCGAAGGCCCAGGGAAACCCCAGGGCTGGGTCTCAAAGGAAGAGCAGGGAGGGTTGAAGTTGGTGGAGGGAGAAGGGGAGGGCATTTGGGGTGAGGGAAGCAGCCTGAGCCAACCACAGGGGCAGGCATGGACGGGGCCTCCTTTGGTTGCATGGGGTGGAGGGCGTGCGTGGAGAAGCAGTGGGAAAGAAGGGTAAATAAATATTATTCCAGGTGTGTTTGGTTGTGGGACACTGGGTCTACCTGGGGAGCCCAGTTGCATAAATCTAAGTGTCGGTCTCTCACAACACTCCCTGGACCCTCCTCCCCTGGACCCCAGGTTTTCACTCCCACACTCTGCTTGCTGGGGCTGAGGCCGCAGCCCGGGGTCCGTGGAAGCCCTGGGGCCCAGCCCTGCCTGCCTGGAAAGGCTCCTTCTTACTTGTTTTTTTCCTGCAGGTGGTAAACCCGAAGAAGAAAATGAAGAAAAAGAAATACGTGAATTCTGGCACAGTGAGTAGCCGCCCGCTCTCAGCCGCCTGGTGTAGACGTTCTGAGCCCCGAGCTAGGTCTGGTGTCAGGAGTCGTGGTATCTGTGTGTGCAGAGTGTGGGAACCAGACCTGGTGGGTTGGGGGTGGGGAGGGGTGGGGCCGATGGAGCAATAGCCCAGAGGGGAGATGGTGGAGGCGGTGCAGCAGACTGTGATACAGAATGAGAAATCCCGAGAGAGGCTCCCATGGGGACTGCCTGCAGGAAGAAGAGGAAGAGGAGTAACATTTATTGGGCCCTTACTCTGGGAAATTCCCATTAGGTGCTTTGCACAGGTTGTTCTCTTGAGAGGCGGACATTGATGATAACTGATAGACCCTTGTCGTGAAAGAGGAAGCCACGGCTGCAGGTGGGGAAGTGACTCACCCAGGGTCACAGAGGGAGAAGGTAGGAGAGGTGGCCGTCAGCCCCGCAGTTGGATTCAGAGCTGGCAGCAGCTGCAGGCACTGCCCCACTTAACCTTGGCCATCCTGGGGTCACACTGGCCCACTGGCTTCTGGGGGCTGATCCTCAGGACATTCATGCATTTATTTAATAAATATTTACTGAGGACTACCATGTGCCAGGCATTGTTCTGGGCACAAGGGGGTACAGCTGGGAACAAGACAGACTCCAATCCCTGCCCTCCTAGTGCTTGCTTATATTCTAGTGAGGGGAGACTGAGAACAAATACATATACACACATATCCCCGTGTGTGTGTCAGTGATTAGTGCTGTGGGAAAAAGTATAACAAGATAAAGGGATAGGGAATGCCAGGGACAAAACTACTATTTTATGTAAAGTGTTCAAAGAAAGCTGCTCTGAGAAGGTGACATTTGAGTAGAGATTGAAAGAAGGGGAGGGAGCAAGTACTGAGGATACTGGGGAAAGAGAATTCTAGCTGTAGGGATCAGCATGTGCAAAGGCCCTGAGGTAGAGCCCACAGTGCATTTATAGAACAATCTAAAAGCTAATGTCTTTGCAGTGCAAACACACCCAAGTTTGTACCCTTCATGTCCCTTCAAGTCCATGGCCCCATCAGCTATCGCAGCCAAACTTAGTCATCTGAGTCAGGCAGATGGCAACTCCGGACGCAGAAGAGGTCGTAGTCAGGGAGTTCTGGGGTTCCTCTGAGGAACGTTATTTTCTCCACCTGTAAAATGGGGTGGATAAGTCATCCCTACCCCGCTTACTGCACAGGCTGGCTGTGAGGGACACATGGGAGGTGCAGGAAGATGCAGGCCTGTAAACTGCGGAGGACTCTGCTCATTCGGAGCCGGCTGACCACCGCTTCTCTGACTGTAACTGTTTCACAGAGAGGCTTGGGGTAGTATTTCCTTTGTCCACAGCTGCAGTGTTTCTCAGCGGACGAGCTGTCGGTGTTTTGGGCAGGATAACTCTTCGTCTCGCAAGACCTCCCCATACAACGTGGGAGCTTAGCCCCCTGGCCTCAGCCATGGCTACCAGTAGAGCCCCAGTCATTGTGAGACCCCTGAAACTCTCCCACACATTCCCTGCCCCAGGGCAGGCAGCACCTTTCCCAGCTGAGGAATCTTGGATGTATAGCTAAAAAAAAAAAAGTTTTAAAAATCACTGATCTCATCCAGCTTTCTTACTTTAGAGATAAAGAAGCGGAGGCCCAGAGAGGGGATGTGATTTGTCCCAGGTGTCACAGTGAGTTAGGGACAGAGCAGGACTGGGCCCAGGTCTCCTGACTTTCCTTCCCAGTCTTCACCATAAAAAATCTCTCAGGGTCCAGGATGCTTGTTAAAATACAGATGCCCAGGCCAGTTCCCTGGGGTTCCATTTTAGGAGGCCCAGGCTGGGGCCCAGGAATCTGTGTTGAGTGCTTCTCATACCTTACTCACTCTATGCAGTCTGCTGGGGATCATCTTAAAATGCCAAGAATCTGCATTTCTGCCTCTCTAACCAGTATCGAGGTGATGCCAATACTGCTGGTCCAGGGGCCATACTTTGAGTAGCAAGTCCTTCAGTGAATACATATGGTCAGGCAAGTTAGGGAATGGCTTCATCCCAGGGCCTGGAGCGGGGTTTAACCCTGACTGTGGGTTAGACTCATGTGAGGAGCTAAAAAAAGACCCAGGGCCAGAGCCCTACCCCAGAAACTCTGATGTAATTGTTTGGGGTCCTTACCTGGGCTGTAAGATGTTTTAAAAGCTCCCCAGGGATTCTAAGGTCCATTAGGGCAGAGGTCACTGCCATAGTCCGCTCCGAAAGGAAGGAGGCTTTGTCCACAGCGGGTGGGGGTCTCTGAGGCCCAGTCAGCACTCAGAGACCATCCCATTATTCGGGTTAATGGCTCATCGGCTTTGTCAAGCAGAGGCCCTCACCAAGCCTACCGGTGAGTCAATGAAGCTGGCTGAATCTGCCCCAGTGGGGGGCTCCCCAAATCCTACAGTGGAGTTCTCTGACACAGGTAAAGGGTCTTCGGCCCCAATCTTGCCTCGTTTTATTGATTTTGGCTACCAGGCTTTCACTCGTCTCCACGATTCTAAATCATTGTTGTAACGAGCTGCCAGGTAGCTGCCCATCTTGGCAAAGCTGATGCCGAAGCGCCAGGAGGCACAGGTCAAGAGGCCTCTGCTTGAGAGAGGGGGTCCCAGTTGGTCAGTTACCTCCAGGGAAAGGAAAGGCTGCTCATGAGGGTCTTGGGTCTGAGAGGGTAGAGATCCAGAGACGCCAGAGGGATGAGGTGGGATAAGTAAGGCTGAAGAGAAGCGCAGACCAGAGAGGCACGTTTCAGGATCGTTAGTGGGACATGGAAGCATGGAGCTTGTCAGCACCGGTGGGTTGTTAGGCCTGTGTCAGGAAGACCCCCTTGCCCTCCACACTCCACGCCGGTGTCCACTTAGGGGAAATTCGTGCCTTGGCTTGAGTCCGTGAACCCCAGTGACAGAGACAGGGCCCTTCTGGGATGCAGTTGGCATCAGGCCAAGAGTGCAGGCTCCAGAGTAAAATGGACCCGGATCCCATCTCGCTCAGCCATGTTGTCGCAGGGTCCTTGGGCACCTCTTGGAGCCTCAGTGTCCTTGGCTATAAAATGGGGATAATAACAGTACTTCATAGGGTCGTTGTGGGCACTGTATGCAAAACGGGCACCCACTGAGTGTAACTGTCAGGAACCCTCTCCCCCACCCCGTGTTCCCCACTGACAGAGCTCCCTCTTGTTTTCAAGGTCACGCTGCTCTCCTTTGCGGTGGAGTCGGAGTGCACCTTTCTCGACTACATCAAAGGAGGGTAAGAAGAGACGCAGCCAGCCTGGTTTCTCAGGGAGGGGGAAGGAGCCCCACACGTCGACGTCAGCAGTTCTGGCCCCACCCTGGCCTCTCTGAAGCCCTGGCGGGAGCCTGTGACCCTGGACTCTGAGCAGATGCCCAGAGCCCTGCGTGGCCCTGGATCCTGAGTGGCTGCAGAGGGCGCTCCTGAGCCACAGAGGCCAGCCTGGGTCATATCAGGGCCCCGTGCAGAGAAGGGACCTGGAGGTGGTAGGGACTTCATCACAAAGAGAATCAAGGGCTTAGGGGAGTGGAAAGAGCCCTGGACTAGGGAGCCAAAAAACCCAGTCTCTGGACCCCTCTTTGCTGTAAATTTGCTGGGTTACTTTGAGCACGTCCCTTTCCCTCCCTGGGCATCAGCTTCCTCCTCTGTACACAAAGAGGTTGGAGTCAGGCAAATTCTAAGCTTCCTTCCTGCTCTGAGCTTTTGATACTTCTTGTCTGTCTGAGGGACAGTAATTAACCTTCCCAGGGTCATCAGTGACCCAAAGGGGCAGGAGGGATTGGGGGATGAGCCAGGGGATGGTCCTAGGGCCAGCTTGTGGTCAAATACAAGTTTAAGGAGCAGAAAGAACCCAAGGGGTCGGTGTCCAGGCCAAGGCAGGCAGGGAAGCCTGGAGGCTCCAGCCAGCAGCCCGTGGAAAGGGAGCCTGACTCCGAGCTGAGGTCCTGCCCAGCACGCTCCCTGCCAGCTCAGGGTGTGGGTGCCGAGAGCCCACAGGTGCAGGCAGGTGAGTGACTACACCTGTCTGGAGAGGAGGCAGGCAGGACAGCTGCCAAAGACTCATCCCAGCCAAGCTGGGATGCCCGGTTCTCCAGGTCTGAGGGAAGAGCCCGGCCCTGGGAAGCCACACTCCCTCTCCCATGACACCACGCCCTGCTGCCTTGAACCCACACTCTCAAGGTTGCGGGCTCTGCTTCTACCAGCTGAGCCCGCGCCCTCCCCGCCCCTCCTCTAAGCCTACTCCAGACCCTGCCGTTGCTCCCTTCCCCCCCAGAACTGCTCTGTCCTCTATCTCACGGAGCAACCACCCCTCACGTTTCGTTTCGTAGCACCTGGTAATTTTCAAACCATCTTCATCTTATTTATCCTTTTATCCTTCTCATTTGCATAGTGCCCCCAATTTACAGAACACAGGGAGCAGGGTGAGGATGAGTATCTCCATTTTATATAACTTGCCCGAGGCCACACGCCTAGCCAGTGGCTGGGTTCCTTCTGTCACCGTGCTACATTTCGTGCATGGTCATGAATAATCCTGCCCCTGCCTGCCTGACAGCTGCCAGGTGGGGTGTGATGCAGACGGAGACTGATGAGTTAAAGGGCTGGGTGCTGTGACATCTCATCGTCTCATCGAGAAGGAGCCCTCAGAGGCCGGGCTGCTGCGCAAAGCTGGCGCCACGAGTGCCAAGGAATGGACAAGTCAGAACGCTGGAGCCTGCCCAGCCCACCCCCACCCCTCTCTTCACCCTCTCTGGGGAACCCGAGTAAGAGAGCGGGCTCCCAGGAGCCAGAGCCCAACATGCTGCGTGTCCGGGCAGGTGGCCAATGGTGGCATTTGTCTGGGTATCCTCTCCTCCTGGCCTCCCACCTCCTCCACATGGGCCTGGAGGAAGGGTAGGGGCACCTCTGCCCTCGTGTCAGAGAGGGAGCTGGTTGCTCAGCAGCTCGCCTCCTGCCCTGTTCTGCCCTTAGGCATGAGAGGCGGGCCTGCAGAAGTAACTTTCCCACAAAAGTACCTGCTTTCCAGGCCCGCCCTTCCCTGAGTTGTTTCAGAACTCAGAGCAGGGGAAGACTAGTGAAGTTAGTTATTTAAGGAGTAAAGCTTACCTCTGCCCTCACCCTTTATTTGGAAGAGTCAGGCTGATGGTGTCCCTGAGCTGTAGTCCTGTGGGCTACAACCACCCTCCCAAGAGTAGCCCCTGGGGCAGGGCTCTTACCCTCCAAATGTCTCCTTTTCTCTAACAAAGACACTGAGAGATGACAACAGACAGCAGATGAACAGGGTAAGTCAACTGCTATGACAAATAATCCTCCAACCTCAAGGCTTGCTCCAAATGAAAGCTGATTTTTCATTCATGGGGTGGCAGGGATGGGTAGGGAGCTGCTCCACACAGTCATTCAGGGACCCAGGCTCTTGCCATCTTGTGGCTCCTTCTCCCTCAGAGCTTGGAGTCCACTGGATGCTCTGCCCCCAGGCAGCAGACGACGGGGAAAGAGTGTGGGGAGGACTCTTTCCAGCCTGCAGACCCTGGCTTGGGTCTCCTGCTAACCATGTCCTTCACCCTCCCTCGGGGACAAAGGTTCCATGAGTAGCAGCTCGGCTGTGATCAGATGGAGAGAGGACTGTGGTTTCCAATAGGGACCATCTGCTAAAGGCAGGTGAGGTGAGACTGGCCTCATCTTACATCATTCCTAGCCCTACCTTGGAACCACCAAAACCAAAAAAAAAAAAAAACTTTCCCCGAGTGTGATCCCAGAACCCCTCCTTGGAATCCCTGGATGAGGGCAGGTGATGTTTGTTGAAGAAGCAGATTCTTGGGCCCCATCTCAGACCAACTGGATTGGCATCCCTGGTGGTGGGGCGCTGGGGCCTCCTTTTTAAATGAGTTCCCCAGGTGACTCTACGCTCACTGCAGTGTGAGAACCACAAGACTAGATTATGTCAGGGGCTCAGGCCTTGTCAGCTTTGTTCTGTCAGCATCTAGCACAGAACCCAGAACAGCCAAACCCTCAGAAAGTTTCAACCCTGAATCTGAATCCTCAAGACCTAACTTTTTATTATGGAAAAATTCCAAACACATGCAAAAGTGGAGAGAAGATAGAATGAACCCCTAAGTACCCTTCACCCAGATTCAACAGTTACCAACCATGGCCAGTCTTGTTCCATGGACTCTCCCTTTTATCCAGTTATGGTGAAGCAAATCCCAGACATCCCCCCAAATACTTCGGGATGTGTCTCTAAACTATAAGGACTATCTCTTTGTAAAATAAAACCACAGTACCATAATCACACCTAAAAATCAACCAGTTCCTTAATACCAATATCTAGTCAGTGTTCAAATTTACCCAATTGTCTTATAAAGTTTGTTAATTGGCTTATTTGAATCAGAAATCCAGACAAGATCCATATATTGCAATTGGTTGATTTGTCCCTTAATTCTCTTTCATCTATTGGTTGCCCCAAACAGCTGAAGGATTTGCTAAAACAGATTCCTGCACCCCACCATGGGATTCTGATTCAGTAGGTCCACGGGGCCGGAGACTCCTCACAGGTTCCCAGGGGACGTCAACGCTGCTGGGCCATGGACCACTCTTCCAGAAGTGCTCCGACAAAATTTCCCACAGACTGGCTTTTACTGGCTGCATCCCCTGTGGTGTCATTTAACATGCTCCTCTGTCCCCTGCATTTCCTGTAAACAACCAGTAGATAGCTCTGGAAGCTCACCTGGATTCAGGTTCAATTTTTTGGCAAGACAATCTCATGGGTGGTGTTTTGTTCCTCCCTCAGGAGATGCACAATGACTACTTGTCTCTCTTTTTTGTCAAATAAGTTTTAACCCTGAATCGAACTCCAAATTTGAGCGAGAAATACAGTGAGACCCTCCTTCGCGGGCCTCAGGTGGGCCCAGGGACAGGGTTTGGGGAGGAATTAAGTAACCATAACCCCGTGCTCACACAGAGCATGATCATCTTCAAAGAGCTTTCACCCTACCCAACTCTTCTGAGGCTCACAACTACCCGTTGAGGGAGGGCATGGCTGACATTACTATCCCAGTTTTCCAGGACTGGAGGGAGATGAGTGACTTCACCAAGGCCACATACCTGGCGAGCCGTGGGGCTGGCGTGGAAGCCAGGTCTCTCACTCCCTGTCCAGCACTGTTCACCCTGCCCACAGCACTGCCTCTGTCCAGGTAACTCCCCTGCTGTTTTCCCTCTTCCAGGACCCAGATCAACTTCACAGTGGCCATCGACTTCACTGCCTCCAATGGTGAGTAGGGGGATGGGCAGAGGGGCGGGAAGGGGGAGTGAGGGGACTGGAAAGGGGAGGGCTTTTCAGGGCTGTGCTAGTTGGTCCTGGCTGGGAGGCAGGTCTCCCATACCCTCTGGCCTCATCCTCACTGAAGAAGGGGTTCTTAGTCCTGAAGAACCCAAGATACAACCAAGATGGCGAAGGTATCCCCAGGTTGGACTGTGGTCACTAACAAATCTGGGCTCTGGGCCTACATACCTTGAGCCCCAGTCTTACCCTTGAGACACCTAGTCTCCCTGGGGGAACAGGACATGCTGCACTGCCTCTCGTTAATAAACAAATTAGTAAAATATGGACAATATTAGTGGTGACAAGGGTCATGGAGAAAAATTAAGCCAGGAAGAGGGATAGGGAGTTTGTGGGGGAGGCTATAAATTTTAATAGGCTGTTCAGGGAAGACCACGCTGAGGAGGTGACACTTGAGTAGAGACTCAAAGAGGCGAGGGAGCAAGTCATGTGTACGTACCTCTGCAGAAAAGTGTCCCAGAGCAGAGGGAACAGCCATTGCTAAGGCTCTGAGGTGGGAATGGCGAGAGGCTGGGACTGAGTGACAGGGAGGATGGTAGGAGATGAGGAGAGAGGTAACTGGAGGCCAGATCACGTGGGGTCTTCTGGGCCCGTGTTAGGACTTTGGGTTTAATTCCAGGTGAGATGGGAGCACTGGAACATTCTGGGCAGAGCAGAGGGGTGATCTAGCTGCCTGAGGTTTGACAGGATCACTGTGAACATAAGGGCAGGGAGAGGGCCATCAGTTAGGAGGCTGCTGTGACGCTACACGCCAGAGGAAGGTGGTGTCGTGGAGGAGGGGAGAAGCTGGTGGGTTTCCGGATATATTTTGGAGGTTTTGAACCAGGATTTGCTAAAGGATTGAATGTGTGAGAGAGAAAGAAGGGAGTCAAGAGTAACAAAATACAAGTTAGGGGTGCCCTTGGACACCCCCTTCTGCATTCTGAACCCGGGGGGCTCAGAGCGTGCAGGCTGGCAAACGTCCCACGTCCTGTGCCACAGGGAACCCCTCGCAGTCCACGTCCCTGCACTACATGAGCCCCTACCAGCTGAACGCCTACGCACTGGCCCTGACCGCCGTCGGCGAGATCATCCAGCACTACGACAGCGACAAGATGTTCCCCGCCCTCGGCTTCGGGGCCAAGCTGCCCCCAGACGGCAGGGTGTCCCACGAGTTCCCACTGGTAGGATATCCCGGGAGGAAGGGCTGCGGGCCGAGCAGGCATGGGGTGTGGTGCCGAGCCTGGGGAGGGGCATTTCCCATCCTCCCCGCCTAGGGACTTAAGGCACAGCCTTTGTTGTGGGGGGGGCGGGGGAAGCTGCCCGCTCTGTGGAGGGGTCTTGTATCAGGGCCTCCAGAAACCCACTCCCCACCCTGCTCACAAACACTCCCCTCCACGTCTGAAGCCACCACAGTGGGCTCTGGCCGCCTTTTCCTGAGAAGACCTGGGTGGAAGTGCAGTGGAGACGTGGCTGCACTGTCCACCAAGGGCCCCGAAATGAGGATAAAGGGGTGTGGACTGGGTATGGGCAACTGCAGCTAATTCCAGGAACCCCCTGAGATGGGGGCCCTGTGGAGGTGACTCCTCAGGCCACCTCCTCTCCCTCCCTCCCACGAGTTGGGGACAGTCAGTCACTGGATCACTAACAGCAAATATCCCTCACGTGCCTGTGGAGTGCCAAGCACTGTGCTGGGCACAGGGCACAAGAGGATGGATCAGCCGCTGGCAGTCATTTTAGGGTGTGGTGGGCTGGCCCGAGCTTTCCTGAGGGGAGCAGCCGGAGCTCTTGAGGGCCTAGCTGAGCAGGTACATGGAGGGGGTCAAGGAGCAGGTTTAGATGTTGCCCTTCAGGATGGGCCCTGGGGGCTCCCTCCCCTGCCCCCCACCCCCCACCAGAGAAGAGTTAGGGGAGCCCAGACCTCTGGCCTCCCCACCCCAGCTCTGCCCCCAGAGACCCCCAGGCTGCCCTCTTTCCCAACCCTCCTTCCTGGGCTCAGCCTCTCCATCCACTGTGCCCCTAGAACGGCAACCAGGAGAACCCCTCGTGCTGCGGCATCGATGGCATCCTGGAAGCCTACCACCACAGCCTGCGCACGGTGCAGCTCTACGGCCCCACCAACTTCGCCCCCGTGGTCACCCACGTGGCCAGGTAAGTGCTCGGGTCAGTAGACCCCCGTCCCAACGGCTCACAAGGCGTTTGTTTCCACACCTGTCCTCTCAGGAAGGCGGAGGGAGTGTCTCTTCCCATTGACTCGCCTTTCAGGGAACTCTGATCCTAAAGAGACCGCCCCCCTTCAAAGAGCTGTCTCGCTAAAGTGTTAAGGGTCCTTGTTGGGGGAAAACATGGCCAGAGCCCAGCCAGACGGACCTTCAGCCCCTGTGCCCCCCAGGAATGCGGCCGCAGTGCAGGATGGCTCCCAGTACTCCGTGCTGCTCATCATCACCGACGGGGTCATCTCGGACATGGCGCAGACCAAGGAGGCCATCGTCAATGTAAGCAGGGTCTGGGGACGGGGGAGGGGAGGGGTCTCTGTCTGCCTCCTAGGGGACCCAGGGGCGTGCTCTCCTGCTCCTTTAGGGACATGCTTGGGGTGTGGCTTCTCCTCTCCCCACCCTCCTTGGGACCACTCCTGGCTTCTTGCTGGAGAGCCTGGAGGGCTGGGCAGTGGGGCTTGGGCGGTGGGGCACACCGGCTGATGGGGGCTCCTGCTCCTAAGCTTTGTACCCACCACTTCATCACACTGGGTGGTCCACTACTTCCAGATGCCCGTGGCTCCCCCATTAACCCAACTTTGGGTTTGCTACCCTGGACCCCAGCCGGCCTGGCCAGGTAGAAGAGGTGACAGGCACAGGAACATGGCTCCCGCTCCCAGCTGGTCTGCCTGTATAAGGGGCCCCAGCCACAGCTGGCCCTCCTTTCAGGCCCCCGTAAAAGATGTCCCACATGATGGAGGCCCAGCGGCAGGAGAGGGGATGGAGGTGTCTCACAGAAGCAGACCTGTGACCCATTTCCCCTCTGCCCCCTTCCCCCTCGACCTTCTCCTCCTTGCTGATGCCCCACCTCTGTTTCCTTTGGTCTGTATTCCTGGCTGCCTTCTCCCCCGCCCCAACTCCTCTTTCTGTGTTTCTCTGTGTGTCTCCATCCACCTCTCTTCCATTTCTTCTCTGTCTGCCTTTCTTTTGATCCACCTCCTTCTGTCCCTACCCATGATTTACCCTTTCTTTTAACTGGCCCCTCGCCTGGGTCCACCCCCTCTCCATGCTGTCTCCCAGGCTGCCAAACTCCCCATGTCCATCATCATCATCGGCGTGGGCCAGGCGGAGTTCGACGGTGAGTCCCCAGACCCCTAGATGTTTCCCCAGAGGCTCAGGCCCTTGGGAATGACCCGTCCCAAAAGAGTGAGAGCTCACGCCTGGGCGTGGGTGACTCTCTGGGTGAGCAGGCAGGGTGTGAGGTGCGTTTGTTTGCGCAGGGAGGGGAGTGTCAGGGTGTGTACCCTACACCCACATCCCAAGGCTGTGGGGAGGCCCCACGTCACTCCTCCCTCCTCCAACCCTGGGAGCCTAGGGAGGGTGGGGGAGCTGGAGCCCTGGGCTACAAGTCAGAGACTCACCCTGCTGGGCTCCTCCTGTCTCCTGGCCTCAGTTTCCTCTTCTCTAACATGCGGGTCTGGTCTGACGGTCTCTGCCCTGAAATGGCCGGGATTGGAGGATAAGTCCACTGTCTTGCCAGGCCCAGGTACCCACCATTAATTCCCCCCACCCCCATGCCCCTCCTCCCTGCACAGCCATGGTGGAGCTGGATGGTGATGACGTGCGGATCTCCTCCCGGGGGAAGCTGGCCGAGCGGGACATCGTCCAGGTGAAGCCCAGACCCTGCCTGCCCCGCGGAAAATTTGAGAGCCCCTCTAGCCAGGTTGACCTCACACCCACTTCTGAAGCCTTCTGTGGAAAAGGGCCTTGGAGGGGGCACTGGGAGCCCCAGAGTGGCCTGGCGACCACAGAAGGGAACAGAAGTCAGGCTTGGGTCTCACTTCTCTGTGGGCTGTCCCAGCTCTGCCATGTCTGAGACTCACGCCCAACATTGTTGTTGCCCCAACCAGGATGCTCTGCCCAGCCCTCTGAGCCCCGGCCCCACAGCCTCCTGCAGAGAACATCCATCTGACTGCTTGCAGCTGCTGTTGTTCTCTGCTGGGCTGCCTTCCCCGGGCGATGGCAAACCCCTCAAGGGGGAGCCGGTGTCTTTAGTGTCGCTGCAGCCCTCCCCGAGAACAGGCACTGCTTGCCTTGTTGAGTCCGTGTCTCAACATCTCCACGTAGGCTGGCAAATGCAATGAGCAGACAGGTCTTTGTCCTCAGGGGATCCCCGTCCAGTCCAGCCTCAGAACGCACCCCAGTAAGCCCGGCCCTCCCTGAATCTCCCACAGACTGAGTCCCTAGTGCTTAGGAGATTCGTAATAAAAAACTGACATTCTCCATAACCCCTGGATTGAAAAAAATCAGAGGGGGGGCAGTCATTCCAGACATGGAGACCAAAGATAGGGGGGTGGAAACACCCAGAGCCAGGGCAGTCTGGGAGGCGGGATGCTGTATGCAAAGGCCTAGAGGCAGGAGTGAGCCCGAGGCTCTCCAGGGTTGGGGACACCCTGGGAGGAAGCCAAAGGGGCCTGACTGTAGGTGTCCGCCAGAGAGAAAGAGGAGAAGCAGGGCCAAAGAGACCAAGAGGGCTCTGCCTGAGAGGTATGAGGAGACAGGAGAGCCCGTTTCCAGAAGCCAGGGGACTCCTTCAGCCTTTCCTGGGCGCCTGCTGAGCGCCTGTGCTCAGTGCCAAGACCTGAGAGGTTAAGGACTCTTGTTGGGTGGTGTCTCCTGGCACCGAATAGGGGCTCATTACTTACGTGTTGAGTGAATGGAAGAGCAGTGACTCCGACAATTCACCCTCAGGGGGAGGGGTCGAGGGAAGTGGGCGGAGTCTGGGGAGGAGGGGGACAGGATCCCAGGCTTGGAGATTTGGGAGGCTGGGTCCGGCAGGAGCCCTCGCCTGACCCTGCCTTCCCTGCTGGCCAGTTCGTACCCTTCAGGGACTACGTGGACCGCACCGGCAACCACGTGCTGAGCATGGCGCGCCTGGCCCGCGACGTGCTGGCCGAGATCCCGGACCAGCTGGTGTCCTACATGAAGGCGCAGGGCATCCGCCCGCGCCCCCCGCCCGCCGCCCCGGCGCAGTCGCCCCCACAGTCCCCGGGCCGCACGCCCCCTGCTTCCCCCCTGCACACGCACATCTGATCCCGGCCTGCGGCAGGGTTGGGGCCTGGGGAAGCCAGGAGGAGGATAGGCAGGAGCCCCAGACCCAGCTACTGTCCACCCAGCCCGCCCGGCCTTTGGCGCCTGTGTGCCTGGGCTGCGGCAGGGGGCGGGGTCTCTGGAGACTCCTCCCACTTTCCTGACCGCACAGCCCCAATCCAGGGAGCTGGGGGCCACAGGTGGTGGAGGTGGCTTCTGAGCCCCTGCTCTTCTCTTCTTTCCCTGACACCTGGTTCTAACCCAGCCAGGAAGGTGTTAACAATCAGGATATTTGGGGTCTCCCTCAGCCCACCTGAGCGATCCCGTGTGCTCCTGTAAGAAGCCTGGTCTGGGCCTCCCTCCTCCAGGCCCTGTTGTCCCTCCCCACTCCTGTGGTGTCTACTCCTGTCGCCCACCCCTAACTGCCACCCCAGTATCTACCGTGTCCCTAGTTCCAGGGAAGCCCGGGGGCTGCCAGGGTGCCGGGATGTCTGAACGCGGACACTGCATGCCGTGGGAGCTTTGCAGACCCAGGAGGAGAGGCTGGGTGGGCCAGGAAGGGAGGCTTTTCGGGCACAGGTCCTTTCTGGTGCCTCTCAGGCCCCATATGACGCTGGTTCTAGACACACGCATCCACAGGGGGGCCCCGGACACCTCCACGGTTGGCTCCCCTCCTGCCCCCAGGGGCTGCTCAGGGTCCTTGGTGCCCACTCCCTGCTGTCCACTGGAGGCCTGAGCGGGGAGCAGCCTGGCCCCGGCACTCCCACACTGCCCCCCTGTCCATGGACAGGAGACGGGAGTCCTGGGTTCAAGCCCTGCCTGCGGGGGGAACCCAAGCCAGGCCCCTCTGCCTTCTGGGTCCATTCCCACATCTGTGAGGCAAGAGGGCTGGCCAGTGGTCCCGGGTTTACCTTCGAATCTGGTGTGCTGAGAGTCCATTCATCCCGTGCCGGCTTTCCCACCCCACTCCTCACCAGCACAGCCCCTCCCCCAGGCCGTCTTGGCTCTAGGGTCACCCTGTTCCAAGCTGTCCCCCCAAATCCACCCTCATCTTTCAGCCTGGGCTCTGGTGTCTGAGCCGGAGCCCCTGCCCCTGCTGTGGGAAAGGTGAGACAGGCATTCTCACCCCGGGTCCCCCAGCGCCCAGCCTGTGCCCACGTGGGGAGCAGGTCATGCATGCCAGTCCCTCCCTCCCCCGGGGTGCCTCAGCCCCCTCAGGCCCCCGAGCCTGGGCGGAGAGCAGCCCCGATCCCCATCTGCTGCCCGACACCGCTTCCCTCCCAGTCGTGCATGATGGTGGTGTTTCCACGCTGTCTGCTCCTGTGCCCGCCCGTCTCTGAGACAGTCTCTGTGTGGAACTTGCCTTAAACTGAAGTAAATTTGGTTCTTTTACTAAGGTTCCTTGTTTTCTTTCCTCCTGTGAAAAGTAGCACCGATGCTGCTGTGTGACAGAGTCCACGTTCTCCTCTCCCTCTCTCCCATTCCTTTCAACAGGATTTACTGAGCAGCTATGATGTGCCCAGGTCTGTGCTACGCACTGGGGACACAGAGAACAAACACAGGCCTGTCTCCACATAGAGCTCACGGCAAACACACACATAAGACAGGGAACACACAGCAAGCACATAAATAGGTAAATAATGTAATTATTTGGCAATAAGAGTTACAAAGAAGAATAAGAAGGTAGAGAGTGACGTGGTGATATTTTAGATGACGTGGTCAGGGAGGGCCTCTCTGAGGACGTGATGTTTGAGATGAGCCCTCAGTGAGAGAGGGAGGCAGGCTGATAGCTGAGGCAAGAGAGCTCCACATAGAGGAAATGCAAGTGCAAAGGCCCTGAGGTGGCAGCGTGTGTTTGAAGGACAGCAAGGAGACTGGTGTGGTTGGAGTTGCGTTAAGGAGGGGAGAGTGCAGGAGATGGGGTCAGGGAGGTGAAGAATCCAGAATGCATACGGCCTGTAGGCCACGGTGAGGAGGTGAGAGAGATGAGTCAGATGATTCTCTAAAGCAAGCAGGTCACCTTACTGCACTGGACCACTCATTTGCTCATCTTCACAGTCCTCACTGAGCGTCAGTGCCAGGCCCTGCTCAGGTCTGGAGACACTGACTCACACACTTGCACCCACAGGGCGCCACCCTCTGCTCTGGAACAATGAGCAAGGAAATCCCACAACCCTGGGTAGCGATGCCAAGCCAGCAGGAGGGGCTGGGGTCTGTGAGCAACAAAGGGGGGTTCTTGGCGCCGCTGGACCATACTCGGGCCAGTGCCCAGGATCAGTTACTGCTCGTCTGTGCAAGGGGACCGTCACTCCTTCCTCCACGATCGTTGTACAGCCATTAGAGCGGCATGCAGATACGCACACGTGAAGTGTAGAACGTGCACGGGACCCACAGAAGCTTAGGTACATGACAAATACCATTTTCCTCCTTGTCCCTCTTCACATATAAATCCCTGTGGCCACTGGGGACCAGGATCACAGGGCAAGGGGACTGCTCTCTTCTCTGGCGGGCTTGCCCTCTGCTCAGCCTTCCAGGCAGCCGTTCCCAATCTGCACATCACAAGAAATTTGGTACTAATTACACCAGAGGGCAGGACTTGTTTACTGCTTACAAATGTGATGGGAAATGAGAGCTGACTCACGCTGCCCCTGTGATTAGATGCCCCTCTGACTTGCATTCCGACACGCTTTGAGTGGGAACCGGGTGGGGTCACAGCTCAGGAAGGGGGAAGTTCCCAGAACCAGCAGCCTGTTTCACCTCACCTTGGTCACCGTGGGAAAGTGTCCGGAGGAGATGCCCGCCCGGCAGGAGAATGAGGCTTAGACCACTGCCCCAGGGTGCCGAGAGCATGTTTCCTGCTCAACACTGTAGCTTCTCCCCTGGGTTCTTTCCCAAAGTGTGTTCCCCGGAACACTGGTCCCTGGCATGGATTTGGGGAAGCTGCCTGCTTGGAGCCCCTCTCAGAGGGTCCCAGTGGCCTTTGGGGTATTCAAGGCTCTGAGAAGTCCTGCAGCAATGAGATCAGTTTGAATTGGTTCAACCATTTCTCAAACTTTTCGACGACAGAGTCCGTGCGTGTGTGTTTAGCTGTAACCCTATTACCAAGCAGAGTATGTCGTCTTGGGAATTTCAGTATAGACAATCTCCCCAGTCCCCAGGCCAGCAGAGAAGCCTGAGGGCGTGGAGTTTGGGAATTTCTCAGAGAAGATAGGGGTAGGAGGGTGGGGACCTCCAGTCGGCTCTGGAGGGAAGAAAGGGGCTCCCAAAGGGTCCCTGCCCCAGCCACGCTGGGAAGAGAAACTACAGGGAAGAAAGGAAGGCGTTCAGAAATTCGCAGGCCTGGACTCTCGCTCTGTGTTGCCTTCGTGTCCCTTACTGGGCTGAGAGGTGGGTGTGACAGAGTTGGGGGGGTGGGGTGTGCAGGCAGGGAAGGGAGAGGTGGCTGAAAGGCTCTCCTAGGCTGTGAGCCCCACCCAGGCTGTGGCTGGCCTCTCCCCCTCGCCCCACTCAATCCCCAGGCCTTTAGGAATCAGGACCCCAGGCTGTCAGCCCCCAGATCATTCCTCCACCTGCTTCTCTACCCTTTGAAGTCCCTTTACCACCTTCTTGTCTACTCATTCAGATGCCCCTGAATTAATAAAAATAAATGATGATAATAGTAGTAATGACCAACACTCATATGCATTTACCGAGCACCAGCCTTCTTCTAAGCACTTTACGTGTGTTAAGTAAGTTTATCTTCATAACAGACCTGTGAAGAAGGGACGGTCATTATCGCATCTTCCAGATGAGAAAACTGAGGCACAGAGATGTTAAGGGATTTGTGCAAGGTCATACAACTGGAAAGTAGTAGCGTCTGTGGGTCTGTGAGCCCCAAGGTAGAATGGAAACATTGACCTGATTGCTGCTTAGTTGCTGTGTCACCTTTGCTGGGCCACCTGCCCTCTCTGGATCTCAGTCTCCTCACCAGTAAAACGGAAGGGACGGGCTCTAATATCGCTAAAGGGTTTTCCCGTCTCTCTTGATTCTCAGCCTTCCCCTCAGCCTATCCTCTCAGACCCCAGCCAGACCCCATAGGCCTCCTGGGGCCCTGTCATGGCCCGGCTGGACAGGCTCCATCACCATACCAGCCCCTCCCACACCCCTGGGGTGCCTGGCTGCCATCGGCCTGCAGAAGACTTTCCTGAGCCCTGCCCGGAAGGCACGGGAGAGACAGAAGCACAGGATGGGGCTGACGGCACAATTGGAGTAGGCCAGGATGGTGCAGAGGCTGGATGTCACGAAAGCCGTCGGCGTGGCAGGCAGGCCACCCATGGCCGCTACATAGCCGAGCACGGAGCAGGGCCCCCACATCAGCACGAAGACCAGCAGCACTATAAGGATGAGCCCCGTGTTCTCCCGGTGCTCCTGGATGCTCTCCCCGACGGGGCCACGTGGCCGTGTCCACAGGAGCCAGCCCACGTGGCTGAAAGAGCAGCCCAGGCCCAGCACGCAAGGCAGGAAGGCCAGAGCCCCCAGCAGCGTGAAGTAGCAGGAGGTCCAAGCAGGGCTCAGAAGCAAGAGGCAGGCCCGGGCCCGCACTGCCTCCTCCACCACCACTCTCTGGAACAGCCAGTTGGGCAACGAAGCAGTGAGGCCCAGGATCCACATGGCCCCACAGAGCAGCAGGCGGGCACCCTGGCTGCATGGGAGGGCCACGTCAGGCCGGGCCACTGCCACGTGGCGCAGAAGGGCCGTGGCCACCATGCTGTAGAAGGTACAGAACATGGTGGCGTTGTTGGTGGCCTGGCTGGTGGTGCAGACGGCCTGGCCCAGCCACCAGTCATGCCTCAGGAAGCTCAGCAGCAGCACAGGCACCACACAGGACAGGAAGAGCAGGTCAGACAGCGTGATGTTCACCATGAGGCTGGTGGTCAGGGCGAGGAGCGGGCGAGGGGTGCCGGGGCCCTGGCCCACCACCAGCAGCATGAGCCCATTGGCCAGCAGCCCCACCAGCAGGATGAGGCCGCAGGCCCCAGCAAAGACGAGTCGGAGCCGTTGCTCGGGTGTAGCTGTGAGCCTCGCGGTGAACGTGACATTGGGTTCCATCTTCCTGCTCCAAACACACAAGGACAGCGTAGAGACCAGCCCGAGGGCCGCCCCTCCTTCCCTGCAGAGCCCCCTCCTCTCCCAGACACCTGCACACAGGAGGTGCCCTTGGCGGACATTAGCCCCTGTAGACCTCACAACAACCTGATGGGACAGGCTCCTCGACAGTCTGGGTTCCAATCCCACCTCTGCTCCTGGGTAGCTCCATGACCCTGGGAATGTTACCTAATGTTTCTCTACCTCAGTTTCCTCAACTCTCAAAAAGTGAGGAAATAAAGAAAATAAAACACATGTCAGGGACCAGTCTCGTGGCCAAGTGGTTAAATTCGCGCACTCCGCTTCGGCGGTCCAGGGTTTCGCCGGTTCATATCCTGGGTGCGGACATGGCACCACTCATCAGGCCATGCTGAGGCGGTGTCCCACATAGCACAACCAGAGGCACTCATAACTAGAATATATAACTGTGTATTGGGTGGCTTTAGGGAGAAAAAGGAAAAGAAATAAAATCTTTAAAAAAAAAACACATCAACAGGGTCTGCCACTAAAAGGTGAGATTCAGGTAATTTTCATTTTCTTCTTTTTAATTTATTTCTAAAACTTCTGCAGGGAGTAAGAATTGAATCTGATAAATAAATATTATATATATATATATATATATATATATTTTTTTTTTTTGTGAGCAAAACCTTGCCCTACCTGTGAAACAGGCAGATTTTTATCTGAGGTTCAAGTAAGAAAGTGGATATGCAAGGGTTTCCAGAAGGTGTAAAGCCCCAGGCAGTGGTTCTCTGCACATTGGGATCATCTGAGGAGTTTCAAAAATACTAGGGCTGGCCTGGT